>NC_049255.1:26997536-27301231 GCF_011100685.1 Canis lupus familiaris
AAAAAAAGGAGGGGTGGGATGCCTGTGTGGCTCAGTTGGATCAGCTCAGGTCGTGATCCCAGGTGGGGCTCCCTGCTCAGTGGGAAGTCTGTTTCTCCCTTTGCCCCCATCCCCACATTCTCTCTCTTTATTTCTCTCTCTCTCTCTCTTCTCTCTCTCTCAATAAATTAAATCTTCAAACAAACAAACAAAGACAAAAAAGGAGGGTAGTTTCCTCCTTAGTCAGCTCCTCTCTCCCATCCCTAGGAGTTTGTTTGCAGGTGAATGTAGGATCCTGACTACTGACCTTGGTGCATCTTCTGAACAGATTGTTTAGAAATTCAATTCAATTAAACCAACATTTTCTGTATATCCTGACACATGTGGAAAACAGTGTTCTGTTCTCTGTGATGCCTACAGATGAATCGGTGCATTCTCTTGCCCTCAAGGGGGACGCTCCATCTGCTTGGAGAGACGAGCTTCTTAATAGCAGAGCTATGAGGTGTGTTTTGGGTACCTACAAGAGGGTGATGGCCTGGCTGTGGGAACTTGGGCACTCTTGCAAGAGGGAACTGACTTTTTATTATATCCTAGCATTTCCATAGACAGAGATTAGGTGGAGGGAAGATGAGAAAATAACATTACAGGTTGAAGAAAAAAAGAAAATGGCACGGAGGAAGTAAAATGCAGGCACAGTTAGAAAAAAACACAGGCAGCCCCTGTGTTTAGAGCAGGCTTTCCCCGGACGGCTATCATTCTAGACGCCAATCATTATTTTTTTCATTTTTGAGTAACCTTTGTGTTTTATGTAGTCACTAATATTTTTTTAGATTGACTATTTTTTAAATAAGTATATTTATTTAAAAAGAAACCTCTTATTAGCATTGTGAGGGGAAAAATCATTAAATGAAGTTCTTGGCCTCCAACCTGCTGAGAAGCCATCTCCATTATGATAGAGTAGAACTGATTTTTATTTTTATTTTATTTTATTTTTTTTAAAGAGAAGAATGATCTTCTCCTAGTCTCTGGTTGCCTTTAGAGTCTCTCTATCCCTCTCCCCTTGCTTTTATGAACAAAAAGTTGGCTTTTGAAATATAATTGTCCGTAATAAGAAGAAAGGCAGGCTACTACTCCCTTCCTAGAGGAAGGTATGTCTAGAGATGCCACTCTTCAAAGAATTCTGGTTTGGAACAGCTTTCCACTGTGTCTTCTGTGACAGCAAAGATTTCATGGGGAACCCAGAGTTATGGGCAGTTCCCAATGGTCTAGCAGAAATTCCACCCCCATTTCTAATGCAGGTAAATGAGAAGACATTATAGTAATAAACCTGAATCTTTTCTAGCTTAGTTTAAAAAGTAAATAATTCACAGGTTTGTTACTTGAGTCATTATTGGTCACAAAACCAAGCTCAGAGGTACAGAGAACAGATTGGTGATTACCAGAGGCAAGGGTTGAGGCATGGGCAAAATGGATGAAAAGAATCAAAAGGTAAAAAATTCCCAGTTATAAAATAAATAAGTCATGGGGATGTAATATACAGCACGGTGACTGTAGTTAATACTTCTGTATTGCATATTGAAACCTGCTAAGATGGTAAACCTTAAAAGTTTGCATCGCAAGAAATAAAATTCTGTAACTGTATGTGGTAATGGTTATTAACTAGACTTATTATGGTGAACATTTCTCAGTATGTACGAATATCGAATCATTATGTTGTACGTCTGAAATATAATGTTTTATGCCAATGATATCTCAAAAAATACTTGAAAAACTAAAAAAAGTAATATCTTTATTTTGCTGATATTTGAAATATTTGATTATTTTTAATTTCTATTTTGAACTTTAACCACTTCAGTAATATATTTTTGTGGTTTAACTTTTCTTACCATTTGAATAATCCTATTTAATAGATAAATATGTAGCAAGTTAAACATTTAAAAAATAAATTAACTTTAAAATTATAAAAGTAATATGACTATATGATAGTATAGAAAAGAAAAAAATCACTCAAAATCTCATCCTCTTGTCACATCCACTATTATGATATTGGTGTATTACTTGCTCATCTTTTTTTTAATATACATTTTAAATATATTTTTACATTGTTATAATGATGTACATATAGTTTTAAAATCATGGAGTTTTTGTTCCACTTTTTATAAGCCTATAAACACAAAGTCATTTTGCTCCACAATTATGTATTATATTTCTAATGTATTTCTTAGTGACAGATTAGTATTTTACTAAATGGCTATTTGATGAGTTACTCAATTGCTTTCTAGTTGGTATACATTTGGATTCCATTAAATTTCACCATTGTAAATAACATTGTAATAGTAATTATTATTTTTGAGATTATAATAATTTTTGTGTTTCTACTGTAGTTTAGATTATTTCTCTAGGGTAGATTTCCAGAAGTGGGGTTTCTGGATCAGAGGAGAAATAAAGAAACCACCATTACTGGTAACAATAATAATGATGATGATGATGATTGATGTTTATTGAATATGTGTATTATTACCAGGCAGTGTTTAAGGTACTTTATGTATATTATCTAATTTTAATTATCATAACAGTATTCCAGGTAGATTCTATATATCTTCTTTTATATATGTAGAAATTAAGGTTCTGAGAAGTTAAGTAATTTAACCAAAAGTCTCTTGTAGCTCGTAGGTGGTAAAACTAGAATTTTAAACTGGGATTCTGATTTAAAGCTGTCTCCAAACCCTATGCTATCATTTAAACTCCATGGATCTCATAATTTTGGCAGTGGTGTGTGGGGAGCATTGTTAGGTGAAGAGTGCCTGGTCTCCTATTGCTTAGTAGGATTTGGAGTCTCTCATTTGACTCTGACAGTTGTGTCCCTGTGACATGTGGTATTGTTCTTGAAAACTCTATGCTGGAAATCTTGATAGGTAGATTTGATAATTACTTAAGGAAATCCTACAGTTAAAAAAAATTGGGGTCAGAAGCAGAGCAGGTGGTGACTCACAAACAGCCATTCTCACCCACTTCCCTTTGTTGCTAGCAGAATCTCTGTTCCACTACAGAGAATCTCTAACATTTTTGTTTGTTAGCTCATGAAAGGCTTGCATAGAATTTATAGTGGCATTAACATGGCCAATTGCAAAAAATGATTTAGATTTTATTTTAAAGTACCAAAGGCTTGACTTTAGGATAAATATGTAGTGGTGTATATGTATTTGAATAATTTCTTTTCATACTGAAGCACTGTTTTTTTTAGAACTAAAATAATTAACTAATATATAAACAATTATTAATTTTAAGTAGCATAATATTATTTTTTCATTCGTTTACAATATTGAGTTGATATGTTTAGTTTGAGTAGATGATGGTCTTGTATTTCCATTCTAGAAGGCTGCGTCATACATTGTTCCCTTAGTCGGTCTTAAGTTAAGCCCAAGCTTTGGTGATGGCTAGTTATGATCTATTTTTAATATGAATCTTCAAAGGTAAAGCTTAAATAAACAAAGGAAACCATCTTTTAAAAAATGGTTAATACCACTACAGTACCTTTTATAGCTTTCTTTTATAGTTATAGGTCCTCCCTATAAAGCACTTTAAGTATTCATGTAGAGAAAAATTATGCATATTGATAAATTGATATTCTTTCAACAAAGTTGAAATCTGTGCTATGAAAATCTTTGCTTAAAAAGTGAAGCCATAATAACCTACATCTGAAGACAAATCCATGAAGTTTGATCACTTGATCTTTCTGGAGAATATTTTTTTTCCCCTTTCTCTGTTTAATGAGAATAGGACCCAATTTAATGGAAAGTTAGCTGCCTCCAACTTGTCTAGATTGAGGGACGGTTTTGGTAGTTGAGTCTGTTAAAAGTGAGACTGACTTACTTTCCTCCATTCCTAGATGACAAGGGAGTTCTTGTCAGGGCACAGGGCTCCTGATGGTGAGTCGGGTGCTACTACAAATGATTATGTAAAATGTTCTTTGTACAATGATACCAGATAGAAAGGTACCATTTCTAATGTAAAAAAGAACTGTCTGCTCCCCAAGCTAGGCATAATCACTTGGAAAGGGTGCTTTTTTCTAATTTGTACAAAAGTAAAAGGCACCATAGCAGTAGTCTGTATTTCTGAGACTCACATTCTTTATTACACTATCATTATTGCCTTCCTTGTTCAGCTCCAGTGTTGAGCAGCTGACAGATAACTATGTGTCTTAGTTGCTGAACCAAAGACCAGTTATCCATTGCACGTCATGTTGGTGAACCTTATGACTTTCCTAGAGAAGTGAACGGTTATTTGCATTTCCTTTTCAACATGAATGTTCTAGGTTTTAGTCATTATAAATATGAGTGAGAGTTTAATGGTCTGTAGGAATAAATCTTAAATACTTCAAATTGTATTTTTAATAGGACAGTCTATATTCAGCAGTACTCTTGGATAGTAAAGTTTTTCATCTAAGAACATTTAAGGGGCAACCGGGTGGCTCAGTGGTTAAGTGTCTGATTCTTGATTTCAGCTCTGGTTATGATCTTGGGGTCCTGGCATCCAGCCCGGCATTGTCAGGCTCCCCATTTAGTGGAGACTGTAGTTGTTTCCCTCTCCATATGCCCCTCTCCCTGCTCTCTGTCTCTCTTAAATAAATAAATAAATCTTTAAAAAAAAAAAAACAACAACAAAAAACCAAAACAAATTCTTTTAGTTATAGAATTGGGCAAGAACTGTTTTGTTTTGTTAAGTATATATCATTTCTTTTTTAATCTAGTAAGTGCTTTCAAATATTCTTTAATTAAATAAATTAACTTTCAGTTTAATTAGTCACTGGACATTTTCTGGTCAAATAAGTCTGTTACTGATACTTGTATTTTCTGGAAATTGAGACATAGTCGGATTTTTTGTTGTGCTGTTTACCTTTTACTCTCTAGAATAATGTGGTGAATTTGCTGTAACAACTGGTACCTATATGATAAATATGACTGACCCAGAATTTGGGATTAAGAAGTTTCTGCTTCTCTTTTATTAACACTTAGAGGTTTTCTATATTTCTGTAAAGTAATAAAAAGGCTAAAGTATCTTTACCGATACATTTTTCTCTTTAGATAGGCCTGGCAGGGATATTGAATTGTCATATAATCCAAATATAGTGCCTAAGGCTTCACAGCTACATGAATAATCTATTTTTAAAGACTTTCATCAGGGAGATTCCATACTGTCTGTCCCTGGAGAATTTTTTTTTTTTTTCCTGTAGTCCTTTCTCTCAGGAAATTCATCCTTATATATGAACTAGTTCCCTTTGGTTTTAAACCTATGTCTCTTAGTTTGGCCTTAACAGAGATATGTTAGGATTAGGTTGTTACCATTTGTAAGATTATGGTAATCAAAATTTTTCAAAAAATTTCCTCGCTTATATTAAATAAGCACATTAAATTTATAGGAGAAACACTCATCTCAAAGAGAGGAGACACAAGGTAATTTCTACCAAAGACAGAATAGTTTCCACATGATCAATAATAGCTCCTCTTCGTAATGTGTTATTTTGGCAATAAAGGAAATGTCGTCTTCAGGTTTTACAGATTGGTTAGTTTTTTCTTTTATGTCTGTTGTCAGATGCTTAGGCTATAGGTGGAGTAAATTCTAGCTGGACATTTTACATGCTGTATTATTTGTAAGGTTTTGGTTGCAAATGACAGAAAACTCTAGGGGAAGCAGTTTAAACACTAGGGACATTTATTATATCACTTAATAAAAAGCCTAGAAGTGTGGATATTTCCAAAGTTGGTTGATTAAGCAGTTCAGTGACTTCAAGTATTTATATCAGAGACACAAAAAAGAGATTGAACCTGTCCTGTGTTCTTCAAGCCTGAGGAAACCTTTCTAGAAACATTCCTATATTTCCTAGGCCAGAATTGTGTCCATGCTTACTTAAACCAATGACTTGGTCATGGGAATACCATCACCATGATGAACTCTGACCCAACATAATTCACCCTGGTCTGGGGAGGAGCCCAGCCTTCTCTGGAGGTCATGACAGACTAGAAAGGTGAAAAAGGCTAGAGTTTTGCTACTTAGGAAGAAGGGGAAGTGGGAGCAGTTGTTAGGTGAGCCACACAGGTGGGAAAGGGGGTTCAGAGAAGGTAGCCTGGAGAACATTTCTTGTCAACACATTAGCAAACTCATTGGAGAGTGTTGCTGTAAAATATATAACATTAATGTGAAGAAAAAGAAACTTTGGAAGACTTTAGAAAAGGGCAAGCCATTGGATTTGCTTAGAGGTGACTGCCTGGGAGCTGAGATGTAAATTTGGTATTTTAGGGCCCCAACAGGTCTTAAGAAACTAATAGTATTCTAACTCAGATTTTCTCTCTGTTCTGTATAAGCTAGCAACAAAGAGGGGCCTGAGTGTTTGGAGAACAGCAAGGTGTTTTTTGCTCTAATTTAAGACTGTGTGTTCAGTACAGGTAATGCTACTGATGAATGTGGAAGTATAATATTCTTTTAGGTGGCTATCCATTTCTCTTTTGGTACCTTCCTGCTTTTAACAATGAATTTGTTCAAATTCAGTAGGATTTTTCTCTCTTAATTATTAGTTATCATAAGTTTTATTATTTTGTTTTAAAATATTCTGATCTACTCCAAGCCTGAGGGGAAGAGATTCCTGAGAGGGTCAAAATTTTTGTACACATTTGGAAGAGGACAGCCTGACAATGGTCTGGGCTCCAGTGGGAGGGTAGGGCATTAAGGTCCTCTGACTTTTCTGTAAACCAAATGAATGCATTTGGGGTAAATTCTGTGCATGAGGATGAAGTACTCATCCTGCTATAAATCGATTACAATGAGGCCATCTTTTCATTATGTTTTCCTGACTCTTTATTACCAGTCTATAGAAATGCTGCCTGACTAAACTTCCTATTTACTTACAGTGGCATTCCTGGTGATTCATTCTCTCTCCTTTTTTCTTTTAAGACATATACAATCATATTGTCTACAAACAATATAATTTTGTCTCCTGCCTTCTAAATAGTTATACTTTTTGTTTTCTGCCTCTTTGCATTAACTAGAACAGAATAATGTTCTGTAATACTCATGATAGTGAGTGTTAGGTTCCTGTATTTGAGATTATTTAAATAGTTGGAGGTCAGGGAAATGTGAAATGGCTTCAGTCTGTGGATAAAAAGGCTAAAGTATCTTTACCGATATAATGAAAGATGAAATACAAAGGTAAAGTAAGAGCCAAAGAAGAAAAGATATTCAAGGTATGGTAATCAAGAGAATTAATGATCATGAGGATGGACTAGAACTTGGTGTAGATGTGATGCTGAAAACTAGCATGCATTGATTACCTGAAGGGGAAAACACTGTTTTGTCTGCTTTGGGGAAAAATTATCATCACTAGATCCATCTCATAGGAATGTCACAGAAAGTATTAGTCTAAACAATAAGCACAATATCTAATTGTAGAGGATTCTGATTCTGCAGGTTGTGAAGACCTAGCAAGATATACACAAGGGATGTCTTCATCTTGTTCTAGAGGAGTGAGAAATCTGGAGCCATCTTACCCTTGTATTTCTGCTGGTTTTGGTGAAGATTGTCCTTATTTTCTCTGGAATTTCCTCTGTAGAAAATCCTTGCCCTATTTCTATTACCTGTCATGTAAGGAAACAGCAGTTGTTTACAGAAGATTCTCATACGGAGTGGGGTTAGGTTGTGTTAGTGTGCAAAGGGAAAATCTTAGGTAAGATCCTTCAAATTGTCCATAAAGGGGAAGAGTTTGTGATTTTCAGCTCTTATTTTGTAGAGTTATATGTAATTATAAATGGATAACTACATATTCAAAGTAATGTAAGGAATAAAGTGTGTGCATATAAAATATAGTTTTATAGTGTTTTAAATGATAAAAAAAGAGTATCTTGAGTTTGTGTAAATTTGTGAATGGTACTGTTTCACTATATGTACCTTCTGAAAGATAATAGAATAAGAAATTGATGGATATTTTGAGATTTTTGGATGATGACAGGAAATTTTTTTATTTTATAGAGAGCATATTGTATATTTCTATGTGTGATCCTCTTGAGAAAATTTAGTTTGTTAGTTTTAAAGATACAAAGCAGAATATAAACATGTGGCTTTTGGAGTTAGGAGTAAGATTAATTTATCCTGATTATTTTAAAAGTCAATTTTAGAAAGATAATTATAATGCCATATTGAGTGCTTTATTTTTAATCTAAGTGCCAGCCATATCTTTGACACCAGATGGGAATATGAAGATGGGCACTTAGCCCGGTAATTTATACTTATAAATACATACAAAAAGTTTATACTTGCTGTTTCTTTCTTGCCTATGGCTTGAGACCCTGGGGGTCCAGTGATTTCAGAAGAAAGACTTCAGAAGACAATTCTGACCATTCCAATTTTCCTGGCATCCCTCCTAAGTACCTGATAGGTACCCGTAGGTCTAAACTGTTTTGATAAATGTCTGGCCATGAGTTTGTCTAAGAGTGAGACTCTTTGAGCAGCAAAGAATTCTTGGAAAAGTAGCTTGTATTTTTAATGCTATCTATAGGATTCAAGTGGCTGCTGCTAAAGAATCACATGGGTAGAGAACTGAGAACCTGACCGTGGCCAGAGAGGTTCTCTGAACCTTCCTATTAGAGCCACGTAGAGATAGAAATTGTTTTATTCCCAAAGGATTATGTAATGCAAACAGTTTCAGACTTGAAAGACTACAGGTAGGCATGTACTTTGGAAATACTGCTTAAGAGGGAATTCTCTGAGGAAGAGGACAGCTAGTTTTTTTTTCTCTCTCTCTCAAAAATAGAATAATAGTGGAAGTGCCCAAATGATGTTCTCACTTTACCAGAGAGAAGTCCTCATCCCCGGTCTTTGTGGTGACTTTATGTTATGGAGATTAGAACATCTACTTTCTTCAGTTTTAAAAATTTGCCATTGTTACAGTATTATTGTCTGATACACAGTCCATATTCAAATGTTGCTGATTGTCCCATCTGTTTTAAAAAATAGCTGAGGTATGATTGGCATAAAATAAACTGCATACATTTAATATATATAATTTGATCAGTTTTGTATGTATTTGTGAAACCATCCCCATCATCAAGATAATGAACATAGCCAGCGCTGTTTAAAATCTCTTTATGCCCTTTGGTAATTCCTTTCTTCCGTGTTCCTCTAGTCTCTCTCTCCATCTCTAGGCAACCATTTATCTGCTTTGTGTCCTTATAGACTTAGTTTGCATTTTGTAAAATTTTATATAAACGGAAACGTACAGCATGCACTCCTTTCTTATTTTCTGGCTTTCTTCTCTACTCAGCATAATCATTTTGAAATTCATCTATGTTATATCATCTATCAATAGGTCATTCACTTTTATCACTTAATATTATATTTTATGGATATACCAAAATGTATTTACCCATTCACTTATTGTTGGACATTTGAATTGCTTTCAGTTTTTGACTGTGAACCTTCATAGATAAGTCTTTGTATGGATGTATGCTTTCATTTCTCTTGGGCAAATACTTAGGACTAGAATTGCTGGATAATATGGTAGGTGTATGTTAACTTTTTAAAAAACCAATAAACTATTTTCCAAAGTGGTTGTATTATTTTACATTTCCATTAGTGATGTATGAGAGTTCTAGTTGCCAGTCTTTTTAATTTTAGTCATTCTAGTAGGTATGAAGTGGTTTCTTAATATAGTTTTAGTTTGTATTTTACTGATGACTAATGATGTTGAGTATCTTTTTAATGTACTTTTTGAAAAGATGGACTTCTTTTGAAAATATTGAAGAATGACTATAAAATCTTGGCTTTCTGGTAATATCTGACTTTTGTCCTTATCTGTATGATACAAATGAAAAAAGGAGAAAGGTGAAAAGGATAGGAGTGATGAGACTTGGCCCTCTCTCACTGAATGGAGAGAGGTGAGAGGCTCAGAAGTACAGCCTAGAAATGAGAGGTATTAAGAGGTTGCACAAAGGAACCAATGGTTCAGATGAAAAAAGGAGAGCAGAAGAGAGAGGTTAGGGCCTATGACCACTAAAGACAGCTTGTGTTAGCAGATTCTTTGTCTTTTTTTTTTTTTTAGATTTATTTATTTTTATAAAGAGAGAGTATGCATGTGTGCACAAGTGCTAGTAGGGGCAGAGGCAGAGGGAGAGGATCTTCAAGCAGACTCCCCCACTGAGTGCTAAGCCCTACAGAGGGCTTGATCCAATGAGATTGTGACTGGAGCCAAACTGAGAGTTGGGTGCTAAACTGACTGAGCCACCCATGTGCCCCTATTAGTTTGTTTTATTAAATCCACATGTTCTTGTATTCTAGATTAAAAATGTGAATGAGACTTCCTTTAGAAAAATGCATTTGAAAGCATAGACTGTAGACACTGCTTCCACTTTCTTCCTACTTACTCATTTGCTCTTAACTTCTAACACTTTTTTGAACCTTTTTTTTTTTTTTAAGATTTTATTTATTTATCTGAGATAGAGATAGAGAGAAAGAGCATGAGTGGAGGGAAAGGAAGAGGCAGAGTGGGGAAAGGGAAAGGAAGAATTTTGCTGAGAGGATAGATCTTATGTTAAATGTTCTTATCACACACACAATAAGTAAAGACAACAGGAGGAAACTTGTAGGTGATGGATTAAAAAAATAATTTATAGATAGATATGCTTAAAAATTTATTTATGTATTTGACAGAGAGAGAGAGAGAGAGAGAGAGAGAGAGAGATCACATGCACACAAGCAGGGGGAATGGCAGGCAGAGGGAGACAGAGGAGCAGACTCCCTGGGGAGCAGGGAGCCAGATTCGGGGCCTGATCCTAGGACCATGGGATCATGACTTGAGCTGAAAACAGACACTTAACCAACTGAGCCATCCAGGCACCCTTGAACGTGTTTTTTTTTTTTTTTTTTTTTTTTTTTAAGATTTCCAGGGATCTCGTAATGGCCATGTATGATCTTGGGGTTTTCTGTAGGTTCTGGCTTTCTTCACTACCTCTGTCTTCTTGAGACTCATCTTCTTGACCTTGGTGACAACACTTAAATTTTTTTTATTTCTTCTCCAATTTCTTTGAGGGTTTCACTTCCATCATGAACCTGAGTTTTGAGGAGGGCTGTACTCAGTGTGCTGATCCAATTTTGTTTGGACCAGCAGCTTCCATGGAGTCAGCCATTCTTTCTGACATAGAGCTTTCTTTCCTATCTTAAGTTCATGTCTTTACATGCTGACTTAGGACTTTCTGGATGTTACCTTGAAAAAAACAACCTGTCTGAAACTCTATTTGCTTTTTGTTGTCCTAGATTAATTTCCTCCCTAGGTTTGTCTCTTTCTTTCACGGTACTATCAGTCTCTCACTATCCCAGTCTTGATACTACTATGTCATCTCTGCTGCTTCCCTCTTCATTCCAGTCTGTAAGACTATATAATTCTTCTCATCCCTGTCTCCATCTTGATAGTCGCACCACCACCATACTAATTCAGCCTTTCATCACTTCCTGCTAGGATTGTGACAGTGGTTTCTTAACTAATCACTTAGTTTCTAGTTTCTCTTCTGTCCAACCCACTCACTGATGTCTCTGATAGATCAGTCTTCTTAACTCATTGGGTTATACATTGTTTCTTTTTTAAAAGTCTGTGATTTATACCAACGGTGATTTCTTTGAAAAAAATTTTTGGGGGGCCTCTCCTAATGGCATCCCTTATTCAACCTTAGTATCTTCTATGGCTCCTTTACACAAAACTTGGCACTACAACAAAAATGATCTATTATTCCCTGAATACCCAATGGATACATCTGCCCACTGCTGCTACTTTGTCAACTCTATTCCATTCTCTGAGAGAGCTCTGGTTCCTCTTCTCATACCCATTGTCTTGGCCTAATTTCAAGGCTCCCCTCAATTTCCATCTCTAACGTGAATTCTTGCTTGGTGTGTCAGCTTAAATAATCATTCCCTCCTTTGAACTTACTGTCTGTGACAGGCAATTGAACATTTGTATTATTTTTCATTTTTAAGGTACTTTCTCTCTCCAATCAGAGTTCATCTTCCTTGAGTTTCATGCCTCTGATGAGTTCCTGTGGTGTGCCTGCACTGTCCCAGATGCTTGCGCTTCAATGATAACAATACCTTACAGTAATTCTAGGAAGAATGATACCTAACAAATGAAAAGGAAACACCAAGTTGTGTGACTGGCTTTTCTATGTCTTATTATGTGTTGGAAACCAAAGGGCTGTGCTCATTCTTGTTTTTGAGTGCCTGCAGCATGTCAGGTGCTTTCATTGACTCTCTCTTGCTGAATCCATGGTTTTTTGAGGTAGTTGTTACCCCATTTTACAGTTGGGGCTACTGAAGCTCAGATTTCTGTGTGCCCAGAGTTACATAACTGCTAAGTGGCAGAGCTGGGATTAAAATATCTCCTATGTCTCTCTGATTCCAAAGCCCTCTTCTCTGCACCACACTGTTTTTTTGCAGGGGTGCTTTAGCAAGGCATTCATATGGGGGTCATCTCTGAGGTGTCTGTCTAACAGTTTAGATTATCTGTAATAAATGTTTCAAGTGTATGGGAATGGAATCAAGTTGAGGAAATAAAGTAATTTATTTATATCATTCACTTGTATTTACTCTCCTTGTTTCTTTCATCAACTCTTATGGCTTATGCAGTGTCTATTCCACCAGGAGCCCTTTAAATAATGGCCAAGGAAAACCAGGTTAAGCATGTAGAATTCTGCAGGATAGCCTAGGCAAATGATTTTCATGTGTTTGACAGGTAACTCTATTTTTGGTTGTAAGGCAGGAATTTGGGGAATTGAGGCTGGCCTCTCAGAGGAAGCTAGGCAACATTTTCAGATTTACCTCAGTGTGCCCTTCAAAAGGTGACTTAGTTATTTGGTCAGTAGTGTTATGGATTATAAGATACAAGTTATGCCTCAATTTTTAAATGTAAGTACAAAAGAACACATCTTAGAGCTCAATTGAAAAAAAAAAGTTTAATCCATGGGTTCCCTCCCAAAAGCATCATGCAAAATAATATAACTAAATACACTAAATACACTAAATAATGTAACTAAATACATAGTATTTAGTGAGTATCAGAGAGTGGGAAATGTAAATGAACAATTTCAGCTTCCTGGGGGTGGAAACAGTGATTCATAGACTTAAGATTTGAAACTTAGAGTGCCTGGGTGGCTGGGTTGGTTAAGCATCTGACTTGATTTCCATTTAAGTCGTGATCTCTCAGGGTTGTAAGATCAAGCCCCCCATTGAGCTCCGTGCTGCGTGTGGAACCTGCTTAAGATTTTCTCTCTCCCTCTTTTCTGCCTTCAGCACCTCTGATCTTATGTCCCTAAAAAAAAAAAAAAAGCTTTGGAACTCAAACATTCTTAGTTTATATTCAAAGAAGAGAGGCATCAATAAGTTGTATAAACAGAAAACAGCTTATTGATAGTCTGGGAATACTTTTGAAAGGAATATAAATCATCAACCTTATTTTATTTTGTATAATGTCATCAAAATATACTGTTTCATCTATGCTAATTATGGAGTTAAAGGAATGGAATTTTTAGAAAATGTACAAAATGAGGAGTTTGTAAAATTCTCATCTACAAGAAAGACATTTTCTACATTGGAGAGCTTTATGAATCATATTGAAAACCATAGTACCTCAGTTCTTAACAGGTAATACCATTAGCTGCCTCTTTCTCAGCTCCTCCAACTATGGGAAACAGAAGTTGCTTCATGGTTTTTTTCACCCATGCAATTATCATTTCAGAGAAAGATGAGGTCTCAGGATGAAAACATGTTTCCTTGGCATAATTGAGTTTGAGTTGAAAAACATTTTTACTTTCCTGAAATTGGGTAGAAGTTATGAGTAGTAATGTTTAGGCTAGCATTATGCCTGTTTTTACTCCTTAGTTCTTGTACGTCTGCTTTCGGATATACTGTACCACCTTGGTGTTTTATACAGTGAGTACCCCATAAATGTCTCTTAAATTAATCATTCAGTATTTTGTCTTTTGTGACTGGTTTTATTTTGTCTTTTGTGACTGGTTTCACTTAGCAAAATGTTCTCAAGATTCACCCATGTCGTAGAATGCAATGATTTCCTTCCCCCCCCCCCTTTTTTTTTAAGATTTTATTTATTTATTTGAGAGAGAGAGAGTGCACAAGCTGGGTGGGGGTGGGGAGTGAGCAGACGGAGAGGGGAGGCAGACTTCCTGTTGAGCAGGGAGCCCATGCTGGGCTCCATCCCAGCATAATCTGAGCTGAAGGAAGATGCTTAACCGACTGAGCCACCCAAGTGCCCTGATTTCCTTCCTTTTTAAGGCTGAATAATATTCTATTGTATGTATGAACTACATTTTTTTTTTTTTTTTACATTTTGTTTATCCATGCAACTATCTATCAATGGATATTTGGGTTGCTTCTATCACTTTGCTATTGTGAATAATATTGCTGTGAACATAGGTGTGTAAATATCTCTTCAAGATCTTGCTTTCAACTCTTCTTCTTCTTCTTCTTCTTCTTCTTCTTCTTCTTCTTCTTCTTCTTCTTCTTCTTCTTCTTCTTCTTTTCTTCTTTTCATGAGAGACACACAGAGAGAGACAGAGACATAGACAGAGGGAGAAGCAGGCTCCCTGTAGGGAGCCCGATGTGGAATTCTCTTGCAGAACCCTGGGATCATGACCTGGCCAAAGGCATCTAGACACTCAACTACTGAGCCACTGAGGTGCCCCTTGCTTTAAATTCTTTTAGATTTGTACCCAGCAATGAGATGGCTGGATCCTATGGTAGTTCTATATTTAATTTCTTGAGGAACTGCCATGCTATTTTCCATAATGATTGCCTCATTTTACACTCCCACCAACAGTGCACAAGGATTCCTACTTTTCTACATACTTGCCAAAACTTATTATTTTGTTTCTTTTTTTCTAAAAGATTTTATTTATGTATTTATGTATGTATTTATTTATTTATTTATTTATTTATTTATTTATTTATTTATGAGAGACAGAGAGAGAGGCAGAGACACAGGCAGAGGGAGAAGCAGGCTCCCTGCAGGAAGCCAATGTGGGACCCAATTCCTGGACCTGGGATCATGCCCTGAGCCAAAGGCAGATGCTCAACCACTGAGCCACCCAGGCATCCCTGTTTTCTGTTTCTTAAGTAGTATCCACCCTAATGAATGTGAAGGGATACCTTGTGATTTTGATTCACACTTCTCTAATGATTAATGATGTGAGTATATTCTCATATCCATATTGGCCATTTGTATATCATCTTCAGAGAAATGTCTATTCAAGTCTTTTGCCCAATTTGCACCAAGTTATTTGTTTTTTGTTGTTGTTGAGTTTTAGCAGTTTTTTATGTTCTAGATGTTAACCCCTTATCAGATATTATGATTTGCAAATATTTTCTCTTATATTTCTAAAAATATTTTTGTGATTTTTAATATTGGCTTAATTTCAAACTTGCAGGGAAGTTATAAGACTAGTACAAGGAACTCCCGTATACCCTTTCTTCTCAGTTACTGTTTTTTTTAAGGAGCACCTGGATTTCTAGACACTTTGACATTGTGTTAAGCCCTTTAAACAGAACAGATAACTTGCAGCTGTGGGAGATGTACAAGTATAAACATGGTCCCTGTCTGAATATGCAAAACAAATAAGGATGTTTATAAAGAAACCACTGCAGATGAGAACAATCCAAATAAGAACAAAAGTGAGAGGGGGCTAAAAGTAAGAATAATTTGAGTTATGAGAATTGGAGACCTATCCCAGTGTTTTTTAACATGGGATGATTTTTGTTCTCTAGAGGACATTTTTTTTTAAAAGATTTTAGATTTAGAGATTTTATTTATTTATTTGAGATAGAGAGAGTGAGAGAGAGCACACATGTATGAGTGAGTAGGGGGAGGAACAGAGGGGGAGAGGGAGGGAAGGGGAAAAAATCTCAGGCTGACTCTGTGCTCAGCATGAGCCCAACACAGGGCTCCATCTCATGACTTGAGATGATGGCCTGAGCCAAATCCAAGAGTGGACTGAATTGACCGACTGAGCTACCCAGGCATCCCTACTCTAGATGACTTTTTACAACATTTGGAGATATACTGGTTGTCATAACTGTAGGGGTCATAGGAGAAGTTATATTGCTGTTGTATAGTGTATAGAAACCAAAGATACTGCTCAACATCCTACAATGCACAGGACACCCCCACACAGTTATCCAGCCCAAATGTCAATAGTGCCAAGGCAAAGAGACCATGCCCTATCCTTGGGAAGCAGACTGCAGAAAACCTATCTTGAGGACTTTAAAGGCTTTGGGCCTGGAAACTCTCTCAAATACATCCACAACACTTGAATAACATAATGATGACTCTCCCTGGTAAAATAATAAGGTATGAAAAAATATTTTCTTCTCTTTTTTGTGCATAACCCACAATAAGGAGGCTTAGTTGCTTTGTTTACTATAAATTTTCTACAGCAAACAGTCTAAAATTGCTTTGCCCAGCTTTATTCTGTATTGCAGTCACTTATGGCTAACATGTTCCTCTCACTGCATTCTTTTCTTTTGCCACTTTCTGCCATAAAAAAACTAGGTAAACTCTGAAAAAAGCAAACAGTACTATACAAAAGATCCTGAAGCTTAGAGGAAGCAAGCAGAGGTGCTGGAAGAATGTGCCTTAGATGGCTTCCTTTCAATCCTCGGTTCATTGCAGAGAAGCTAGATGTCAGTTCTGTTTTATCACTAAGTCCAGTAAGCTGGGAGGAGAATAAAAATAGCATGGACTTTGACCTCCTCTGGACCTGGATTTGAATCCAGGCCCATTCATTACTAGCTGTCTGATCTTGGGCAAGTACCTTATATACTCTGAACTCAGTATTGCCTTCTCTGCCAGGGGGATAATATCTGCTTCACTGAGCGGCAAAGGGCAGTGGAGTACAGTGGTTAAGGCTGTGGACTCTCACATCTAATTGCCTGGCTTCAGATCTTCACTCACCTACTTCTAGTTGTGTGTCCTTTGGTAAGTTTCTCAACCTTTTATAGATCTCAATTTCTTCATTTGAGAAATGAGAATAATTGTATTAATATTTACCTTGGAGGGCTTTTATGACATTAGATGAATTAATAAATGTAAAACACTTGATGCCTGGCACATAGTAAGCACAGTAAGTGGTAACGATTTTGGGGGTTAATTGAGATAAGGATGTAAAGGACCCTGTAGTGTCTAGCAAAAGAAGGTACTTGATAACTAGTTTTTCAAAATTTAAATTTTAGGAGCTGACAGTTTATTATAACATATAACATATAACATAACAAAATTTTCATTAGTTCCTCAAGTTAAATTAGTAGGGATTTTGTCTTAAGAAGTCTTCAGGATACAAAAAGAAAACTGGTCATTCTTTTGCTTCTTACTTTTACCTGGCAAAGACTCCTTTGGGGATCCCTGTGTGGCGCAGTGGTTTAGCGCCTGCCTTTGGCCCAGGGCGCGATCCTGGAGACCCGGGATCGAATCCCACATCGGGCTCCCGGTGCATGGAGCCTGCTTCTCCCTCTGCCTATGTCTCTCTCTCTCTCTCTGTGACTATCATAAATAAATAAAAAAATAAAAAAAAATTTAAAAGACTCCTTTGGATCCAGGTTGAAAAATGTGCTCAAAGAACTGTAGGCCTAGCCAGGCTTCTGTGGAATTATAAGAGGCAACTAGAACAGCCACCTAAGTGTGTGGAGTGGTGAGGGATGTTTGGGTTGGAAATAGTTGTTTTTCTAGCCCAGCTTTCATGAAAGCCCCCTTGGCAGGAGGAAGTAGAGAAATAGCAGGAAAAGTTGGATTGTTTTCAATATCCCTGTTTATCCTTGTGGTGTGGGTGTGTGTCAGGTGAAGGGGTCCTTTCCTTTTTGACAGTTTGGGGAATTTAGACTCACTCAAAGGTAATTCACAGTGTAACCAAATATCCTGTTATACCAGTCCCTGCTAGATATTGGGTTGTAGACATATTTCTAGAGCACACATGGTCCGACCCTTTTTTAAAAAATATTAGAGTATGTTATCTCATTGTAAGATAAGGGTTCAGCCTGGTATTATAGTGCTTTATTAAGAGTTAGCTGGCATCATCATCATCATCATCATCATCCTTACTCTTAAACTTATGTTTTATTTGAGTTAAGAAACTAATGAAGTCTTTAATATTTATTCAGCAATTCTATTTCCCTTTTTAAGTTTTTTATTTTTTATAGACTTACACATATTCAAAAAAGCATGTGTCATAATTCTACAGCTTGATGAATTTTCACAAACTAAACACACTCATGCTTTCAAGACCTAAGTCAAGAAACAGAATATTAGCAGTACCCCAGAAGCTCCACTCCTGTTCCCTTCTTGCCATTATCCTTTAGTTTTTAGGGAAAAAAATTATTTTTTTCTTTAGTGACATTCAAAGCTACTCGTGCATGGCTTTATGTAAACTCTTAGTAGCTATGGCTGAGAGTTATAGCTAGCCTCATTACATGCTTTTATTTTCTTATGCTTTAAAATCACATCTCCTGGAAAAGGTTTTCAGTCCTGTAGGCTGTTGCATTTGGACATGGGTAGGCTGAATGATCTTGTAGATCGTCCTCTGCAAATAGGTGATGTGTTCTTTGCTTTTATTTGTCCATACTATAGAAGTCCATTGAAACCAAAAAGTTGTCCATTGTACTCAAAGTAAAGGAGATTGGCTCAGCTGCACAGACCTCTTAGATGTCTTCTTTAAAAGCATTCCACATTCAAAAGAACTCAAGGCACATGAAAGAAATCCTGTGGTGGTGGAAGACTGCACAATACTGGGTGCACTTGTGGGCTCTTGTCTGCCATCGAACAAGGTGATAAGGCTGAAGGACTGGCTACTTCTGGAAGTAATGGACTTCGGTGTGTTTCCTTTGCTTCTGTCTAGACATATTTAGAAAACCATGGGGAATTTTTCAGAAGGCAGCTTCTCAGAGGAAGAATAAAAATTTGGGGGTTGAGTTCAAGGTTCTTATATCTTCTTTTTGAATCAAAGTACTGAACACCTTAACTCTGAAATCACCAGGACGTTAGCCTTGCTTTTTGAGTCTTGTTTAACTTTCTGGGCCCAGTTAATGGCTCTACTAAAATATTATACGTGCATTTCAGAATATCATTAGTCATTTTTTGCCATTGCTTTATTTCTTGAGATTTATTAGTTAGTTTAAAAAATTAAGATATAATTCACATACTATAAAATCTACCTCTTTAAAGCGTGCATGTTAATGGGTTTTAGTACCGATATTTACCACCATTATCTTCTTCTTCTTTTTTTTTTTTAAGATTTTATTCATTTATGAGAGACACACAGAGAGGCAGAGACATAGGCAGAGGAAGAAGCAGGCTCCCTGCAAGGAGCCTGATCCTGGAATCACGCCCTGGGCCAAAGGCAGACACTCAACCACTGGGCCACCCAGGCATCCCAACCACCATTATCTCATTCAAGATCATTTTCTTCACCTCTGAGAAGAAACCCCTACCCATTAGCAGTCAATCTCCCCATTCTGTTTTGTCAGATAAATGTCATTAAGTATCTTTATTTCATATTAGTCTTTCTCCTACAGGGTGTTAATGACAGTTGTGTGACCTTTTACATAGAGGTTTATCCCATCTAACATCCATTCTAATGTTGAGTTGGGGGTGCATTTTCAGTACTACCACCAAATACTATGTTGACTGAAATTGTTTTAGGACATAAAATGACAGATGTTTAGTTACAATCACTTATGAAAAAAAAAAACAATCACTTATGAAAATTTCAGTGCATGTGAACTATAGCATCATTCCCACAAAACTAACTGAACATGTTGAAGATTTCTGATTACCTGCCAAATCTAGGCTCTGTTTTATAAGTTTAATGGATTAAGAAATCAGTTCATCTAGCTTATGTGGGAAAGTTTAAGTTTATTTCTTTAACTAGTTTTTGAAAAAAATGCATAAAACATATTTGTATTTACACTTAGTTGATTTCTGAAGGATTGGACTTGATTATTTCTATGTAAATGAGATTAACCTACTTAAGATTTAGATTAACAATTTAGATTAAAAAAATGTTTGAATCTGTATTTTATTATTTAAAAAGTAATATATGCTAATTGAAAAATTAGATATGTAAAGCTTAGAAGAGTTGTTAAGTACAAAAAAGAATTGTCATCCTGCCTCTCACATTATAGAGTTTATATTTTTATGTCTAATCTTATAACCTGCTTAATTTTTACTTAACTTTTAAACATACTATGGCAATGCTTATTTAATGAATTGTGTTGTTCTACAATTTAACACTGTTTAAAGTTTCTGGGAGATTTAACATTTTTTTCCTTCCAAAATGGTGAATGATAGATACTCTTAGTAATCTTTCTTAAAAATTACTATGGTCTGCTATACTCTGAAAAGTATAAAACACTGATGAAAGAAATTGGAGATGACATAAAGAAATGGAAAGATATTCCATTCTCGTGGATTGGAAGAACAAATAGTGTTAAAATGTCTATACTACCCAAGGTGATCTACACATTTAATGCAATCCCTATCAAATTACTACCTGCATTTTTCACAGATGTAGAACAACAATCCCAAAATTTGTATTGAATCACAAAAGACCCCAAATAACCAAAGCAACCTTGAAAAGGAAAAGCAAAGCTGGAGGCATCATAATTCTGGACTTCAAGTTCTATTACAAAGCTGTGAAGATCAAAATAAAAAAACACAGTATGGTACTGGCACACAAATAGACACATAGATTAATGGAACAGAATAGAAAACCCAGAAATGAACCCCCAATTGTATGGTCAACTAATCCTTGACAAAGCAGGAAAGAATATCTAATGGGTAAAAGGCAGTCTCTTCAACACATGGTATTGGAAAAACTGTACAGTAACATGCAGAAGAATGAAACTGGAATGAATGAAAAAAAAAAAGAAACTGGAATGAACTTTATTACACCATACACAAAAATAAATTCAAAATGGATGAAAGACCTAAATGTGAAATCTGAAACCATAAAAACCCTAGAAGAGAACACAGGCAGTAACCTGTTGGACATCAGCCATAGCAGCTTTTTTCTAGATGTCTCAGGAGGCAAGAGAAACAACAATAAAAACAAACTATTGGGACTTCATCAAAATAAAAAGCATCTGCACAGTAAAGGAAATAATCAATAAAACTAAAAGGCAACCTATGGAATGGGAGAAGATATTTGCTAATGACATATCTGATAAGGGGTTAGTATCCAAAATCCATCAAAAGAGCTTATAAAACTGAACACCCCCAAAATGGGCAGTTTAAAATGGGCAGTTTAAAATGGGCAGAAAACATAAGTAGACATTATTCCAAAGAAGACTCATGAGAAGATGTTCAACATCACTGACCATCAGGGAAATGCAAATCAAAACCACAATGAGGTATCACCTCACACCTGTCAAAAGAGCTAAAATCAACACAAGCAACAAAAGGTGTCGGTGAGGATATGGAGAAAGGGGAACCATCTTGTACTATAGTGGGGAATGCAAACTGGTACAGCCACTGTGGAAAGCAGTATGGAGGTTCCTCAAAAAGTTAAAAATAGAACTACCCTATGATACAACAATTGTACTATTAGGTATTTACCCGAAGAATACAAAAATACTATTTCAAAGGGATACTGCACCCTGCTGTTTGTTTATAGCAGCCTTACCTATAATAGCCAAATCATGGAAAGGGCCCAAATGTCCATTGACTGATGAATGGATAAAGAAGATGTGGTATATATACACAATGGGATATTATTCAGCCATCAAAAAGAATGAAATTTTGCCATTTGCAACTACATGGATGGAGCTAGAGATTATTATATTAAGTGAAATAAGGCAGTCAGAAAAAGGCATATACCACATATGATTTCACTCATGTGCAATTTGAGAGATGAAACAAATGAGCAAAGGGAAAAAGAAAGAGGTAGAGAGGCAAATCAAGAAATAGACTCTTAACTATAGAGAACAAGCTGATATTTACCAAAGGGGAAGTGGGTGAGGGGATAGGTTAATAGGTTAAGGGGTGCACTTCTGACAAGCACTGGATGTTGTATGAAAGTGTTGAATCACTGTATTGTGCACCAGAAACTAATATTGCACTTTGTGTTAACTAACTGGAATTTAAAGAAAAATTTAAAGAAGAGGTGGTATATATACACAATGGAATACTATTCAGCCATAAAAAGAATGAGTTTGCCATTTGCAATGGAGCTAGAGAGTATAATGCTAAGCAAAATAAGCCAGAGAAAGACAAATACCATATAATTTCACTCATATGTGGAATTTAAGAAACGAAACAAATGAGCAAAGGGAAAAAAAGAGAAACCAAGAAACAGACTCTTAACTAGAGAACAATCTGATGGTTACCAGAGGGAGGTGGGGGGGGGGATGGGTGAAATAGGTGATGGGGTTAAGGGATGTATTTGTCATGATGAGCCCTGAATGATGTATGGAAATGTAGAATCACACTATATTGTGCACCTGAAACTAATATAACACTTTGTGTTTACTATATTGGAATTAAAATAATAAAAAGAAGTCATAAAAAAATTACCCTCATCTGTTCCCAGTCTAGTGGAACCTCTGAGCAACTGTGGAAATGTACATACTTTCAAAGCTAGGTCTGTTTATCATCAAAGAAGGCTGTGAGTCCAGAATTCTTAAAGAGGCCTCCTCCCTCAGAGCAGCTTTTATCCAAAGACTTTAGGATCAAATGACTTCAACCTCATCTGAATTTTTTCAGGCACAGATATTTCATCATAGTGATACAGTTGAATATGCACACTTTTCAGTGATTTTCAGCAATAGAATGGCATTTATCATATACTAGATAAAGACATTAAATAGAAGGCATCAAAAGTCTGTGGTTAACTGGATTCACTAAAAAAAAAGCATCCCCACCCCTGATTAAATTTTTCTTTTTTCACACTTGAATCCTAATATTTTGCATCCTCTCCTGGAGTTTCCCAAAGACTGTAATTATATAGGGATGCTTGATTAGAACTGCATTCTTGGGAATCAGTTATTGGACTGAGAAATGCTTTATTGGTAGAAGAGATGGCTCTAGCAGTAAGCTTTATGAATTTCCAAAGAGGAATTTGGAAGAGAATTCTAAATTTGTTTTAGGTCAGAAGTATCTAGGAAGGCTATATAATGGATGTGAGCTACTACTTCACATAAACAAGTTGAGTTCAGCTCTTGCCTGAATGTCTACCTAATTGCCTTAGCATCTTTGGATGTGCAATAATGTTTTCATTCTATTAGGGTAACTTGTAACAAATTAATTTTAAGATGTATATATCTGTATCTTCACTGTAGTTTTTAAATGGTTTAGTACTATTCTCATCTGCCCCATTGTTTCATTCATATATAGTATCATACACTGGAGTTGTGTGGCTGTTGGACTGTGACTTGATATTGATAATGGACTGGAAAAAGTTGTAAAGAGCCAAGCAAACCATCTTCTACTATATGAATAGTTAATCAGCAATAAGAGTGTCTTGCCGAAAACACTGGAGCTTTAATGGATATTAGATAGCACTCAGAGAAAGAGAAAACGGAAAAAAAAAATGCCACACAGTGTAAAATGAGGTCAGGTTACACATACTCTGTGTTCCTTGTAAAGCAGGGAAGAATTTGTAGGCTTTGAAGTTTACCTTGTGTGTTCAGCAGTCCACAAAAGGTTGGGCTCCTTTATA
This sequence comes from Canis lupus familiaris, assembly GCF_011100685.1. Classification (NCBI taxonomy): domain Eukaryota; kingdom Metazoa; phylum Chordata; class Mammalia; order Carnivora; family Canidae; genus Canis; species Canis lupus. The sequence goes on from NC_049255.1 coordinate 27,021,260, forward strand.
CTTACTAAATAGTACTTACAAAAGATTTTGTTTTTTTCCCTATATGCCCATTCACTCAAAGGTCAATTCATTTCCTTGTATAATCACCCCGTCAAACATTAATTGATCCCAACAAATTATTTTTAAGAATTTATTTATTTATTTATTTATTTATTTATTTATTTATTTATTTATTTATTTATAAGAGACATACAGAGAGAGGAAGAGACACAGGCAGAGAGAGAAGCATGCTCCCTGCGGGGAGCTTGACGTGGGACTCGATCTCAGGACCCTGGGATTACGACCTGAGCCAAAGGCAGACACCCATCCACTGAGCCACCCTGGCGTCCTGATCTCAAGAAATTCTTATGTGCTCTTACTATGTCGTAAGCACAGAATTTTGGATAAGTATTGAATTTTGCATAGATCAGTGGTCAGTTGAATTAGTTGAAAGGAGAGTACTTTTTCTATTTGTCCAGATAAACCATACCTAAAGGAAGACCTAGGAGATTGAAGAAAAGGTGTTCTGATCAACAAGCCAGAATTGGGAAGACAAAAGTGATGATTGTTTGGGTAAGAGTATGTTATCAAGAATCCACTCTAACCAGTATATCTGGATCTGTGATTGTTCTGAGGGTGACTGAAAACTTCTAAGCCTTTATTACAACAAGGAAGTTGTTTCTCATATATGAAGGCTGGTACTGGGGAGCATGTTTTGTTTTCCTCAGTTCATTTTTAAAAAATCTCCTCCAACAAGCCTTATAAAGTATTTGCTTACTCCTTGTGCAAATACCAATGTGCTAGGTATTCCAAACCAGTGGTTGAATCATTAGATTTGTGCTTAAGGATCTCAGTATCTATATTTTTATAGGAAGGAATTTTAAAAGTTCACTTCCTGGAATATTGTGAATGTTCTATATAATTTTAAGCTTTGTGTAAGAAATAGTAAAAGTTTTATTTATTTAAAAAGAAAAACACTGGGGATCCGTGGGTGGCTCGGCTGTTTAGTGCCTGCCTTCGGCCCAGGGCGTGATCCTGGGGACCCGGGATCGAGTCCCACATCGGGCTCCCTGCATGGAGCCTGCTTCTCCCTCTGCCCGTGTCTCTGCCCCTCCTTCTCTCTTTGTATCTCATGAATAAATAAACAAATTCTTACAAAAAAAAAAAAAAAAAAAAGAAAAAGAAAAACATTTATTTAAAAGTAAAATTGGGGGACTCCTGGGTGGCTCAGCAGTTGAGTGTCTGCCTTCAGCTCAGGGCGTGGTCCCAGAGTTGTGGGATAAGTTGCGGGATCTAAGTTGTGGGATCGAGTCCCATATCAGGCTCCCTGCAGGGAGTCTGCTTCTCGCTCTGCCTGTGTCTCTGCCTCTCTCTTTGTGTCTCTCATGAATAAATAAAATCTTTAAAGTAAAATAGGCATTTTGTAAGTAACACGTCTGAAACTAGGATGATATACTCTTTTTATATTTAAAAATGCCCAAGTGGGGGCACCTGCATGGCTCAGTTGGTGAAATGTCTGACTCTTGGTCTCAATCTTTTATTTTATATATATATATAATATTTATTATATTTTATTTATATTTTATTATATATATAATAAAAAAATAAAAATGCCCAACCAAAAAAACCCAAATACTATAAAAATAGTATTCAATAAAAAAATTAAGTTCTATTCTATTCTGGATCTTCCCTTCTACTCCAGACTTCCCTCCCCAGAAGCAACTATTATTTATCAGTTTACTGTTGCATATTTTTGGTAATAGTTTAAGTATGCACAAACATATGTGATTCCAGTTTCCTTTTCTTACATATGGGAACATATTACGTGAACTCTACTGCTTCTTGTACTTTTTCAGGTCTATTGTATTCCTTTTTACTGGCTGCTCAATATCCCATTGTCTGGATAACTGTTCATTATTAAACCATCCCTTGCCAATGAACATTTAGCATTTCCCCAGGTTTTTGCTCTTATAGACAGTTACATATAATAATTTTTTTACATATATCTTTCCTATGTATATACCTTTGGAATAAATTTCTAGAAGTGGAATTGCTGGGTCAAAGAGAAGATGGTTCTAATTTTGATAGATATGTTCCAAAGGAAGTTCATGGGGGTTGGCCAGTCTGTATTTCCATTAGTGCTAGGTGAGAGTTCCTGAATCTCCCCACATTCTTACCAGAGCACTGCATTTTAAAACCTTTTGACCTTTGCCTGTCAGCTAAAGCTGAAAGTCTTTTTATGGATTAAAAGCCATTTGTTAGTATTTATTTTGTGAACTTCTGGTTTCATGTCCTTTGCCTTTTTCTTATTGCTTTATTGGTCTTTTTCTGATCAAGTTGTTAAGAGTTTCTATATATGAAAATTTGCCCTTTGTATTATGTGCTGCCAGTGTATTTTGCAGTTTGTTTTTTATGTTTTGATTTATGATACTTTTTTCTTTGTATATTTAAAAACATTCTTATTGCTGTCAAGTTTAGCAATTTTCTTCTATACTTTTGGGATTTTGTGTTTTCCTTAGAAAGCCCTTTCACACTTAGAGGTGAGAAAGATTTTCTGTTGTTTTCTTCTTCCAGTAATTTCATGGATTAATTATTCTTACCTTTGATCAATCAGAATTTATTATGAGAAGTGAGGTAGATAGAAATTTAGTTTTATTTTTCCGGCCTACTAGAATAGTCTATATTTTCTCTATCTGTTTGAAGTACAGTTTTATTGCATACTAAATTCTTATATAATTGGGTTTATTATTGGACATTATTCTATTTTATTGGTTTTCATGCACCCAATGCAAACTTTTAATTACTATAGCTTTATAATTTAAAATCTAGAATTTTCCTTATTGGTTTTCATGCACCCAATGCAAACTTTTAATTACTATAGCTTATTAATTTAAAATCTAGAATTTTCCTGGTATTCTAGCATGTTTCATTTTAATATCTGACTTTTAGAATAAGCTTATGTGATTGCAAACAACAACAATGACAAGATTTCTGTTAGTATTCTTGAGGTTGCAGTATTTCATAATTTAATTAAGATAAATTGGTAATTTTATAATACAGGAACAGAATACTTTTATAATTTATTTGCAATTCCTATGGTATTCTGGGGTCTTAAAGTTCATATAAGTCTTTACATATTATTCTTTTAAAATATTGATGAATTCTACTTATTGATATTTTCATCAGAATTTCTGTATTGATATTTACATAAATATCAGTGTGAATCATAAATTAGATGGCTCTATGGGATTTTATCTTTTTTTAAAGAATTTATTTACTTATTCATGAGAAACACAGATAGAGAGGCAGACATAGGCAGAGGGAGAAGCAGGCTCCCATGCAGAACTTGATTCCAGGACCCTGGGAGCACAAAGGCAAATGCTTACCGCTTATTTTATTTTAATTTTTTTAAGATTTGTTTATTTATTTATTCATAGAGACACAGAGAGAGAGAGAGAGAGAGAGAGAGAGAGAGAGAGAGGCAGAGACACAGGCAGAGGGAGAAGCAGGCTCCGTGCAGGAAGCCTGACGTGGGACTCGATCCGGGGTCTCCAGGATCACGCCCTGGGCTGCAGGTGGCGCTAAACCGCTGCGCCACCGGGGCTGCCCGGTGTCCCTTTTTTAAAGGGTGCTTATGGGACCCCTGGACAGTATCACTGTCATGAAGTCTTGTGGATGCTCTGCTGTTGGATCTTCTTTGTGGAGATAGGACAGAGGGACAAAGTCAGGCTTCAGGGAAAATGCTGAGGGATAACAGAACCTGCCATGGGAAGACCAGCTATATCCTGGTCGTTGAAGGGTTGGCATTTAGATTTATATATGTAACTTCATATTTTCTCATTCGTGTTAGTCCAAGTGTGCATGTTTAACTTTAGAAGGAAATTGTTATGATTATGTCAGTCAGGGTTAAGCTGATCTGGGAGAATTATTTGTAGGTTTTACAGTGTGTATAGAGGATCTAGGCACTAGAAGGCTTCCAGTCATCTTGCAGTTGAATTTGAACTAAGTGTTTTGGCCAATACATTTAGAAGGTCTTCGGCTTGTAAAGATCTCACAGCTCACAGTATTTTCATTCATTGTGTCCAGCTCCGTAAATGCTGCTCTGTCTTCTGGTCTCACTTCCTAGTTTTATCAGGCTAAGGTCATAGCATAGTCACCGCAGACAGTGTTCTACTAGACTTCTGGTTGTCATGAGGTCATTTTTAAAAGAGGGCCATAAATGAAGAATTGGGTTTATACCTGAAAGGAGTGGAAAAAGCACGCAGGCTTTGCGTCAGTCAGATGTGAAGTCATGTTACTTTTGCCATTGAACTACTTATTAGACTTCTCGAGCCTTCATCTGTAGATAGTAAACAGGAATAATAATAATATGTACTTTGCAGGGTTTTGTGAAGATTTAATGAGATAATGTTATCTGAAGAACTTGGAGTGTAATTAGTATTTAATAAATTTTGTAATAAATTCATTCCTTTCCCTTAGTAGCTTGTAATTTAGTTTTATTGCACGATTTTCCTTAAGGCTAGTTTCATGTCATTCATTCATTCAAAAAACCATTTATTGAGCACCTACTCTGTTTCAGTCACTGTTCTGGAGGGATTAGAAGAATGATTAAGTGAGGCAGTGTCTGTGTTCTTATGATATTTGCATTCTAATACCTACCTAGAAAGAAATAAAAAACTAGAAAACATCAGGCGGTGATTAGCAACATGATAAAAAAACATAAACTAGGAGAGGGAGAAATCCAGTGTTAGAAGTGCTTCTTTAGATTAGGTGGACAGGAAGAGCCTCTTGGATAAGTGACATTTTACTGAGACCTGAATAACAAGAAGGAGCCAGCAGTGTTAAGATCTGGAGGTAGAACATTCCAGGCAGAGGCACCAGGTAGCAGAAAAGTGGTAGTGAGCTTGTTATGATCCAGGAACAGAGGGTGAACTGTTTAGACAAGGGTTAGATCTTGAGGGACCTCATAGGCCAGCATCTGGAATTTGGTGTGAGGGGGAGTTTGGGGTTTCTCATAAGCCTAAGATCTATGGATGTGTGTTAATTATCATGGTTGAACTGTTGTGGGAACAATCTAATCTCAGCATGCACCCAGATAATATACATAATATTATCCTTCGGGGAGAATGAGAATGAGAGCCTTATCTTAATATAGTGAAATAAGTGGATTAAAAATCAAAGTGAGGCCTAATACACATAACTAATTTTTATGTTAGCTAATGAGAGGTGATTAAAGTAATATGCTCATATAATTAACTTTTAATTATTTTTCTTTGTGACATTTAGTTTATGATAACTCTTCTTGGGATATTGTGGCATGAAAAGAAAAATGACCACACAGGTAAGAAATTTGTTCTGAACATCATTCATGTTTGATGGTAGCCTAGAATAAAGATAAAGGTATATTTTTTAAAAATAAATTTTTTAGAATAGTTTTAGGCTTGCAGAAAAGCTGTAAAGATAGTACAACTCTACATCCAATTCTGCTCTTACTATCATCTTACTTAGTATGGTACATTAATAAAAATTGAGGAACCAACATTGATGCATAATTAAGAAACTCAATTTTTACTTGCAAAGCAATTCAGATGCTAACTTCCTGGAACTAGTGTACACTCGCAGGTTGAGGTCACAATTCATTACAAAACTCTTCTCATTTCAGACATCCGACTGAGGCTTCCGGGTGGCTAGACCACCTGTGTTTCTGACCAAGTAGCTGTATAAATTCAGGGGTTTCCACTGACCACTCCTCAGGTTCACTAGTTCACTGGAATGACCCAGAACTTAGGAAAGTGCTATAATTATGATTACAGTTTTATCACAAAGAATACAAATGAGGACTAGCCAATGAAGTGATGCATAGGGCCGAGTATGGGAGAGTCCCAAATGGGAAGCTTCCATGGCCTCAGGATGTATCACCCCAAGGCACATTGATATACATGATTACCAATCAGGAAAGCTCACTGTGGAATATCTCAGTTGGGGTTTGTCAGATGTTTTTCTCATGATTAAATTGGGGTTATGTTTTTTTGGGGGAAGAAGACTATAGAGCTAAAATGCCATTCTTACCCCATCACATCAAGGATACATAATCAACATGACTTATGACTGTTGATGTTGACCTCAATCACTGGACTGAGATAGTGTTTGTCAGATTTCTCCACTGTGAGTTTACTCTTCCCTTCCTTCCCCTTTTTTCGTATTGTGCTCTTTGGAGAGAAGTTACTATGTGCAGCCCACACCTAAGGAGTGGGGAATTATACTCTACCTCCTTGAGCATGGAGTAAGATTTAGGCATTTTTGATAGAAAGAGAAAAGATTTGAAATGTGTAGGTCACTAAGAGTCTGTTAACCTTTTTCAAGTATTAGAAAAATGGAATCTTAGAGCTGGATGGGACCTGAAGGGGCTATAGAGTTTGAGACTGGTAGAGTCCTTTGCTAGGGAGAGGGACTGTAATCACTCAGGTGCTGCATTTATATGTTTCTGTCTGAAGCTGCTATCTGTGGAGTGAGGTGACCTGTGGTAACCTTACTGAATGAGAACCCATCAGTCTTCTCCCAACCACTCCCCGCTCCCCACCTTTAAATGTATTTTATGATAGGAAAGACAGTGGGAGCTGCTGCTTTCATGTGTAAGGTGGTGTGCATGTTATTTTCTGTGAAATTTAATTCTTCTATAGGCTGGTTCTAGAAGTTGAATTTTGATTTTGTTATTGTTGTTTTTAATCTGGAAAGTTCAGTTTTTGGCTTACGGGAAAATTGTTTTAATGTGTTATATCCGTTCAGGTTCTTGGGATGTCAAATTATTTGTAGGACTGTTTAGAGAAAAGATGATCACTATATTAAATCTGATAGTTCGTGAGTGGGAAAAATACCTTCTGAGTTGACTCAAGTATTTGAGAACCCTGCTGTGACAGGTGTCCTCAATGCAAATAGCTCTCCTCATGATAAAACTCTAGCTTCCAGCCACATGTAAATGATATGAAATTTTAAGTCAGAATATTCACTGAAAGGCATTTGGTCTGGGGTGGGGTGGGGGGGGGGGAAGAGATGTTGTTTCCCTTTTAGTTGGATTTGCATCTTTTTAATATTATTCTTTCAAGTGCTCCAAGCATCATGCATCATTTGTAACATCTAAAAACACTTAGCCCCTTTTGTCCTCATTATAAAACATGCAGCTCTTAATGGGCTGATTAATCCAAACAACACCCTCTGAGAGCAAGAGTGTTACCTCCACTATTGAAGAAGAAACCTAGGGGGCTGATGGTGACATGATCTGATTTGAGGCAGTGGCTGAACCTGGTAAATTAGTTTTGGTTGTCTTGACTGGGTCTGTATCTAACTAAAAAGAAAAGATGCTTCTTGTATGTTAGCTGGTGAACCTCACCTTACTATGCAGGGAATAACAGGTCTAGGGAGAAATGTTACTTATGGACTGGAAAACAGGAAAGTACCACCCAGACAGCAGACTGTATAATGTATTGCTATACTTTTCATCTTCAAAATGTTGATCCATCAGTAAGTATTGTTTTCCCCAGTAATTTTTCCAGCTTTATCATCTATCATCTATCTATCTATCTAATATCATCTCTACCTATTTATAACAAACATGCTCTTTTTCTAATTAACTTTAGATTAGGATTTCTCAACAGGGTACTGTTGGCCTTTTGGGCCAGATAATTCTTCAGTGTTGTGGAGGCTGTCCTATTCATTGTAGGATGTTTAGCAGCATCTTTGGCTCCTGCTCAACCCCCACCCCACCCCAGATTGTGACAAACAAAACTGTTATCAGACATTACCAAGTGTCCTTCAGGAGGCAAAAATCACCCCTAGATAGGAACCGCTGCTCTAGAGTTAGCAAGGCAACCTTCAGACCCCAGTTTTGATTGTCATGTATAAGTAGGCAGTGCCATGCATCACCACCAGCCTCCTTTTCTCCAACTGTAAAATCAGGGACATTATTTGTGCCTGTTTATGGTGTTTCAGGATTTGGTTTAGAGGATAAAACACTAATGAATAACTTTGTATAGCAAATTTTCTTGACACAACGTTGAACACTGAAATATAATCCAAATTATATTTACAAGTTAAATACATTTCCCCAGGTGAATTTAAACTATCTTGTCACTGCTCAATTATGTTCCTATCTTTTTACCTTTAGGAAAACCTCAAACATCCCCCCACTTAACCTCTTTGTAAAGCTTCACAGGGTTTCCCCAGCAGTTTTTGTCTGCAGCTCTTTGATCTCTGAGTGGTTTTGCTAACCAGTTCTCAGTGCTGGTGATTTCAACTACTTGTTTCCCTGAAGACCTGATGGGGTAGATCTCTGGGTCCTTATTACCTTTTTTCCCCTAAATCTGAATTTAATACTGAGAAAGGGAATACTTTCTTTTCAATCAGGGAACCAACCAGCAACCATGGATTTCCTCCTCTCTACCTCCTTTTTTTTTTTTTTTTTAAGATTTTATTTACTTATTCATGAGAGACACACAGAGAGGGAGAGGGAGAGACACAGGCAGAGGTAGAAGCAGGCTCCATGCAGGGAGCCCGACATGGGACTCCATCCTGACACACCCTGGACAGGTAGGCGCTAAACTGCTGAGCCACCCAGGGAACCCTCTACCTCCTCTTATCCAAAGCCGAGACTTTAGGAAACCCTGGCCTGGGAACACTTAAAGGAATAAATCTCTACGACTTTCTTTGAATATCTCATGTACATTGTAAATAAAAGTTCATGCTGTTTGCTTAGATGGCCTTATGTAAGAATGGAGTAAAACAAACAAACAAACAAAAAAAAACCCTGCAAGCATCATCTCTTGCCCCCATCATCTTTTCCTTTTGGATATATATACCCAAAAGATAGGTTGAGAGGTTGCTTCTGACCAGAGGCTGGAGTTAGGGGTGGAGGTGGGGGAAGGGGTAGAATGAACTGCCTAGACTCAGTGGAAGGTATTTTTGGGCTACATCTCTGCTACTTTGCTTCCTAATCTACCTTTCATCCTTAATTTTTGAAAGTATCTTTTACATCAGTTAGCACATTGTTTTCTTTTGTGGGATCTAAAAAAAAAAGAAAAAAAAGAAACCCTGAGTGGAATGTGCACACAGAAGAATTGCATGGGTATCAGCCTTGTAACTGTACTTTTCCCTTCGTGGGACCTCATTTAATTTGAATTTTCTCTCTCTCTCTCTCTCTCTCTCTCTCTCTCTCTCTCTCGGTTCGATATGCTAACATATAGCATAACACCCAGTGCTCATCCTGTCAAGTGCCCCCCTCAGTGCCCATCACCCAGTCACTCCCACCCCCCGCCCACCTCCCCTTCCACCACCCCTTGTTCATTTCCCAGAGTTAGGTATCTCTCGTGTTCTGTCTTCTTCTTTGATATTTCCCACTCATTTTCTCTCCTTTCCCCTTTATTCCCTTTCACTATTTTTTATATTCCCCAAATGAATGAGACCATATAATGTTTGTCCTTCTCCGATTGACTACTTCATCAGCATAATACCCTCCAGTTCCATCCACGTTGAAGCAAATGGTGGTATTTGTCGTTTCTAATGGCTGAGGAATATTCCATTGTATACATAGACCACATCTTCTTTATCCATTCATCTTTCGATGGACATCGAGGCTCCTTTCACAATTTGGCTATTGCAAATCGAACTCCATTAAAAAAAATATACAAAAATAAAGTAAAATAAAATAAATCGTCAATAAAATGGAAAAACAATAATTTAAATGTTCTCCCTTTTACAGCTGGTACCTTTGGCTATCCCAGGGAAGCAGAGGAGCATAATGATTAAGGGTTTCAACTTTGGAATTGGCATTTAAATTTGGTTATGCCCATTCATAGCTCTGTCTTCTAGCTTCTCTGTGCCTCATCTGTAAAACAGGTGTAACAGCACCAGTTTCATAGGCTAGGAGTGTGCATTGAATGAGACAATGTCTTTTATCAGGTATTTGGTAGGAGCTCAGTGAAATGTGCTTATGCCTGCACCTCCCTCTGCTTTCTCTCTTCTTTCGTGGGCGGGAGGGGGTGCGGGATGGCGGGATGGGGGGGGGGAGGGCGGAGTGGGTGGAGGTAGGGAGGGCGGGGGGCGGGAGGGAGGGAGGGGGGATGCGGGTAGGGAGAGTGAGGGGATGAGGGGATGGAGGGAGGGAGGGAGGGAGGTAGGGGGGGGGGGTGACGGGATGATGAGGTCTGTAGGAAGACGAGAAGTCGGGTGCTGCAGCATCAGAAGCTAGTTCGTTCTCTTCCCTCTTTCTGTCTTTCTTTCTTCTTTCTTTTCTTGTCTTTTTCTTCTTTCTTTCTTTCTTTCTTTCTTTCTTTCTTCTTTCTTCTTCTTTCTTTCCTCCTCCTCCTTCTTCTCCCTCCCCCCTTTTTTAGATTTTATTTATTTATTCATGAGACACACACAGAGAGGCAGAGACACAGGCAGAGGGAGCCTGATGGGGGACTTGATCCCAGGGCACTGGGATCATAACCTGAGCCAAAAGCAGATGCTCAACCATTGAGCCACCCACGTGCCCCTCTTCCTGCTTTTCTTATCCTTCACCTATTGAGGCTAGTTAATTCCATATAGTTTGGATAATCCAGAATAAACAAAAGGACCTCCTCTCCCACCATTCTCTCCCATGCTCACTCTGCCTGTTTTTTCTAATCCTCCACACCGCAATGTATTCCTGCCTCAGGGCCTTTGCATTTTACTATTCTCTTTGCCTGGAGCCTGCTTCCCAGATATCCGAGTGGCTTGCTCCTTCACTTCTTTTAGGTCTCTATTTATATGTCACTTAACAGAAAAAACCTTCGGGGGGGGGCACCCCAGTGGCTCAGTAGGTTAAGTGTCCAGCCGTTGGTTTTGGCCCAGGTCATGATCTCAGGGTCGTGGGACAGAGTCCTGTGTAAGGCTCTGCGCTGGGTGTAGAGTCTGCTTGAGATTTCCTATCTGTTCTCCCTCTGCCCCTTTCCCAGCACGCTCACTCATTTTCTCTTTCCCTTACTCTAAAAAAAATTAAATAAAATGTTAAAAAAAAAAAAGAAAAAGCTTCTCTGACCCCTATGTATGAAATAGGACTCATTGTTTCCTGGTACTTCCCAACTTCCTTTCCTTGCTTTTTTTTTCCCCCCATGTCACTCAGGATCTATTGGCATATTTTTGTTTCTGTACTGTCTATATCTCATCAGAATAGAAGCCTCATAAGGACAGGGACTCTTTGCTAATTGCCCTATCGCTCAGTGCCTAGGAGAATACTTGGCTTGTTTTTGGTACTCAATAAATATTTGTTAGATGTACGAATAAATATTATTTTTTATTCATGCTGCACTTTTGAGTTTTTCAAGAGAAAACACATGTGGTTTGGATTTTAAAAATAGTTAAAAATATTTAAATTGTCTCTTATTGTTATTGCCTCAAAATATTATTCAATTTAGAGGTGACCATTTTTAGCCTTCACTGTTTTATATTACAATATGATTTCTTCTGAGGCTTTTTTCCTTTATACAGTTTTAATTTTAGAGGACTTTTAATTGTATCATTAACATTCCTGTCTGTAGGTCACTGTTTTGTGGTGGATTGGGAAAACAGGGAGAGTCCTATATTCTACTTATATCAGTTTTTTGTGACCTTCATCTGATTGTCAAAATCCCAGTACTTTTTTCTTTTTATGGAGAAGTCGAAATACACGATATACTGAGGTAGATTTTCTCAATAACCTAAATTGGTGTCAGGAGGTATTTTGTGATCAAACACCAGTTCACCACTATGGGGAAAAATCTGAATTGCTTTTTAAAAATTACATATTGAAAATTAAATTAAGTTTTAAAAATCAAAGTTATAAGAAATTAAAATTAAAAGAAAATTAAATATTAAATAGCATGCAATATTTAAACAATTGGAGTTGTGGTCATTTTAATTTTCGAAATCTGCTGATAATTACACTTGTCAGCCAGATGATTTTCCATGTAGCTCTTAAACTCTCACCTAAGATGCTGTTTTAACTCTGCTCTCTTTGTGCTTTACCTCTAATTCTGTACCTAGACTCCTTTAGATGAATAAAGCATTCAAAAACAGGAATATCTAGTATCTTTATGAATTCTATGACCTTCATGTGTTATCTTTTTATTTCAGGTAGGGGATAATGATAAATATTTAAAACAACTTTTTAAATGAACTTTGATAAGTGATTTTTAAATGAGTTAGTTCATGAGTTCTGGCTTTTTTTTTTTTTTTTAATAAGACTGCATAAAGTTTTCATTTTCTGTTTAGTACTGCCTGTTCTGAGAGTGTTACACTTTGCTTTCATAATTTATTTGAGAAAACATAGACCTATAAATAACTCTTTTCAGTGTGGAAATGATGAAATTTATTAAATTTTTACTAATATTCATATGGCAGTGTTTTTTTGTCCTTTTAGTAATGATAAGAGTAAAAGCAAAAATATTTACCACATTATTTACTGTACCTACCAAGACAATCCCAAACATTTGGGATTTTTATGTAGGAGGTTTATCCATTTTAGGGCCAGTCTTTTCTGATATATGAAAATAAAACCTTTGCTTTGAAGGACATTTTGCACTTGGAACAAAGCAAAATTTGTTAAGTAAATGGATTTTATATCCCATGAGGCTAGAGAAGTAGTAATATTTTATTTCTGGCACCGTGGGATGGATAACACAGTCTGATTTAGGATTGCCCATGCACAGCCATTCACACAATGAAGAGTGTTTAAGTAGAACCATCTACATCTTCTGAGTTTTATGTACATCAGCAAATAATTCAAACTATGTTTGTTCCCATGTGCCAAGGGGTTCTTGTGTTGCTATGATGCGGCTTGGCATAGCACAGTCCTCCAGCAGAGCAGTGCCTGGCTGTTTGTGCCAAGGTAACTTGTCCTCTCTTTACTATACTCAGGGGACTTCTGCAGGTTTTTTTTTTTTTTTTCTTCTCAAACTCTCCACTTCCTCTAGTGCGTTTCTGTTTTAGTATTTTTCCTCTCTTATAGTTTCTCAGCCTGAGATAAATTTAACTTTCCATAGTGTATGGGAATTCGGGGCTTATCTACAAATTAGGATGTTATATTGAGTCACATTGCTTAATCCTGGTTAGCTCAGTGTCACACAGAGTTTGAGTTTATATAGCCATTTCCATCTCTCCTTCCAGGCACTGTCTAATCTGAGTTAGAACTATTTCTATCCATTGCCTTGGTCACCGGGAATGCAAGCTCCAGTCTCCACTCCCCCACAACCTCCTTCCCCCCTTTTGCTGCCCCCCACACCCAGCCCCACTTAGCTTTAGAGATATCAGAGATATTTTTTTGTAACTTCACTGAAGGCATCTTGGTGGCTAACCAAGGTCCTGTCCAGTGGGATCCTACTAAGATGTTTTGTCCTAGGAATTAACTCTACAAACTTCTTTCCTGAACTGATTCTTTATATTGGAAAGGCTCATCTTTGTCTTTTTGATTTCTCAATGTTCCAAAGGCTATAGCTTTCTCACAACTCTGACCTCATGGTTTTGCTCTACTTTCTCTTACCCAGGGTCGCCAACTCCACTCCTGGCATTTTCTGGGATCTGTGCCACTGCTCAGTCATGTGATTAGTAGAGAAGGATGTGGTCATCATGTGGCTAGGCTGTGGTATGCCATATAAGCAAGTGGCTAGAAACCTGCAAACCAGTGTTCAGAATCAGGGTTTAAAGATGCCATTGCGGTCCTATGCAGGCAAAAATCCACTCTGTGTTGGAATTCCTTCATTTTAAAAAGCTAGGCCATTGGGTCTTAAAAGATAGGAAGGGCACTAATGTTTATTGAGCCCTGTTCTCATTCAGCCCTTACAACATTCCTGTAGAGGAGCAAGTGGGGATGGCAGATGCATCTAAGAAACATGCATATGGATACAAAAAGGTGCATTCATTATTTATACTGTAAATTATAAATGTGCCTAATAAAGTCACACTAGAAGACAGTGTGATATGGTAGAAAGACAGTGTGGTTTGGTATGGTTTTGGAAAGTCACAGAGACCTGAGTTTAAATCTCACTTTTATCCCAACAAAAGCAATAGTCCTACTGGGCCAACGTACTTTTTAAAAGTAACAAATACAGAGTTTTGGTTTAAAAAAGTATAATTACAATTTTTTTTTTAATGAAAAAATGTGGGACGCTTCGGTGGCTCAGCGGTTGAACGTCTGCCTTCCACTTAGGGCATGATACCAGGGCTAGGGATCGAGTCCCATATGGGGCTCCCTAAGGGGAGCCTGCTTCTCCCTCTGCCTCTCTCTCTGTGTCTTTCATTAATAAACAAAATCTTAAAAAAAATAAATGAAAAAATGTCACTACTCAAGCACTGGTGTGGTTGTATAGGCTCTTTATTTTTTATTTTATTTTATTTTTATTTATTATTTATTTATTTATTTATTTATTTTTATTTATTTTTTTTGTATAGGCTCTTTAGAGGTAGAACATGGACTTCGTTAAGAAAGAGAATGGCAAAGTTCCCTCCCTGAATTAACTGCAAGATTCCTAGATTTTTCAGAAAGCTCACAGAGGTGAATAGAAGGAATGGGGCTGGCCAGCTGGTCTGGCTGTAGCATTAAAGCAAACTCTGGAGATGGCTCACCATTTAGTGTAAAATCTGCATCAGGGAAATTTAGGGTGCTACTCAAAAGCTAATCCAGGAATAGTGCAGAGTTGGAGTTTTTTGTTTGTGTCGTCTCCGTGTCCCCCTCTTCCCCCCAGCTGGCAGGCATATACTTATTTTCCTTTTTTCCTGTGTGGCCTCATTCCTTGGCAGGAACAAACTTTTCCAGCATCTGATTATTTGTTTAACCGGTTACATTTTCTTTCAATAAAAATTTTAGAAATCAAAACTTGTACCATACCTTAAAGAAACCACTGGTAATTTTTGCACAAGTATTAATTTCTGTGTCAAGAAAAAATGAAAATAGTATGGCAGACAGGTTTAGATAAGATACATTCTAATATATAATCCTTTCTAATACATGCTTTATGGGTTCACTAAGGTGACTATTTTCTCACTGAAAAAAAAAACCCTCTTCTAATGATTTCACTGCTATTATTTCTTTATTTAGCTATTTAATTATGCATGACAATTGATGGATGGAGAACAATTTTGCAAATTAAGCTGTGAGCCTTCATACTCAAAGGCATTTTCCCATCTCTGCCTTTAGAGATCTTTTTTGAGTTTATGTAATATTTAATCTTTAAAAATATTTGACAGACTCAGCATCAGGATTGTAAAATGTAATTTAAATAACCTCTTCCTTATGAAAGAGAGGACAATTGTTTTTGCTGAATTATAAATGTTATTGTATAATTTCAGGCTTTCAGAGATCCTAATAGCTCTCAGTTCAACAACCCCTCTTTGAAAGTCAGAATGCCTGAGAGAATCCCATTTCCATAGCTAAAATTAGAAATGGCATGCAGAGACTCCAGGCATTTTACCAGACATAGTATTGATATGTTTTCTCTTTTTGTTAAAACTTGAAGAAAAAAATCAACCAGGTAGCTCTCTACAAAATAAATAGTCTTATCTTTCTTTGGACAGTATTTCTGCCCATTTATTTGATTTGAGAATCAGTGGTAGCTGTGTATCTATGATGTGTTCCTCTTCACTGTGCAGTTTTTGATTTAGGATTTTTTTTCTCCTAATCAAATCTGTGAGGTCATACAAATATTCTTGTTTCTGTGTTTTGTTTATAGGCAGCTATAATTGTGAAATACGCCTTTGCCAAATTTAAGCCAAGTGTTACAGATAATTTGGAGAATTTTCTGTAAGTGCTGTCTTTGCCATGGATGGGGCTTTGCCTTGAGACTTTAAATAGATACAAACCAACTGCTAGAGAGGGTGCAGAGAATTCACATTTGCAGTTGGCCCTTACATTATATGACAACTGATCGTCATGTGTAAGGAATCTGTTTCCTCCCTTACATTTGGGAAATTGACCTCGGGGAGGAGATTGAGGAAGGGCCCACATGGAAGAAGCAAAGTCCTCTCTGGGGCCTGGGTGACCTTCTCCTGGCATCTGGCTTTTCCACTCTGTCCAGTCAAGGTGCCCTTTTGGGCAGCTGGCTATGTTCCCAGCCTACAGAGGATCACGGCCCAGGGCCTAGAGCCCTAGCCCAGTTGGGCAGATGATCTGTGACTTTTTTATTACTACCTCTGTACTCCAGCGACATATGTAATTCAAATCTGACTGCAATTTATATCACCTTGAGGCCTATTAAGTGTAGTCTTTACGTACATCTTAATATTTGCCAGGTTGTTTTTTCTCCCTATAGTTAAAAGTCAGAAGATCCTGTATTAAATCTGAGGAATGAAAAGGTAGAAGCCTAATTTCAGAACAGTGGTACCTTGACTAGCAATACTGTGAGGGTAAAGCTTTGTGCTGGTGGAGTCGTCCGATTGTTGTCTGCTGCACTGCAGTTCAGTTTCAGTCTAAATTGGACACTACCCCCTTCTTCCCTTTAAAATCCTTCAGTAAGGGGTGCCTGGCTGGCTCAGTTGGTAGAGCATGAGATTCTTGATCTTAGAATTTTAAGTTCGAGCCCCATGTTGGGTAGAGAGGTTGCATTTAAAAAAAACAAACTTTTTTTTTTTTTTTAGAATCAAATCCCCCAATAATTTTTCATAATGTAATGAAAAGGTATAGCCCATACCTGCAGCCTATAGTCAGCATCAGACCTGTAGACCTATTTCTACTGCTCAGCATTTAAAAACCTGTAAATTTCGCATAAGGCCCAGAGTCTCCGCATCCCTTGAAAATCTGGAAGATGTGTCAATTTTGAGCCTTTATTCTCACATTGGCTAGAACTAGGAAGAAACAGGCCCCTTGCCCTCCGCACCATCTTGGGTTGGGCAGTCCGCCATACCAACTGTTGCCTTACACTTTGAGTACTTGGTCCATTTACATTATCCAGTGGGCCCTCTGGGCATCCTGAAAGAAAACCTTCCCAGCCTCTTTGCCCTCTTGTGTTCACATCTTTCTCCGGTTTACCTGTAAAAAATAACTTGTAGAACTCTAAAGAGAGGGTCATCCTTCCCAGCTTCTGGGGTTTTGCACATTCTAGTCTGTCTTCTTGTGATGTCTTTCCCTACTTTCACTTCCTGATAGAATCTTAGCCTTCAAGACCCAGCTCGGTCACTGTATTTGAGAAGCTACCACTCCCTCTCAGCCTGTTTGTGTTAGATGCCTCTCTCTCAGGCTCCCTTTACTGTTCTCTGTGCCTTGGTCATGGCACTTAGCACACTGTGTAGTGACTGTTGAGTTACGTGTCTTTCTCTCCCTTAGATTGAGGGTCTTTAAGGCAGAGTCTGTCTTACATCTTTCCTTTTACCCAGTAAATCATAATTCTTGTCTCACAGTAAGCTTGCAATTATAGCATCACCAGTTTGATAGGCTTAACATTGCGTAAGGCAGTGGCTTCTCTACCTTGGGTGTACATTAGAATCACCTGGACAGGGGATCCCTGGGTGGCTCAGTGGTTTAGCGCCTGCCTTTGGCCCAGGGCGCGATCCTGCAGTCCCGGGATCGAGTCCCGCATCGGTTCCTGGCATGGAGCCTGCTTCTCCCTCTGCCTGTGTCTCTGCCTCTCTCTCTCTCTATGTCTATCATGAATAAATAAATCTTAAAAAAAAAAAAAAGAATCACCTGGACAGCTCTAACAATCCCAATATCTAAGCTTCACCTTAAACCGATTATATCAGAATTTGAGAGTGGGGTCTAGGACTTTTTTTTTTTTTTTTTTAAGATTTTATTTATTTATCCATGAGAGACACACAGAGAGAGGCAGAGACACAGGCAGAGGCAAAGGCAGAGGGAGAAGCAGGCTCCATGCAGGGAGCCCAATGTGGGACTCCATCCCAGTACTCCAGGATCACTCCCTGAACCAAAGGCAGATACTCAACCGCTGAGCCACCCAGGCATCCAAAGAATTCATTTTTAAAGGTTCCTTAGGAGGTTCCAATGGGCAGCCAAAGTTGAGAGCCAGAGCCACTGGTCTAAGATGTTTGACTAGGGTAATCTAAAGACATTTGCCATGATTTTAGTTTGGAGTTAGAACATTTCATGATGATTTTAAGAGAGTCTGCCTGGGATGCACATTTTTACTTAACTTTGGCAGCACGTGGGCATTTAAATAAGTAGGAACCTATTTTCAAGGAATCAGTTTCCCTTACAACAGTCAAATAATTTTGCATGCTATAATGGTGACAGATAGCTAATCAGCGATGTCATGTGCAGTACATTAACAGCTTTTTATAATTTTGGTAGTTTATGTTGTGTAGCCGTGTGCCATTTTCCACGTTGCTGCATTTTGATTTAAATTTCAAGTGAATTATTTTCCAGTCTACTCTATAAATTAGCTCAGGCATTTGTTGAGTTTCCAATACCAACTGCTTCTCTTTTCTGCATATTCTTTTTTGTTTTATATTGGAACTGCTAGTTGGAAAATAGACAAAGCCAAAACATTAATTGGTGTCGTGTGGAAAACACACTTGGGATAAAAGCCATTTTAACTTGGTGAAAGCTATCACCAGCTACATTGTCTAGTAATTAAATGATCAGTCCTATCAGTCCTGAGCTCATGATTAGTTTGGAGAGGGTTCAGCAAAAAAAAAAAAAAAAAAAAAAAAAAAAAAAAGGGAAAGACAGAAAATAGTGAAAGAATTAAGGAAACATTTATGACTTGAGATTGTCTTTATGTTGGAGAAGAATAGACTGAGGCAAAAGAATTTCTGTATGGACACTTTTTTCTGTGGATGGTAATTTTTGTCTCCATGAAAAATGAGGAAGTAGGCATTTGGTTTAAAATTAAGGGAGTTTTAGGGATTTATGTCTAAAGAATCATTTCTTGTTTATAAAGACTCTTAGAACTGTATAATCTCTTTTTTTTCAGAGATTTTTATGAAGATTGACCAGTATCTGTCTGGTTAACTTCTTGAGATTTCTTTTATCTCTGTGATTAGAAAATCTCTTCCAATTAATCTTTTGTATCTGAAGCAAATAATCTTTTTTCAAACTTCCCATTTATCTTACTGTGAAAGCTGATTTATCTAGATTGACTCCAGCAGTAGTACCTTATTCAAATAAGCTTTTCTAAAAATTTTTTGCCTACTCCACTCTCGTTTTTCCATTTGGGCTAACAGGGCTGGGAGAGAGGGATCTGCTTGTTCTGAGCTCTCTTCACAGGGATTCTCCTCCTCACGGGAGGAGGGTGGGGAGGTGCTGGGCTTCTGGAGGGATCCAGGAGCTGTCTGGGGAGCCCTTGCCAGGAGCTGTGGCCTCATTTTCCAGCCCTACCTCTTCCCCTTGACCTTGGCTGGCTCATTCCCAGGCCAGGAGCAATAGCATTACTTGCCCTGGAGAGAGAGGCAGCCAGCTCAGAAGGGCCAGACCCAAAGCTCTGCCCAGCCTGGGTGTCATTTGCTGGGACCTGAGGACACCTGAGATATAATTTCATGTCTTGACACAGTGTGTTCCATCACAGAGCAGAGAAGGGGACTGATTAATCACCTAGTCAGCCTGGAACACTTAGTTGGTTCTCTCTTCAGTCATAGCCTAGTGAATCAGGGGTTGAATTTTGAAATCCTGCTTCCCCCCACTCGACTCCCCCCACCCCATATTTGTAGAGCAGTTCTTTCTGGAGAGGAGAGGAAGGTCGCCATTGGAGGCATTTTCTGCTTCCCGGACACCTGTCCTTCTGCTGACTGCTTCTGCTGCCAGCTGCCTTCCCTTCTGCCTCACATGATCCAGGTCTGGCTTCATACATTTGCTTGGATGACTCGGGTAAAGAAGTGGTAGGCAGTAGCCCACAGAAGGGTGAGAGTGCTGGCAACAAGGGCAGGGAGGGATGCCAGCTGTTAATGTTGGTGTGCTTGGCACCAGTGTTCTTCCCAGAATCTGCTCCTGAGGCCCAGCTCTGCCGGCATGAGGCTGCTGTGTTTGGAAATACAACATTCTGATTTAATTCTGCCAAAAATACTTCTTTTTTTTTTTTTTCTTGAGTTTGCTCAGGTTATTATCCGGATTCCCTCTGTTCCTGTGATTGTGGAGGTTTGGCCTTCTGTGAAGGTTATCAACATGATGAAATGGAAAGGAGAGTTGATTGTATTTGCCATGGCCCTGAAGTAAAAAATTGCCAGTTCTATCTAATGACACCAGCCTCTACCTCCTCTTCTTCACCACATCGAGTTTCTAATCTGAAGACTCAACTTTAGTTCCTGGGCCAATCTGGTGCCAAGATGGACAGTATTCAAACAGCTTCAGCCTCTTGGTCAGTGGAGTCCAGGTTACCCAGAGTAAAGAGAGGTGACCCCTCTGGACTCCCATGGTTCCAGCTGAGTCTCAGTTCTCCCTCTTCTCTAGTTGATGCCCTTCAACTTTTTCGCTTCATGTTGACAGTGCTGGGCCTTGGGAACTGACTTTGGGAAGATTGTTGATGCCAAGTATGATGTCATTTGCTCCTATGGCCCTTGCATCCTGGCTTGCTCTTGCCATCTCTCTCGAGACAGTAGATTCCTGTCCTGAGCTTGGAGTCCTCCTGCTTACCAATACTACTTGCCTGTCTGACTCCTCCTGAATGTTGTCTACTCCATGCTCTCTTTTGGTGTTTTTTCTGTGGGTGACAACAGCTGATGGAATAAAAGGACAAGTTTGATCCCAGACAGACTTAGTTCAGATGCCAGCCCTGGCACTTCCTACTTGTGTAATCTTGGATAAGTTTCTCTCCAAGGCTCAGTTTTTCCGTCTGTAAAATGGAAGTGCTAATTCCTATTTTACAAGTTAAGGATGGTTGTATCGTATGCTATACATAAAATGCCTAGCACACTTACAAGTCCTTAGGAAGAAGTCACATCTGATTCCTTTCCTTTCTCTGTTTGATGTCTTCATCATGACTGAAATTGCCATGCCCTTTTTACACAAGGGAGCACTTTACTTGCTTGGCTACACCATGTTATTGGCTTTTTTAGTTGGTCACTTTCCAGTCTTTGTTTATCTGGGTTAGTAGGTCTTAGGCCAGCTCTTTTTCCTGACTGCCCTGGGTTTCATGAGAGGGGATTATGCAATTGGACAAAGGGAGCAAAATCCAAGAAGGGAGCATTTTAATTGCTCTCACTCTTGTTCCAATTTGCTAGCTGTTCCCGTGATTAAAATTGGCCTGTGAATATTTACCTGTAGAATGGGTTACATGGTCCTGCTTATGAGATAAGGTATCAGTCTTTGGACTCTTGTCTTCTAGCTTCCAACTTGTTTGGCCCAACAGTGAAAATAACAGTTGTTGCTGTTAAATTGGTCCCTAGTGGCCATCTTCTGTTTCTGCTCTGTAGCTACCAAGCAGCTAGGCATGAATCAGCAGAGCTGAAAATACTTTAACCAGAAACACTTGGACCTGGCATTAAGGTTGTATTGCCCAGACCAAGGCAGAGGTTAGCCAGCCAACTGACAGGGCACATGCTAGTGTATGCTTTCTGGATGGCCCCAGGGCAAGTCCTGGATGCAAGTTCAGTATCTAAGACAATTAAGGAGGTCATAAATTGTTCATTATTTTGCCTTGCATTGCAGAATCTGAATGTCATTTAAAGTGCATTTCATTATGTGCTCTAGTGTTGATGAACCGGATCCAGTTTGCAACATCTGTTAGGTTGACTTGATGGTTATTGTAAGTTGCAAGGAGTGTTCAAAAGCCTATTTTACAAGTGTCATAAAGTGAATGGAAAATATTTTTTATAATTTCAAATAACAGAACCCGAGAGGCCTTTGATCATATTGAAAGAGCCCATGGTCAGCTCTAATCTAGCTACGTTTCTGTTCATTATGTTATGGCCCTCTGAAATAGTTTTAATTAGACTGCAGAAATAATTGACTTTTAGTGACAGATTAATGCCTAACAGAATATACAAAGGCATGGATTTAGAAAGAAGAAATAAATGAAATAAATGCAAGATATCTTCTACAACTACTCTAATGAGGAAGTCTACGTAAGGGACCGCTGTTCTTTACACGTACTGGTGGAATGTATATGAAGTGACTAGATTGAGTGCTGATTCTCTTCTAGCTTCTTCTTTTCTTCCCATCCTGAAGCAAAAATCACCTTGGTGAATTAAGACATCAAGTCAGTGCCCCAGTTCTTACCCATTAGAATCACTAAGCTTTGCTTGGACCATGTGTTCTTTTTTTTTTTTTTTAATTTTTTTTTATTATTTATTTATGATAGAGAGAGAGAGAGAGAGAGAGAGAGAGCGAGAGAGGCAGAGACATAGGCAGAGGGAGAAGCAGGCTCCATGTACCGGGAGCCTGACGTGGGATTCGATCCCGGGTCTCCAGGATCGTGCCCTGGGCCAAAGGCAGGCGCTAAACCGCTGCGCCACCCAGGGATCCCGGACCATGTGTTCTAACACAGGAGTCGGCACACTGGGCTATGGCTGTTTTTTTTTTTTTTTTTTTTTTAAGATTTTATTTATTTATTCATGAGAGACACACAGAGAGAAAGAGAGGCACAGACGCAGGCAGAGGGAAGAAGCAGGCTCCATGCAGGGAGCCCAACATGGGACTTGATCCTGGGTCTCCAGGATCAGGCTCTGGGTCGAAGGTGGCACTAAACTGCTGAGCCACCCGGGCTGCCCCGTGACCGGTTTTTTTATAGCCTCATGAGCTAGGAGTGGTTTTTATGTCCTTGAAGGTTTGTAAGAGGAAAAAAAAAAAAAAAAAAAAAACGCACATGAATATTCGGCATGGCTTGCAAAGCCTGAAATATTCACTGTCTCTTTACAGAAAAGTTTTCCAACTCTCGTTCTAATATATTGTAAGATCTTTCTCTTTATGAGCTTAAATTGGACTTTCTAAACTGTGCCCTCTGGGAAGTCAAGCATAGAGGAAGAGTGGAATAGGCATGGGCTTCAGAGCTAGATGGAGCTGGTTCTGAATCCTGGCTGTGTGGCTTCTACCTGAGAACCTCAGGAGAAGTTACTTTATTCCTCTAAGCCTCAGCTTCTTTAGGGTTTCAGGGTTGTGTCTCTGTTCTTGCGCTTACAGGATCATTTGTAAAGCTGTCAAGAGCTGTAAAAAGGATTGCGACAGGCTTGTCTGTAAATGGGCAAAGAGGACATGCTGAGCACTTGGTTGGTACCAGGGAGGCATCAGCTTATCACTTCTGTCCCAGTGCAGGTTCCCTTGGACTGTGGTACTAATGTTGCTCCTCTAAAGCTGGCCCTTGCTTCAGACCTTGATGAGGGCTCTTTTTTCTAGCTCATTCTTCAGACACTTTCAGTGTTCCTCAGCCACTTGAAGGTAGTCATGTCTCTGAGTATAAGCACTGGGTGCTTAATCCAGATATATGTGAACATGTGGGTCTTTGATTTGCTACCAGGAACTGTGCTTTCTCCTGTCTTCTCTTTTTCTTTAAAGACAGTGTGAGCATTAACAGAGTCAAAAGGAATTGATCCTTCTTAATTGTCCCTTTTCTAAGTTGTCACTATGATTTCCAAGGACTTCAGGCAAGGGATTAAACTGTTATTTCTTTTTCTTTCTAAACCAAGCGAAATAGTCTACATCTCTGCTTTATATGAAGAGGACTCAGAGGTGAGAGCACCTGGGCTGGAGCTGTGGGTGTGGGTTTTAGAAAAAATCTCCTTTACACTTGCTGTTTTGAAATGATTGGGGACGAGAGGTTCTTTGGCTGTGTAGTTATGCACTGCTTGACTTTCCAAGGAAAAGCTTGATAGATTATTTCTATGAACTCCCACTCTCAATCTATGAGATTCTGAGAGATGTGTGCAAAGATCAGGCTGTTGTCCTTTTCCTGGAAGGGTAAGGCTGCTGGCTAGTCAAGCCTGGCCATACAGCAGTGTTTAGTGTGTGACCTCAGGAACAGGGCTGCTTGCCAGGATTTTTAACACCAATTACAGGTAGCAAATGCTGAATTAGGGCTCTGCACCTCTAGCATGTGGTTGTATGTAGCAGGAGGTGAAGAAACCCAATGTGAGATGGTCCTTGCCAACCTGGTAAGAAAGTAGATGATGTTTATAATGCCTCTTTTTCATATAGCGTTTTCTTTTTAAGGATAGAAGGCTTTATTAAGATGTTACTTAAATATTCTGTGAGGATATTTCTTTTGTCCCCTAATGTATTATCAATAAATAGTTTTTGTTGTTGTTGTTTAAGGGCCTAATGGCTCTTCTGAACTGGTCTGAGAAACCCAAGTTTTCTGCATGTGAAAGGCAATTTTATATACTAAATGCCATTGAACTGTGTACTTAAAATTGTTGAGAGCAAATTTCATGTGTATATTTTACCACAACTTTTGAAAATCTGTTTTAAACTATCAAAATTTAGTTTTAAAGAAATTATTAAATAGGCATTATCTCTCGGTAATTTCAATTTTTTCTTTCTTTTTTTTTTAGCATTTTCCAAGTTTCTTCTTATTGTTATTTTTCAATAAATATACATTGAATTGGTTTTTTTTAAGCAGTGTTCTACAGATACTAACAAGTACTTATCTCCTCATACTTATTTTTTAATTAATTAATTAATTAATTAATTAGTTTTAGAGAGAGTGAGCGAGAGCATGTGGTGAGCAAGGGGAGAGGCAGAAGGAGAGGGAGAAGGAAAGAGAATCTCAAGCGGACTTTGGGCTGAGGGCAGAGCCCATGTGGGGCTCAATCATGACCTGAGCCAAAATCAGGAGTCAGATGCTTAACCAACTGAACCAGCCTAGGCACCCGTCTCCTCATACTTCTAGAGCTAATTTAACCATTGGTTTAGCTTCATGCCTGCATTTAAGGCAAATGTTTACTTTTAAATTCAAAAACATTTTTCTTTAATAATCCCTGCCTGAGAGATTCGGAAGTGAAGGGAATGATTTTGATTCATTGGAACTATCTGCACACAGTATGCATCTTCTTTGAGCTAGAAAGCAGTAATTTTTGACAACTCGACATGCAGATCTTTACATCTGAAACAAAGTGGAGCAATAGTATAGTTTGCACAGTTGGGAAACTTTTCTTGTAGGTACATAGAAAAGTAAAGATTTTTTTATTCGCAAGGATTTTGCCATTTAAAAACAGCAACTAGCAAGATATATATATAGCTTAGACCAAAGAGAGTTAAATAAGGAAATGTTTGGAAGAAGTTAGGGGAGGATGAGAGTCAGCTCACAACCTCCTACCAGGAAGTTGCCTCTTTTCTCCCACCTGATGTCTCATTGCTTACCTCTTCTTTGGAACTGTGTCTTCATGCCTGTCTCAGGCCTGGTGGGGTCCGAACAATAGATCTGCCTCAGAGTAGGTTGGACCCAGAGCACAGAGCGGGGCAAATGACACAAAGAGAGTGATCTGAGGGTCGCTGCCCATGACAGCCCCGCACTTCTCTTTCTTCCTGTTTCTGCACAGTCGCATTTTTTCCATCCTCAGGACCTGGCTCAAATGTTCTTCCATGAGGCTATTTCTAATTCTTCCAGTCTAACACAGATACTCTCTGCTTTCTCTGAATTCTCCAAGCACAGCT
This sequence comes from Canis lupus familiaris, assembly GCF_011100685.1. Lineage (NCBI taxonomy): Eukaryota > Metazoa > Chordata > Mammalia > Carnivora > Canidae > Canis > Canis lupus. The sequence continues at coordinate 27,046,752 of NC_049255.1, forward strand.
TCTTCCAAAATCTTTTTCAGAGCAGCAAATAGACATTCATTGAAAATAGTGCTGGTCAAACAAGTCTGGGATTCCTTGCATGCCAGAACTGCTTCTTGTAGAGTCCTGAGTGCTCATTAGCATATTAAATGTTCTAGAAACCTGTTTAACTTAGTGTTTTTTTTTTTAACCCAAACCAAATTTTGATTACAGAACTTTTCTAGGAACAATGATTGACATTTTGAGGAAGGCCCAAGTGGTCCATAGTTGATACTTAGTAGTAAGTATTCTTCCTATGAGTAAGTATCCTGATAGTCTCATAATGTTTAATATTCTACCATTAGACATTATTCCCAGAGGCTGTGCAGGAAGCACCAGATTTCTGAGATCTACAGTTACAAATCAGAGAGAAGGAGAAGGGTGAAGAATGTAGAAAGGGAATTTTGCTAAAATAAACCCAACATTTTACATTTTGCCTAGGGCAGAGGTCTAAATGAGGATTCACATTCGATCTGGTGGACAGATATGGGAGCGATGAAAGGTTACAAATGTTTTGGGTCCTCTTTTTCTCTAGGAAGGTTAGTGTGTTAAACTGAGATGCCAAAAACTGAAAGGAAGAGAAATTCTAAATGTAAACAGTGTTCTTCAGTTATCTAGAAGTCATCTTTCTCTCCTCTGCTTTTTTTTTTTTTTTTGCATTCTCACAAAGATAATACATTGTCAGAATACATATGGTCTTGCCTTTTGCACAGAGCCCCCATCTTTTCCTTCAACTCAGGAAGACACAGAGGAAAGAAGTTTAAAATTACTTGGATATCAATTAAACGGATTCTTTCTTCTTAAGAGTAAAAAGTATCACAGCTAAGGTGAAAGGAGTGAATTGTGTATGATATATTTGCGATCAACAGCAATTTCATTTTTAGGTGAAACCCATAGACCTCAGATTGGGGCTTTAAATATTTGTGAGTACAGTGAGAATTGTTTGTTATATTTCATTTCCATGAAAAACAGAATGTTTTATGAAATGGGAAAGGAAATTCATTTTCCTTCGAAGACGTAAATTCGGCCTAAGAAGAAAATGCAGTTGAAATGTGAAATTTATGAAAGGCAGAGAAAGTATGTTTTTTAACCCAACAAATTACAGGCTCTGGAAACACAAAATATCCTTGGTTTGTTGGGGAGGGAGGATAATATTAAAAATTTCCCAGGATTTCTTTATTTTATATTGAGTTCTTTTCCATGTGATATTTATTTATCCTGGAGGAAAACTCAGGGCTCTGTCTAGATTCTCATGAGATATAGGGGCAAGACTACAAAACTATATTGAAAGATATTATGTTCATGCACTTCTGTATTCCTGAATACAGTAAGGCATGCTCTTCATTCTCAGTGAGGCCTCCATTGTCAGATGTGGGAGCTTGTATGGCCTTACCCCTGACTTTGTGTTAGGATTGCAATGAGAAAGTTGGGTACATGATTATTTTTATAGCTAAAATCTCCTTTCTTCCATTTTCCATTCTGTATGGCTTTCTTCCTTTTTTTCCTTTAAATTTTTATTTATTTATTTAAGTAATCTCTACACCCAACGTGGGGCTAAAACTCACAACCCCAAGATCAAGAGTCCATACTCTCCTGACTGTACCAGACAGGCACCCTATGTCTGTGTCTTTCTTGTAGGAAACTATTGACTAGAACAGTGGTCAATCTTTTTAGTGCTTAGAATCACTGCAGATTAGAAATTCCTGTTGGTGCCACTGGCATAGAGAAGAAAGTGAAAATGAAATTAAGTATAAGAAAATGGTAGAAAAGAAGAAAAGTTTTGAAGAGAAAAATAAGAGGAGAGCGAGAATGAAAAGGAAGCTGTAGATGTGAGTTAGATCTACCAGTAATTTCTTTTTTTTTTTTTTAATTTTTATTTATTTATGATAGTCACAGAGAGAGAGAGAGAGGCAGAGACACAGGCAGAGGGAGAAGCAGGCTCCATGCACCAGGAGCCCGATGTGGGATTCGATCCCGGTCTCCAGGATCATGCCCTGAGCCAAAGGCAGGCGCCAAACCGCTGCGCCACCCAGGGATCCCTACCAGTAATTTCTTGATCTCTCACCTGCATGGGCACCTTCAATCTGTGAACTGTGAGGCTGTATATGAAGTGGAAAGGCTCCCAATCCCAGAGGCAGAATGAAATATAAGATTATATGCCAAAAAAAAAAAAAAAGGATTATGTGCCACACTAGGGAGTTTGTAGAGTCATTGAAGATCTTTGGGCAAGTGAGTGGTATAATAAATTTGAAGCACTGATCAATGTCAGAGGTTGATGGGCAAAGTGGATGGAAAGAGGGGCAAGATTTGTTAAGATATGAGATGAAGAAAGCCTGAAATAGAGCAATGGTGTTGATGAGTAGACAGGAGGGGATGGCTATGAAGACAAGAAATTCTAAGATAGGGTGACAGTAATTGGATGTGTATGATAGCCACACATTTGGAATTTTACATAGCACACACTTAACAAATATCTGTCATCAAACTGTAGTAATATTTGACAGATCCTAGTATTTCAGTATTCAAACTATTTTTTCCTTAATTGCTTTGCTTTCATGGTGACACTTTTCTTTTTCTTCCAGTTTTATAGATCATTTCCTGATTTTGTCTCCAGAAGTCAAGATTTTAGTACCTTAATAGGCTGAAGGAGACAGAGAGGCAAAGGTGACTGAAGATCTGTGTCTTAGGAACGGAGAGAGCTGTGGTGCCATTAATAAAGACACAGAAGTTGAAAATGAGAGCTGGTTGATTGTGAGGCAAGGGTGGTTTGGAAGAGTATGAGTTCAGTTTTGGACATATTTAGATTGAGGGGACAATTGGCAGATACTTATCTGGTATTGGCTAGAACCTGAATGGGTAAGGGGGGACAGGGACTGGAAGTAGAGATTTGAGAATCCATGATGCAGAGCAGTTGGCTAAAACTGTGGAATGCAGTCCAGGGGTAGTTAGCAGATGGAGGAAAAGGGATAATTTAAAGAGAGGTAGAATCGTAGTATGAAAAAACCAGAAATGTACAAGTCAGAGAAGCTCAAGGAGGAAAGCCTTTGAGGAAAAAGTTTGAAATTTAAGGGCAGTATCAAACACAACAGAAAAGTTGCAGAGCAAAGACAAAACTACAGCTTAAGAAAGGTTAGTGGTGAAGTGGAGCCCAGTATAACCTTAATGAGAATAGGACATGTTTTGTATGAACTTAGTGCCTTACTCAAGGTTGCTCACAGAGTATTTGTTTGAAAGCCTTTGTCTAGTACTTGTGACACAGTTCTAGTAAACTGGAATGTCTTTGATCTGATGTCCTACAGAGTCATTGAGCTCGCTGCCCTACATTTCTTTCACTTCCTTACCCCACTTAGTAACATTCCTAGTACGCCAAAATACTGACTAAAATAAGGAGAGAAAAGGAGTGGGAAAATTAGGGAGGGTGACAAAACATGAGAGACTCCTAACTCTGGGAAATGAACAAGGGGTACTGGAAGGGGAGGTGGGTGGAGGGGATGGGGTGACTGGGTGACAGGCACTGAGGGGGCACCTGATGGGATGAGCACTGGATATTATACTATATGTTGGCAAATCGAACTCCAATAAAAAAATATACAAAAAAAAAATCATGCATCAGGGCGCCTGTGTGGCTCAGTTGCTTAAGCGTCATGATCCTAGAGTCCTGGGATGGAGCCTGTCAGGCTCCTACTCAGTGAGGAGTCTGCTTCTCCCTCTCCCTCTGCCTGCTGCTCCCCCTGCTATGCTCTCTCTGTGTGTCTAAAAATAAATAAAATCTTTAAAAAGAAAAAACAAAACAAAAATAATCAATTGATAGTTTTTTAAATTCTGGAAAAAAATATAGCCCACAGAAAAATGTAGCAGTTATCCTATTAGAAATCTGATTCTCCTTATCTTTCAACTACCATTCTTCTGCTGTCATTTTATTCTTCTGCTGTCATTTTGTGGTATCTTCTGATATGTTATGGGACAAGCAAAAGCAAGCCTTTCTTTGTTTATTTGTGCATGGTAACTTCTAACTTCCGTTGCCCTGTCTCTCTTTTTGTGTGCTGCCAGAAGTCTTGCCTTGATATTTATGATTTGGTCAAAAGTGATAGATATATAGCTGTTTAACTACCTCGGTGGCAAAGTTGAACAGTAGGTGGAAAGAAATTCAGGAGTATAAACTGAGTATCATTATTGTGGGAGAAGGTAGTGCTGAATCTGAAGTGATATTATGAGTTCAAGAATTCTAAACCTGTCTTTAATAGGTCTGACTTTAGGCATATTGCTTAATGACAATTGGTCTGAATTTTTTCTTTACCACTAGAACAAAAACACTTTTTTAAAAGATTTTATTTATTTATTCATGAGAGACACAGAGAGAGAGAGAGGCAGAGACAGAGGCAGAGGGAGAAGCAGGCTCAACACAGGAGCCCGATGTGGAACTTGATCCCAGGGCTGCAGAATGGGCCAAAGGCAGATGCTCAACCGCTGAGCCACCCAGGGATCCCTGACAAAACATTTTGAAGGTTAAAAAAATTGTGCAAGGCATGCTCAGATATGTGGATTAGTGATGTTACATAGTCTCATTGAATAAGAAACTGAGTAGTTTAAGTCATAAGAGTCATTTGGCAGAGGTCTAGACTATAGACTTAAGTTTTCATTCAGATTCCAGCCTTGTTGAAGGGAAAATGTTTTGCCTTTCCAAAATTCAATTCCCATTATCATTGAATGTCTAGTAGAACAGGCCGTACTAGAGATACAGTGATAAGAACTGTAGCAGTTAATATTGGCTGAACATTTATATTGCCATATATTGATCATTCCTTCAACAAATATTTATTGATCACCTACTATGTGTCAAGTGGTATTCTGGGTGCTGGGGATACAATAATGAAAAATTCTTGCACTCTTGGAGCTTACATTTTAGAAAAAAGTAACTGGTAGTAAACAAAATAAGTTTCACTGCCTAAATTTTATGCATTACTTTTATTAGTAGTCTTTCTTTTTCCACTAGCCTGTAGGATCCATGAGGGAAATAGATTAGCCTGGAGAGGTAGGTTGACACCATTATTATTATTTTTTTTAATGGACCTTAGATATATAGATTCAGATTGATCGTAGTCTTTGCTTCATGACAGAGTGCATCATTGGTCATTTTATTGTTAGTTCCTAATGTACTTAAGAATGTACATTAAGAATTCTTAATGTATTAAGAATTCCTTAATAATGTAAGGAATACCTATGAGCCCATCACCAATGCCAGAAACTAGAACATCGACAATAATTTTGATCTACTAGATAGGTTCTATTTGTGTCTTATTTTGAAGTGATTTTTAAAGGACTCTTTTATCATTATTATTTTTAAAATTTTTATTTCCAGTGTAATTAAGAGTGTTATATTAGTTTCACGTGTACCATGTAATGATTCAACAATTCTATTCATTGCTTCGTGCTCAACATGATAAGTGTTTTCTTAATCCCCTTCACCTATTTCACTTCTCCCCTACACATCTCCTTTTTGTTACTATCAATTTGTTAAGAGTCTGCTTCTTGGTTTGTCTCTCCCTCTCTCTCTTTTTAAAGATTTTATTTATTTATTCATGAGAGACACAGAGAAAGAGGCAGAGACATAGACTGAGGGAGAAGCAGGCTCTCTGTAGGGAGCCTGATGTGGGACTCAATCACCTGACGGGGATCGTGCCTTAAGCCAAGGGCATCCACTCAACTGCTGAGCCACCCAGGCATTCCCCACCCCCCTTTTTTGAGATTTATTTATTTGTTTGAGAGAGAGAGAGAGAGAGAGAGAGAGCAAGCACATGTGTGTGTGAGTGAGCAGGGGGAGGGGCAGAGTGAAAGGAGAGGGAGAATGCTCAAGTAGACTCCCCACAGAGTACAGAGCCCAATGTGGGGCTAGATCCCAGGACCCTGAGATCATGACCTCAGCTGAAATCAAGAGTTAGTCACTTCAACAGATTGAGCCACCCAGGTGCCCTGGGTTTGTCTCTTTTTTTGTTTTGTTTTGTTTTGTTTTGTTTCTTAAATTCCATATGTGAGTGAAATCTAATGGTGTTTGTCTTTCTCTGACTTACTTCATTTAGCATTATACCTTCTAGATCCACCCATGCTGTTGCAAATGGCAAGGTTTTGTCCTTTTTTATGGCTGAGTAATATTCCAATGTATGTATATACCACCTCTTTATCCATTCATCTATTGACAAAAGCTTGGGTTGCTTACATAATTTGGCTATTGTAAATAATACTGCAATAGACATAGGGATACACATATCTCCTTGAGTTAATGTTTTCATATTCTTTGGGTAAATACCCAGTAGTGGAATTACTGGATCATGTAGTAATTATATTTTTAATTTTTTGTGGAACCTCCATATTCTTTTCCTCAGTGGCTACATCAGTTTGCATTGGTGCATGGGAGTTCCTTTTTCTCCATATCCTCACCAACACTTGTTTCTTATGTTTTTGATTTTAGCCATCCTGATAGGATGGTTTTGAATTGCATTCACTGATGAGTGATTTGAGCATTTTATGTGTCTGTTGGCCACCTGTACGTTGAAGTGATTTTTTAAAGTGGGCAGTGGGGATAATATAAAGTCTAGATAAGAGGTGGGCAGGGAATGAAGTGAGGTGACCAGTTCAGGTGAGGGATGATGAGGCGTAGCCTAAGCAGTGAGAGTGGAATAAAGGACTGTATGGGGTAGCATTTAAGAGAGAATGCATTATTGCATCTCTATTATGGCACAGAGTTATTATTCACTAACTCTTCACATGTGTTTAGATAAGGTGCATGATGACGAAATCACTGTTGATTTTATTTGGTTTCATACTTTCAACATTTAGTCCTACAAAGTTAGAGAGTCTCAGAATTTTTATATGAAATTTAAATTTTTATTATAAAATATTTAAGACATAAAATGATATGCAAAAGGATATAAAATTTAATGCATTAGACTCCCACACTCATACCTCCTACTGTAAGAAATTAAATGTATTACCTTTGTATTCTGTTCCTTGATTTCTTTCTTTTCAGCCTCAGTAGAAACCCCATTTAAATTGGCTGTGTATCATTCTCTTTAAAAAAACCAACCCCAAACTATATATGTTTGTATCTCTAAGAAATTTATAGTATCATTTTGTATAGTCTTAAACTTTATATGTATGGTATTATGCTGTATATATATTTTTTGTTGCACTATTTAGCTGCATGTAGCATTAGTTCACTCCTTTCCACTGCTGCTCATTGTGTGGCTATATCATGGATTCATTTATCTCATTTTCTGTTAATGGACATTTCAGTGTTTTCCATGTTTTGGTACTATAGACAGTGTTGCTATGAACATTTTTGTACGTGTTTCTTTTTTGAACATGTATAAGAGTTTTTTTTTAAAGAAAATTTTAAAGGTATTTTATTGATTATTTGAGAGAGAGAGTGAGTATGAGTGGGGAGGGGGAGGGGCAAAGGGAGAGGGAGAGCGAGAAATAGACCCCTTGCTGAGCAGGGAGCCTGATGCTGGGCTCCATCCCAGGACTCTGAGATAATGACGTGAGCCAAAGTCAGATGTTTAACAAACTGAGCCACCTAAGTGCCCCTTTACATGTATGAGAGTTTTTAGGATATATTGTAGGAGTGGAATTGCTGGATGGTAAGATATGTACACCTTATACTGTACTAGATATTACTAAATTGTTCTCCAAATGGGTTTCACCAATTTGCAGTTTCATCAGTGTGCATTGCAGAGACTGTTCTTGAACTTGACAGCTGGGAAGTGGGCCTATATTTTGTAGACTAGTGCTTAACAGTCAGTATGTGATGTAGGAGAACCACGTCCCAAAGCACACACTGTTCCACTTTTTGTTTCCATCTACATTTTGATCCATTGGTGTGTATGCGTTGTTGGTACTGGGAACTGGGAAACTTAACTATAAGAAGTTCTTATTCTTACTTGGTGAGCCTTACTTGCTCTTTGAGAACCTTCAACTTGGTGACTGATTGATTTAATCCTTATATAACATCTCTAAAGCCATTATTTTTTTTAATTTTTATTTATTTATGATAGTCACAGAGAGAGAGAGAGGTGCAGAAACACAGGCAGAGGGAGAAGCAGGCTCCATGCACCGGGAGCCCGACGTGGGATTCGATCCCGGGTCTCCAGGATCGCGCCCTGGGCCAAAGGCAAGCGCCAAACCGCTGCGCCACCCAGGGATCCCTCTAAAGCCATTATAACCCCTCATTCTAATTTGTTTTGTTTATTGGTGAATTTGCCCAATTCCTAATAATTTGTTTTTTTCTTTATTTCTGCAGTTAAAACAAATGGGAATATATTAGAATTTTTATCTCCAGTGTGAGACATTGGATTGCAGTTTTATATGTAACCTTAAATTTTTTTGCTTAGCTAGCATTTTAAAGATAGGATTTTTTTTTTTTAATTTTTAATTTTAAAGTAAGCTCTATCTCCAGCATGGAGCTTGAACCCACAACCCTGAGATCAGAAGTCATGTGCTCTACCAACTGAGCCAGCCAGGCATCTCTAGTGTTAAAACATTAGGGGTTTTAACCCCTAATGTTTTAACATAATAAAACCATAATAGATAATTACATTTCTTTGATAAATTTTAGTTTAAAACAGTATAGCTGAGAGTCCTGGAAGATATCTAGGGTTCAGCCTTGTCAACTCTGCTAGGTTAGTTATGACTTATACGTCTGCTTCCTAGCTCTCAAATTTTGTTAATCTTCTCTTTTTATTATATTTATGGGGTTCTTTCTTTATTTTGATTTCCATTACATTCTAGTAGAATTTCAAGGGAGTACAAAACTAAATATGAATTCAGTGTGTCTTCTTTTAATGGTAGTGGTATTATTTATGGAGCCCTTACTATGTGTTAGGTACTGTACTGAATATATTACCTATGTAATTTTATTTATTTTCTTGATAGCTTTAGGACTAAAGAGGCAAAGGTAGAATCAGACCTGATGTCTTTTGGTGGCCAAGACTGTGTTCTTCCCACTATGCCACATAGCCTCTAGGCTTTTTTTAAAAAATAAAATTTGAAAAAGATTTATAATACAGTGTGTATGTGTTTATTTTTTGTTCTTTTTTTTGTAACAGTGTTAATTGTATGCTATAATTAGTAAGATCTAAGAGAAATTACCCAACATAATTGTTATTCTTTTAAAATCTTTTCACTTTAGCTTTTCTTATAAAAGTTGACCTCTTGGCAGATTATCAAATGAGATATTACTTGTATGAAGAAATTATGCATCCTAGGATGCTTGGATCTAAAGGAATCAAAATTCTTATCATTTAAATAAACTAAAATAGTTCTTATCTTCTCTGATCTTTGCTCCTTTTGTAATTACTTTTTTATTATAGGACACCTTCCATGATTAGTGTCCTTTCAAAGGAAAAATTTCCTAGGGATATTTTATATCTACTAGATGTTTTATACCTATTTCATATCTATCTAACACACATATGTTTGCGTATATATATATAATAATTTATGAGTATGTTTATGTAAAATATTGGTGTTTCTGGGTTCAAAAATTTTGGTTTGTACATTTAGTATTTAATGTAATGCCATTGTCTTTAGGTTCCTTAAAAGTCTGTCTTTACAAAATTGCCTTATTTTCCATAAATAAACTTCCTTCTTAATTTTATTTATTTGTTTATATAATATTTATTTCTTTGAGAGAGAGAGAGAGAGAGAGAGGAGGGGCAGGAGGGGTAGAGTCTTAAGCCGACTTTATACAGAGCCCGTCTCAGAGCTTGATCTTGCCTCCCTACGATCAGGACCTGAGCTGAAGCCAAGAGTCAGATGCTTAACCAATGGAGTCATCCAGGCCCCCCCCCCCCCCGCCTTCCTAACTAAATTGAGCATAATAATAGTAATTACCCATGAGCAGTATAGATTGGAAAGCATATTTCAATTTGAAATGTGGTCAATAGAAATTACCCAAGTGTAAGTGATAATTTATGTAGTCCCATGATGGTGAAAATGTTTTAGTAGTAATGAAAACTAACATTCACCAGATCTAAGAATGTTGAAACGACAGGGCTGTTCATAGATACTCTGCTACAATTATTGAACAAATAACTGAAGTGTCTATTATGTTTAAGGCACTATCCTAGGCCCTAAAGTGCATAAAATTGAATGCTAAATTAAGAAAAGTTGAATTAGAATATCTAAAAGGAAGAATTTTCAAAAAAGAACTATGTTTAAAAGAACATGATTTTATTCTTTTTTATGGCTGAGTAATATTCCATTCTCCCTCTGTCTTTACACACACATACACCACATCTTCTTTATCCATTCATTAGTCAATGGTCACTTGGGCTCTTTCCGTAATTTGGCTATTGTTGATCGTGCTGCTGTAAACATCAGGGTGCATGTATCCCTTCAAATCAGTTTTTTCATATCCTTTGGGTAAATACTTAATAGTGCAATTGCTGGATTGTAGGGTAGTTCTATTTTTAACTTTTGAAGAACCTCCATACTGTTTTCCAGAGTGGCTGTGCCAGTTTGCCTTCCCACCAACAGGGTAAGAAGGTTCCCCTTTTCTGAATCCTCACCAATATCTGTTGTTCCCGTGTTGTTAATTTTAGCCATTTTGACAGGCATGAGGTGGTATCTCACTGTGGTCTGGATTTGTATTTCCCTGATGATGAGTGATGTTGAGTCTCTTTTCATATGTCTTTTAGCCATGTATATATCTTCTCTGGAAAAATATCTACTCATGTCTTCTGCCCTTTTCTTAACTGGATTATTTGTTTTTTGAGCATTGAGTTTTATAAGTTCTTTATATATTTTAGATATTAACCCTTTATCAGATATTTCATTTGCAAATATATTCTCCCATTCCATAGGTTGTCTTTTAGTTTTGTTGATTCTTTCCTTCACTGTGCCGAAGTTTTTATCTTGATGAAGTCTCACTAGTTTATTTTGGCTTTTGTTTCCCTGCCTTTGGAGACATATCTAGTAAGAATTTCCTATGGCTGATGTCCAAGAGGTTACTATGTTCTGCCCATGTTCTCCTCTGCAATTTTGATGGTTTCCTATCTCACGTTTAGGTCTTTCATCCATTTTGAATTTGTTTTTGTGTATGGTGTAACAAAGTGGTCCAGTTTCATTCTTTTGCATGTTGCAGTGACATTGATGGAACTAGAGAATATTATGCTAAGAAATAAGTCAGCCAGAGAAAGACAAGTATCATAGTTTCACTCATACGGAGAATTTAAGAAACAAAACAAATGAACACGGGAGGAGAAAAAAGAGAGGTAAACTAAGAAACAGACTCTAAACTATGGAGAACAAACTCAATATTACTGAAGGGCAGATGGGTGGGGGAATGGATTAATTGGGTGATGGATATTAAAGAGGGCACTGGTTGTAATGAGCACTGGGTGTTGTATGTAAGTCATAAATCACTTAGGGATGCCTGGTGACTCTGCGGTTGAGCATCTGCCTTTGGCTCGTGGTGTGATCTCGGAGTCCTGGGATCGATTCCCACATCAGGCTCCCTGCATGGAACCTGCTTCTCCTGCCTATGTCTCTGACTCTTTCTGTGTCTCTCATGAATAAATAAATAAAATCTTAAAAAAAAAAAGAAGTCATAAATCACTTCTACACCTGAAATTAATACTACAAAGTATATTAACTAATAGGAATTTAAATAAAAATTTGGAGATAAAAAAGAACATGAACTCAAAAGGGGAAAACATAAAAACAAAAACTAAGAGACAAAAAGAATATGAAAAGTGAATCTTAGAAGACAAAGTAAAAAAAAAAGTCACTACTCATAAGATTGGAACTGTCTTCTGTTATCTTGAAAGAAAAAAGCCCAATTTACATAAATTAGTCTGCATCATTTGTACAAGCTCTGGATGCCTGGAAGGTTGCCAGCATAGCCTTTAGTGAGACAAAGTTCAGGGGAGTTCTAATTTACAAGAAACCAGTTAATGTTGTTTTCTGTTCTTTATCTAGTTGTTTACTGCTTTTGATTTTTCTTAATGCTCCTCTTGATTACAGATGGCTAGAGTAGTGAGGGAGTTTTAAAAAATGTATCATATATTCGTATGAAGTAATGTTAAGGCTCTTCATCTCTTGTGCAAATGTGTAGATGATTGTACTTTTGATCATCATATGTGATTCATCTTTCTAATATTCATCTTTCATTTTCTATATTTATAAAATAATTATTAGTATAGATATGACCAGAGGTAATTAGTATAACACGAATACTAAATAACTTTTACCATTTTTCAATATTTACTATGTGCCAGGTACTCAGATAAGTACTTTTTATATATTAGCACATTTAATTCTCGTAAGAACCCTATTAGGTAGGCATGTTAGTGCCTCTCATTTATAGATGATGAAGTGAGGCACAGAGAAGTTAAATAATTTAAGTTCTATAGCTTCTAAGCCTGAAATTTAAATACCAGTAGCCTTGACAACAGTGCTATTCAGTATAGGTGATCAGGTCTGATTTAATCTAAAGTTGGTTTATTTATTTATTTTTTATTTATGATAGTAAAGTTGGTTTATTTGAATTATTGTGGACATAATATCCAGAGACTAGAAGAACTCTTGCTTTTATTATGCAGTTCATATCTAGACATAAAGTTCTCATTGAATTTCAAAAACAGTTATTTATGTGTGCTTGTTAAATTACTGAATCATAAACTTCGTGGTATTTTGAATGCATGTTTTTGCATTGTTACTGTGTGACTAGGGGAGGGAGTTCTTATGAGGGAAAGGTCATAGGCTGGAATCCTGTGGGTGTCCGTTAGCTTGCTCATTCTGTGTGGTCAAAGTCTGTCCTTTTAACCCTAGCTGTCCATCTGACAAAAGTGGGCATTTGGGCATAATGGGTGTCAGATGTGAGGATGTGGATAGATCAGTGTACCTCCATTGCTAGGATGATGGTCACAAATCCAAGCTCTGTCACTGAAAGCCCAAGTGAAAAAAACAATTGTATCCTGTAGTCAGTCTTCCCTTATCTGATGTTGCTTTCTGAGATTTCACTAATCTTGTCAGGATTTCATTGTTTGCAGACATGACTCCACTGTAGATAAAAGTAATAGTCTTGCCTCTGAGATTAGTCTTATGATAGACAGAAATGTATTGGCATTTGGGTGTTTCAACCTTAATTGTTGAAAGAATATGGTGAACTGCAGCTTGGGCTTTCACATGGATTTTGATCCATGACTCAGATTCTGGTTTGGGGACTTTATTAGACTCTGGCTTAATGATGCTGTTTGTTTTAGTTTTTTCCTTCATTATATTTTTAAATATCATCAGAAGCCAGTAGAACAATTGGTAAATTGAGTATAGTAAATGAAATGTTTTGTTAAATTTATGGATATGGAGATGTATTGATAGCAACAAAAAAGTTACACTTGAGTATTGAGTAGTATAGAGTTTCTTTGGCAATTTTACATATTAATTGGTAAAAATGTATCAGTACATTTTACTTGATTATACTTACAAGGTACAGATGTATCCTCTCCCTGATAGAATCATTATGCAGAGTCTATTTAGATTTATTTCATCGTTATATCTCTTAAATTTCATTTTTAAAGGTAATGTGATCTTGGAGTAGAGAATGAAGCAAATTGTGAAAATGTTATCTCTTGATACTACTCAGCCTAGTTTTGCTTATTGAAACGTGTTATCTTTAAAAGAAAATATGTATGTACAACACTCATTGAAGCAAATGTATTAGATAATGGCAATGATCCTTGGGTCAAAAACAGCAATCCAAAATTTGACTTAGTTTTTATCACCCTCAGGAATTTTTATTAGATCCCCTGTACAGAATTATCAGCTATAAATAGAGATCCACTAATTTGATGAAGAGGCTCTAGGTCTACAGATAATTGAACAAATATATCATGGTTTAAAAAAAAACTCTCACATTAGATGACAATAATGGTGAATAGGGCAGAAGAAAGAAAAGAAGTGGGAAAGAAAAGGAAAAGAAAATATAAGAGAACAATGATGGATTTGTGTGCAAGAAAATACGGTTCCAATACCGACCTACTTAACACGCTTTCTCACTGGGAGGCCATTGTTCTTTCTCAAACTCTTTTTGCTTGGCTGCTTTCCCTCCCCATTTAGAAGGAGGACAGTCCCCCTCCCTCCTTCTCTGGTCCTTTGACCAGAGACTACTGTTGCTGAGGTTGTTGGGAGGTGTAATGGAATTTTGCATCTGCAAATGTGGTCAGCCTGTGCAAGGGCTAGCTTCCAGCAGAAATCTTGTTATCCTCTGAGATATGTTTTTACTGGCTGATTAAAAAAATCTTTAAAGATAGATAAGTAATATTCTTTTTTGTTATTCTTTCTTTCCCCTTTCTAGAGTTATGCACGCCTTGATATATAAAATGCCTACTGCGAAAGTGTTTTGGTATAAGATGTGTGCTCAGGTATGCATGTATTTTAAATTCCAAGGATAGGACTAGCAGAACTGGGAAAAGTGTGTGCATACTCTAATATCCAGAAAGACTTCTACTTTTATTTATTTATTTTTAAGGTTTTATTTATTTATTCATGAGCAACACAGAGAGAGAGACAGAGAGAGAGAGAGGCAGAGACACAGGCAGAGGGAGAAGCAGGCTCCATGCAGGGAGCCCGACATGGGACTCGATCCCGGGTCTCGAGGATTACGCCCCGGGCTGCAGGCGGCGCCAAACCGCTGCGCCACCGGGGCTGCCCAGACTTCTACTTTTAAAGAAGACACTTGGAGAGGTAGGACAGAAAGTATGAAAGTGTATGGCCAGGGACGCCTGGGTGGCTCAGTGGTTGAGCATGTGCCTTTGGCTCAGGGCATGATCCCGGGTCCCAGGATCAAGTCCCATGTCAGGCTCTCCACATGGAGCCTGCTTCTCCCTCTGCCTATGTCTCTGCCTCTCTCTCTGTGTCTCTCATGAATAAATAAATAAATCTTAAAAAAAAAGTGTATGGCCAAATCACAATATGCTTGAAAAAGGGATAGATATTAGCTGTTTTCACACAGGCCTCTGTGTTCCATCAATTGACTGATGATTTAATGTCATTAGTGTAGTTACTGTATGTAGAAGCCATGTGGGTTTAGTGCTTCTTGATGCTATGTAGGTATGGTGCTTAAGCATCTTTGGAAATAACAACTATTAAATATTTTTAACTATGATTAGCAGATGTAAGCTACTTTAGCTACATATGTATGTATTCCATGCCTTGCTTGATCGTATTTGCCAAACCCTAAATCATGGCACATGATGTAGTTAGGGAGTTATTTATGGGGATTGTGCAACAGAATATTTAGAATTGGGACTATCCCATAGAATTTGTATATTCACCATGCATTCAGCAAGTACTCATTGAATGCTTGCTATATGCTAGACATTTTTATGGATGCTGGGGATGCAGTAGTGACAAAATAAGATAAATTCCTTATGTTCTAGAGAGGGGAGATAGACAATAAATAGATAAATAAGTAAAAATAAATAGGGTAGGTTAAATAGTGATGGGTACTAAGGAGAAAAAAGGTATAGAAAGGGGTTAACAAGTGTTGCTGGGGTGGTTAGGGATGACAGTTTTTGTTAAGGAGTGGGATACATACATGGTCATGGGCTATCTGTGTGTTTTGCTCAGCCACAGCTCTTGAGTCTCCTATAGTCTCCCCCTAGATTCCACAACCTGCTGTAACCTTGGGGAAATTGAACCTTTCCACATAGATAAGTAGAACCACTAGAAACTAAACCAAAGCATAACACCCCAAACACCTTTTATTTATAATAGATTACCAAAATCAGCTAAAATGGCTTAGATACCCTGAGAGAGATGCATAAGGTAAAAAACACAAAAACCCTGCTTTGTGTCTGAACTGTGTACCTCCAATAGGATTGCCATTCTTTTTTTTTTTTTTTTTTTAGGATTGCCATTCTTAGCTTAGTTAAGGAGACCAGTTGTTAGAAGGAAGCACTAATTCCAGGGCAGGGAAGTCACACAGAACATGATCCATGTTGTCATTTATTGGCCCAAAGAAGAGCAAATGATAGAAGACTCTGGTCTCCTCAGTATTCCAGAACATGCTCTGCACCTGCTGCCTACCTTTGCATGTTTTCCCCCTACCAGTTAAGTGGATTTCTTTGACCTGGAATGCACCACTCCTTGTTTTTGTTTATCAAAACCCCATCCATCTCCTGGAAGATAGGGACCCAACCCTTTATCTCTGTATCCTAAAAGCGCCTGTGGTACCTGTCACCAGTAAGCGGTCAATAAATGTGTGATATATGAACAGGTGAATGGAATGAAAGAGGGGAGCACAGTTGGCATTTGCCTACCTCACTTTTTGGTCCACAGCTAGCTGTAAGAAGCAACTTTTATGCTTCTATCTCTGATTTGTCTTAGACTTTCCTTCCTACCACATTTCTCTAATTAAAACAAAGCAAAACTGAGGTTAAGGAGGCTGCCAGATAACTCACTCAACTACCAGAGAGGGAAGCTCTTCTGCTTTCATATCTTTAAGTATGTCAGATAGAGTTTACTATTTTTCCATCCACCTTTAAAAAATGGCTGATTTTCCCTTATTGGGGGCCTTCTGTTCCCTTCTTGCCTCACTAACTCCATTCACATCCTGCAGGTAGACAGGCTGGAACAGGTTTCATTTGTAGCCTGTCAGCTCTACTTGTCAGCTGGCAGAGATATGGTTGAGCATTAAGAGGGGCTTGGGAAGTAGGGTTATTACAGGAGCAGCACCTTTGGTTTATCAGGGGGTGGGAGGTGCAAGATGAACACACAGATACTTTCCAGTTCATTAAAGAGGGCAAAAATCTCAATCTTTGGTCCCATTGGCATACCTTTCCTGGCCTGTTCCTCAACACATCAGGTTGTCCTTCACACATGCTGCACCTCAGCCTGCAAAGGTGTAGCCTGGAAGCTGCTTCTCAGCCCTGGGAAACTCAAGTGGGTTGGCCTGTGACATAAGACTGAAATCTTTAGGGTAGTTGAAAAAACAAGAAAGAATTTTAAAAGCGTGGCATGATGAATCATGGCTTTATGAGCTGACCTTGCTCTCTGCTAAAGGCATTTCTTTGAGTACAGTGGTTTTTAGCTTAATTTAAAAACAGTGTTAGGTTTTCTTTTTGTTATCATCATCATCATTCTTATCCTCATTATCCTTTTGGTCATTGTCATAGCTGCTATTTATTGAATGTCAACTCTGAGCCAGCCATGGTCTTTATGCTTTACATGGATTAACTCCTTTAATCTTCCAATAACCTTCCCAAGAAAAGATTGACCCTGAGCTTTAAACCCTAATCTATGCTAGATCAGAAAGAAAGAGCATATAAATATAAAGAGCATATAAATGCCTTTGGAGGCATTAGTTTGGGGTAGGGTAAAGCCATGAAGGGAAATCACTTGTAAACTTTTTCCTGGGAGTGAGAGTACTTTATACTATTCCCACCTTACCCTAAAAGTTTAATATCTAGTTTTCTAAATGGATTAGAGAGGTTTGGATTCACATGGAAGAGAAATAAGTCAATCATAATTATACTTTGTTGCTCTGAAAATAAATTTTCATTTATTGCTGAATTTTTTTGGTTTCAAGATTATGTAAGATTGATAGGTCATATTCTACTCTCAGTCTATAGTTGCACATTCTGCAGCAGGGAAAATTAAGACCTAAAAATTGTACTCAAAGCTTTTTTTTTCTTGGTAAATCTTGATATTATAATTTCTCATGGAATTTCAAAACTAAATAGTTTAAAAATATCAAGTCTGCTACTTGTGTGTATAAGATTACAGCAGTAGTAGATTTAAGAGTATTTAAGAACTATTTAGAGAAGCTTTCTAATTACCTACTTTAGCACAGATTATAAATCAACAAAACATTTTCCAAATTCCTCTTCTATGCCAGGAACTATGTTGGGTGTTATGGATGGAATTCAGTTGAACAGTACCAACTATAGCCACCACCTACCTTGGACAGCACCCAAGAGGGTTTAATATTGGACACACTGGAATGCACTTGTTTGAATATGTTTCATATGCTGCCAGGGAGAAACCGGGTTTTTCATTACTGGCCACATGATTACAAATCAACCTATGTGTGGTCTGGATTAACTTTTTAATAAAAATCAGTGATGAGTTAGGAGTATGGGGTATTAGGTGTGGTTTGAATATGAGTTGATGGCAGTAGAAGCTTTGCTCATATATATCTTCTTTTTGTCAGCAATCCTTTGTGATGCTTGGTGTTATTCTGTAATCTGAGCGGAATTAAGTTTAAACTGTTCAGAATTATATCACTAAGACATTATGTTTCAAATACTATTCCAAATTAATCTCAGGCAGCTAATATGACCTCTGCCACACAAAGGCTGATACAGAGAGGATGAGAGGCAGGTGGCTAGGCTCCCTGCATTGCTACTTCATGGAACTGATTTAGTATTTTGTGTTTTTCCCCCTAGGCTACCTTCTAGGGTCAGACAGGCTGTTTGTGAGAAGCTCAAGATCTGTGTGAAGCAGTGAACAGAGGCATAAGAAATATAGATTTGAGTGCTAGCTCCCTCTTATGTTATTTTATCCCACTCGTGTTATCTTAATGAAGCTGAAGCTCTCTAAAGTTTGGTTTTCTTATCAGCA
Organism: Canis lupus familiaris; assembly: GCF_011100685.1. Lineage (NCBI taxonomy): Eukaryota > Metazoa > Chordata > Mammalia > Carnivora > Canidae > Canis > Canis lupus. Next base: position 27,065,391 of record NC_049255.1, read on the forward strand.
AAATGGATATAATAGTACTTACTTGCAGGTTGTGAAGATTAAGTTCAAAGCACCTAGCACAATGCTTGACATGTTTCAGGTCAGTGCTGGCAGTCTCTCTTCAACTCCCAGTGATTTCCAGCTGGGAAATGGTGCTGTGGCAGATACCTTGGATTGTTCTACAAGTAATATTTATGTAGTTAATGATAGTTTTATATTGTTCTATAACTAGTTCTTACACTGCAGTTTGGAATGTAGTGGGTTCATTATAAATCAGGTGTAAATCTATATTTACTTTTTGCATACCTTTTATGCAACAGGCTTTTTGGAATATTAGAAGTATAAAGATGAATAAGACTTCATTTTATTCAAAGATTCACAGTGTATGGGGAAAAAGTTAACTCAAAGTTAACTATCCAGAGTACAATGGGGTAAAGTTTTACTCTGAATATATACATTGCTATGGATTATGGGGATGAAGGAGAACAGTCTGAATTCTCGGTGGGGTGGGGGCGACTCAGCCTAGGCAGTGCTTTCCAGAGATCCACATTTCCATTGTGCTTTCCATTGTGATCCACAGATGCAGAGAAGCTAAATGAATTGTTTAATGTTTTAGTCGGTTTGGGCTGCTGCAATGATGCCATAGATTGAGTGGCTTAAACAACAAATATTTCTCACAGTTCTAAAAGTGAGGGTCCAAGATCAAGGTGCCAGGAGATTTGGTGTCTGGAAAGGGAGGGCTTTCTTCCTGGTTTACAAATAACTGCCTTCTTGCTATATCCTCATATGATAGAGGGAGGGAGGGGGAGAGAGAGAAAGCTCTGTCTCCTCCTTGTCTTATAAGAGCACTAATCTCAGCATAGGGGCTCTACCCTTATGACTTCATCTAAAATGAATTACTTCCCAAAGCCTTTACCTGCAAATACCATCGCATTGGAAATTTGGGCTTTAACATACAAATTTTAGGGCAGACAACAATATCTGACCATAGCACTTAAGGTCACATGATTCACCCATGGTAGGGCCAGTGTTGGAACTCTAATGTCACTGTTACATTCCGCTTTCCTCCCTAATCTTGGTCCCTATAGCAACTGCTTTGTACATGGATAGTCAATTAGATGAGTGGAGGTTGGACCCGTTCTATTCTTTACGAATGGACTCCTTTAGTCAACTGAGCAGTCTTGGTCATTACTATGTACATTCCAAGCATTTTTAGGTTCCTTAGTTGGCTGGTATCCTTTTGACCTTTCAGTGGATTTTTATCAGTCTCATTTGATAAGGATTATGGAAGCCCTAAATAATGTTCTCTAAATACAAACTGATACTCCACTTCTCTTCTTAAGGAGACATTAATTCCAGTGGAGGAAAGACAAAATCTTCTTTCATCTTAAGAATCAGAGTTTTCTTGCCCTATTATCTAAAGCATCTTTTCTGCATTAATTTATTTGAGTTCCACATTGATGTTTTTTCCTTTCAGAGTGTCATCACTAAATTTCCTTAACTGTTTTTCATTAAAATGACATACTTTATAACACCTAAATAAAATTTAAAAATGTAATAACCATGAACTCACAGGTTGATATTATTATATTTGTTCAATATATATTTTATATATTATATATTATTGTATATTTGTTTCATTATATTGTTTCCAATTTGCTTAAGTAATTAACTAATATAAAAAATCCTTATGCCACCTAAAACTTTCTTGTGTGTATATACTATGCTTTAGAAAGCCTTAAGACTATCTGGGTCTATTGGTTGAATGGTGAAAGAGGGAGGAATAGAAAAGATCTAAAAAAGAGCTAAATAAAAATGATGCTGTTTTAAGTGTATAAGTTATATGAGTGATAAATGAGAATGGAAACATGAATTTATAAAAGATAAAGAAGTAAGTTTCCTTGATTTCAAGCCCCTGTTATTGTCAAGGTAAATAGTGCATATAAAGAAAGAAGTCTAACAAAATGATACTCCATTTTGGGCCTTAAATATTTGCACACTCTTTTTGATGACTCTTGCTTCATTCAGTAACTGGGGTCATAAGACCATATAGATGTAAATGATATGCTGTGCATCTTGTCAAGAAGGTTAGTGTCTGTGCCAGAGAAAGGAATATTTGTCCTTATTGCAGGAAGGTAAAACAGAGTCAGAAGCAAATGAGATCAGATTCAGGTTGCCAAGTGTAGGGCAGGACCCTTGGAAGCGAGAAAAACAAATTGGAGAGCAATGTTAAAAGAAAGGGGGTGGATAGGGCTAGCTTCATAGGGATGCAACCTGTGTGGTTGCACAGGTTCCCACATTTAGAAGGGCACTGTTTAATGCTCTGCTATCATCATCTCATCTCAAAATAATTAATAATTTTTGAAAAAGGGGCCCTACATTTTTATTTTATACTGGGCCCTGCAAATGTAGCCAGTTCTTGGGGTAGGTTAGGGAGATGTTTGTAGAAGGCTTCATGGTTTAGGTTCATGGGGTAGAAATGGAAGAATGAAAACTAGAAATGAGTTGTGAAAAGTCAGTTTCAGGTCTTCCCTGGTGGGTCCCTTCTGACTGACCTTGGTTCATAGGTTAAGGGATCTAACAAGGATTACTTTTGCCTTAAAATCCTATGGTAGTGGGTTGCCTTCCTACCTTCCTTTCATAGTTATAGGGTGGTAAAGGGAATAGCAAATTATACAAAGAAAACCTGGGTGGTACAATGAACTCATCCTTAAGAACTTGAAAACTTTGTTCAGTAAGGTTGTTCTCTGTGAATTACATTGTAAAATAAACCCACAATGGATCAAGCAGGGGCTGGCAAATGGAAATACCCATGAAGAGTGGGTATAAGACAACAGGAGGTGGTAGGCAGGGGTGTGGGCACTAGGGGAATCATGGCCTGTGTTCTGCTTCAGCCAGAGATTTAAGGAGGAATACAAGATTCTCACACCTCCAGACCAAACTTTTGCCCAGTACTATTATGGTTTATTGTTAAAAGAAGATATTATGAGATGGACGGTTCAGGCTTTTCTTAGTCTGATGCCATTAAAAATGCAATTTATCTAACCATTGCCCTCCCAACCCCCACTGTGTGCTCACCTGAATACAATTTGACCTACTAAATGGATCTACCAGAGGGAGGGAATGAGTGAGTTCTACAGGTTAGAATATAGGTGTTTCTATGGCTACGTATTATTAATTGTAATTGAATAAATGACATTCTGGTGTTGTGCTTATGACTGTGGTTATTGTGGAGCTGGCAGTGAAATGTAGATTCTCTTTGATATGCTGACAAACTCTATTTTGAACTTGCACAGCTCAGGGCCAGACATACTTATACTATGGCAAATTTGCCAAAGTCATGAATGCTACTTTGAGAAGTCCTCTGGGGGACCTTTCCCTAAGTGATACCAAAAATAAACCTTGAGTGTATATATCTTTCCTATTTGAATTTCTTTAGTAATAGAGATGAGACATATAGTACATAAAAATCATGGGGTGAAATGGGGTAGCCCCATGGAAGTATTACTAGGATTTCAGATAAGTTTGGGAAATGTTGGCTTAAGTGAAGATAAACTGATTTCTTTTTTTAAAAAATTGATTTCTTTTTAAGAGTACTTTCCCAAAACATTTCATCTAACCAGTGATCTCCAGTACAAATACATTGTGTGTAGTTTTTCCCAACTTAATTTGCTAATGGCACCTTTAAAATGTTTCCTTTGGCAATCAGAGCCTTTGGAAAACATCATGAAATATTTGCAAAGCATGTCTTTAAGAACACACTGATTTTGAAGTATTTCTGGAATTCTCCGGGGGAGAGATGTGTGTTTAATCAGTTTACAGAATTTTTGTTGAATCCCAGTTTGCACTGGGTTCCATAAGTGCAAGATCTACCTGAGTGTTCTGGAGTGTTTGCTTACCAGCTGTTTGTACCTGGAATTTTCCCAGCATTGACCTGGGCAGAAATGGAACTTGGCAATCTGGATTTGGGAACTTGAATGTCCATATTGTGAGTCAGCCTGGAATTCCCAGAGTCCAAGACTTCCTTTATTAGTATGTTTCTTCTCCTGGTAGATCACCTCTTAAAAGGGAATTTGGGATTATTTCTTAAGACCTATCCTGGAACTCAGCCATATTCTCACAGCTAGGACCCAATGAACATGATTGTTAACTATATAGAGATTATTTTCAGAGAATCAGAGATCATAGAGTAATATGGTTTTAGAGACACATCATTTTCTTTAATTCTAGAATAAGAAAATGAATGCAGATCTCTGTTTCCAAATACACAATGGTGATTGCAGGTACAACTCAATTGTGTATTCTTAGTGTGTAATGATAACATTGAGAGGAAAATTGATTAGTATTTTTAAAACAGCAGGAAAATTATTTCCTGCCCAAACATTGATTAGTCTTTGAATAGGCTTTCTTATAATCCTTTTCTTCCATAGACTGCAGGGAGCAGCACAGTCATATTTTATGTGGAGTCAAGCGGAGAAACCTGCTTGCTGCGATTAAACTTATTGCTGCTTTTTCCAGCAGGTGCAAATAACTTTGTCTTCAGTAGTTACACTTTCCTGACTTGATAACACAACAGGATGCCTGTAGTTTTATTTTGATTAAAGAGATTAAAAGAACTATTGTTGTATGAAATATGGAAACAATGAAGTATTGAAATTCTCTGGTGATATATATTCCTCCCTTTGGCTTACAAATAGCAATTTGCTTAGCATCCTTGCACGAGTGCTTTAAAATTCTATTAGCTGAAGGTCATATAACATTAATTTGTTTCTGGTTAGTTGTTATGTAAAATACAGTGATAAGGAAGATTGAAGCTCTTTCCCTCAGGGAACTTCAGGTCTATTTGAGGAGGTAAGACATAGAATGAAGATAAATAAATGTTGGTATGAGAGAGGTTGTGATGAGATCCAAATGAGTGATTTGGAATATTACATAACTGGTATAAAGATTTTGGAGGTGAGAGGCTTCTTATGCCTCCTGAGGCAGTTAGGGAGCACTCATGCAGGAGCTGGTCAGGCGGGATGCGGGTGGCATTACCAAAGGCAGCTAGGCCAGAATGTGCCAGCCTTTTCCCCAGTGAGTTTGGCTCTACTAGAGGACTCACGGACGATAATGGAAAATAAAGCTGGAGAGGTAGGTTGAACTCAAATTGGAAAAGGCTTTTTTTTTTTTTAAATAATGAGACACAGAAAGAGAGGCAGAGACATAGGCAGAGAGAGAAGCAGGCTCCATGCGGGGAGCCCAATGTGGGACTGGATCCTGGGACTCCTGGGATCATGCCCTGGGTCAAAGGCAGACGCTCAACTGCTGAGCCACCCAGGCGCACTGGAAAGGGCTTTGAATGCCAGGCAAAAGAGTTGGGACTTTATTCTGTAGAAAATGGATAAATAGTGAAAGTTCTTGAACAAAAACGAGGACAAAATGCAAGAAATGGCTTTGTAGTTAAAGTAGAAGCAGGGCACATCTCTGAACTGAGCTGCCTTACAGTGGAAGACAGTAATAAGAAGTCTGAGCGGCTCTGTCTTCATTTGTGATGGGGATATAGGTTGGATTAGCTGCTTAATTTTCATTCTTCCCTTTCTTTTTCCTGTTCTCTTTTAAGGCTTGCATAAAACCTTTTTTTTTTTTAAGTCTTAAAATACATTAATTCAAATTTGACCTTTCTTACTGCATGATAGCTTGAATGCCCAAAGCTATTTTCAATTGTTCCAGATTGTCGCAAGAGTGTGATGTCCAGGTGCCAACTGGAAGGGCCAAACCTGGCCTGTGGAGGATTGTTTTTAAAATCTGATTCTAAATTAAGCACTTTGGGATAGAAAAATGAGATGTGGCCTACTTCTAACTCACCATTTAACTGAAAGTAGATGTGTTTTTTCTTCTCTGCTTAAATATTTGTCTGGCTCTTTCAGACTCCAAAGGCATATAACTCAGAGCTAAGAATATTTAGATTCCTCTTCATTCCATTTTTTTCCAGAGTAGTTTTTGGCTTCCACTATAAAAAACGATACTTATTAAGGAATCTTTCCAAATATTGGGTAATAATTCTTAAAATTTTTTTTCATTCCTAGTCCTCCTATTAATTTAATTTTTTCCCCAACTGCGTTATTCTTTTTCCTGTATTTTATTTCCCTTCCTACCACCCTAGAGGATGTGGATATGTTCAGAGCCTAGGATCTTGACTTAGGAGAAAGAAAAGACAAAAAAATCCTTAGAGATCAGAGTAGTCTTTTAAGGAGGGTGCCAAGACACTATCATGTGATATGTACACTTTCATTCTAAAAGTTAGTCACATGGCCATACCTGGCTGGAGTGGAGGCTGGGAGATGTTGTCTCCTCCCTGAGTGGTCTCTACGTGGAAGAGGGGAAGATCAGATTTTGATGGGTAACTAATAGTCTCTGCCAAGGTATTCAATATGCTATGCCAGTGACACCATAGAAGCAAAACCAATTATGATGTTTTTCTCATGGATGTATAATCAAATATTCCACAAATGTGTTTCCATGTAGAATATTTTATCCTCAGTTTTTAATCTATGAAGCATTTTGACTTTCCAATTAAAAAGTTTAAGATTTTGTTTGTAATCACTGAGTCTAGCATTACCATTAATCCTTTTTATAGTTAGGAGGTCTTAGAATTTGGGATCTGATCTCAACAGAGTCTCACCTCGCAGCCTCCACTGACATATACTTTGTGCCAGTTTCTGCTTTGCAGTTGCAGATACCTATACTGGTCATCACCTCTGGAATTCTGAGAGTCAGACTCAGTAAAATATATACCATAATCATGTAACAACAAATATATATATAAACATATGTCACATATCTTAAAATATCCTTGTGTACTCAGACCTCCAATTGTAGAAGCTCTTATATGTTTTTTATCATCTATTTGGGTCTTTAAACTGGATTAAATTTTTTAAAAATTTTGGGATAATCATGCAGTTGCGAGAAATAATACAGAGATATCCCACACACCCTTCACCCACTTTTCCCCAATAGTAGTGCAATTATCACAACCACAATTCACAGTGCTTATTTAGATTTCACTAGTTTCACATGCACCCATGTGAGTGAGTGTGTGTGTATGTGTGTGTGGTTCTGTGCAGTTTTATCACATGTATAGATTCATGGGACCCCATCACCATCAAGATATAGAGCAGTTCCATCAATGCAAGACCCCTTTGTGTTACCCTCTGTAGCCCTAACTACCTTTCTCTCCTTCTCTGCCTCCCTGACTTCTGGCAACCACTAATCTGTTCTCCATCTTTGCCATTTCAAGAATATTATATAACTGGAATCATGCAGTATGTGTTCTTTTTTAGGCAAACATTCCAGGCCTAGGAACCACTCTTTAAGTCATTTACCACAGGAGAAGGACAAACAACAGCTAATCCTCCAGGCTCTAGATACTTTCCATATTTCACACAGATATTTGTGAAAATACATAAATCTGATATGCATGATTTTTTTTATTAATTGAATTTTTTATTAAGGTAATTATATAGGTAAGCTTTTCAGATTGACTTTTTCCACTCAGCCTAATTCCCTTGAGATCCATCCAAGTTATTGTGTCTATCAGTAGCTCATTCCTTTTTAATGTTGAGTAGTATCTCATGGTATAGATGTATTACTGTTGGTTTAACCATTCACCCACTAGAAGGACATTTGGATTGTTTTCAGGTTTTGGTTAATACTTTTAAAGTTGCTATGAACGTTTGCGTACAGGGTTTTCTGTGTGTGTGTGTGTGTGTGTGTGTGTGTGTGTGTACAGGTTTTTGTGTAGCTGTAAGTTGTCTTTTTTGTAGGATAAATACCCAACAGTATAATTGCTGTCTTGGGAGACACATGTTTAGTTTTATAAGAAACTGCCATACTAGGGGCACCTGGGTGGCTGAGTGGTTGAGCATCTGCCTTTGGCCCAGCTCATGATCTCCAGATCCTGGGATTGAGTCCCACATCAGGCTCCCTGCAGGGAGCCTGCTTGTCCCTCTGCCTTTGTTTGTGTTTCTCTTTGTGTCTCTCATGAATAAATAAATAAATAAATAAATAATCTTAAAAAAAAAAAAAAAAAAGAAACTGCCATACTCTTTCCAGAGTGGCTGTAGCATTTTACATTTCTATAAGTGAAGTATGAGAGATCCAGTTTCTCTGCATTCTCTGAATCCCTACCAAAATTGGTATTATTATTATTATTATTTACGTTAGCTAATCTGATAAATGTGTAGTGATAGTTCATTGTGATTTTAATTAGCATTTCCCTAATGGGAATATGTGCTCCTGTGTGTGTGCATGCACATGAAGAGAATATGTTATATCTTTTTCAGACAAATATCTATTTGAATCCTTTGCCTCCTTTTTTTTTTTTAATTTTTTATTTATTTACGATAGTCAAACACAGAGAGAGAGAGAGAGAGAGAGAGAGGCAGAGACATAGGCAGAGGGAGAAGCAGGCTCCATGCACCGGGAGCCCGACGTGGGATTCGATCCCAGGTCTCCAGGATCGTGCCCTGAGCCAAAGGCAGGCGCTAAACCGCTGCGCCACCCAGGGATCCCCTTTGCCTCCTTTTTTTAAAAAGAGAGAGGGTGGGGGAGGGGAAAGGCAAAAGGAGAGGGAGAGAGAGGATCTTTTTTTTTTAATTTTTAAAATTTTTTTATTTTTATTTATTTATTTTTTTTGAGAGTATCTTAAGCAAGATTTCACAACCCTGAGATCATGACCTAAGCGGAAATCAAGAGTCAGATGCTTAACTGACTGAGCCTCCCAGGCGCCCCCACCTTTGTCCATTTTTGCATTGAGTTATTTATCTTTAATTGTTGACTTGTAGGAGTTCTTTATATATTCTGGAGGTAAATCTTTTATCAGACAGATGACTTACCAATGTTTTCTGCCATTCTTTGAGTTGTCTTTTTACTTTCTTGATGGTGTCATTTGCAATGCAAAGATTTTTAATTTCACTGAAGTAAGATTTATCTTTCTTGTGTTTCCTGTGGTTTTGGTGTTATATCTAAGAATCCATTGCCCGACCCAAGGTCACAAATTTACCTCAATGTTTTCTTTTAAGAGTTTTATAGTTTTAACTTTTATATTTAGGTCTATGGTCTATTCTGAATTAATTTTTTTGTGTATGGCATAAATATTTCTTATGCTTTAAAATTCTTTTCAGCTTTATTGAGATATAATTGACATATAACATTATACAAGTTTAAGTTGTCCAATGTAAAGATTTGATACACATCTGTTGTATTGTGAAATGATTACCATGATAATGTTGGTTAAGACCTCTCTTAGCTCACAAAATTACTTTTTTTTTTTTTGTAGTGGTAACATTTAAGATCCATTCTCTTAGCAAATTTCAAGTTATACAGTATTGTTAATTATAGTCACCATGCTATACATTACATCTCAGAACTTATTCATCATGTATCTTATGCTTTAAAGTTTTACAAGTTTAAGTTTTACATTTAATTCTGTGATCCATTTCAATTATTTTTGTAAAAATTATGTCCACTTGTGATACTACCATTTGGTGAACTCAAATAAAATTTTTAGGTTGAAATTTAACTGTCACATATGCAGTCAGACTTCAAGCTGATTTTTCTTCTGAGAAGGAAGTACATCTGAGATGGAATCTTCCACTTATTAGCCTCTATTTTATTTGAAGATTTTGTTTATTTATTTGAGAGAGAGAGAGAGAGAGAGAGAATGAGTGGGGGGTTGGAGGCTTGTTGGGGGGAGGAGGGCTTAGGCAGGGGGAGAGGCAGACTCCCCACTGAGTGCAGAGCCTGAGGCAGGACTGGGCAGGCCTCAATGTGGGGCTCCATCCCAGGATCCTGAGATCATGACCTGAACTGAAGGCAGATGCTTAGGCGACTGAGCCACCCACCCATCCCCCACTTATTATTAGCCTTTAAAGGAGAAAAATAAATCGAAAGTAGAGGTATCAAGAATCTAAGAAGTGGTTGTACCACCTTAGTTTTCCACCTGCAAAAGGAAGATAATACTTACTTCTTGCCAAAATAAAAATATGAGGATTAAAATAAGAAATACAAATTTCTTGTTATAAAGGTACTTGATAATATCATTAAAAGACTTACAAATGGAATAGCACTTTGATAAAATTACCTCCCAATAAAGAAAATGGAAAGGAAGTTTCTCCTTGAAGATGAAAACACATGCTTTAAAGTTCTAAAGATTTCAAGCTAAAATAATGAACTACAATTAAAAAAAAAAAAAGAACTGGCTTTTCATATTTCAAGTCTTTTTGCCTGGAACTTTGTTCATCCATGGCTTTTTATTAGGTTGTTTGTGAACAGTTGGTGCACATATGGTGCAGTTACACCTCATTAATAGAAAATAAATTTTCCATGTGGTTTTGTTGCCTCTTTCTTTGCAGTTTTTTGCTTTAAGACAAACTTCTCTTTTATGAAAGTTTGGCCTTTCTGTCCTGGGAAATCTCTGCAGATACTTTATATTTGTTTTAAATTACCCATTTTCTCTTAAGTTTTGCAGCCATGCATTAGATGCTGTATACCTCATTGTATTCCTTCAAAAATTTGAATCATTAAGTTGCTCAATTTGAAAGATGTATTTCAAAAAAGATTATGGCATGTAAAATAAGCCTTTAAAAGTACAACAATCTTGAGGTGCCTTGGTGACTCAGTCAGTTGAGTGACCAACTCTTGATCTCAGCTTAGGTCTTGATCTCCGGGTCTTGAATTCAAGTCCCATGTTGGACTCCATGCTGGGCATGGAGCCTACTTAAAAAAAAAAATACAACAATCTCCCCCCACTTTTTTTTTTTTTTTTACAACAGTCCTCTTTTATATAGAATACTGAATAACAGAAGTATATATACTATAGGTGGGTTATCAATAAAATCAGGTGGTTAGTTATAAAGTATACTTTGACAATATGTATAGTGCTTTTGCTATGTTTTTTTAAAAACATTTTTATTGGCATGCAATTTTATAATTCACATACCATAAAATTTACCTTTTTAAATAAAGTATACAAATAGTGTTTTTAAAAAAAATTTTTTTTTAATTTACTTATGATAGTCACAGAGAGAGAGAGAGAGAGAGGCAGAGACATAGGCAGAGGGAGAAGCAGGCTCCATGCACCGGGAGCCCGATGTGGGACTCGATCCCAGGTCTCCAGGATCGCGCCCTGGGCCAAAGGCAGGCGCCAAACCGCTGCGCCACCCAGGGATCCCCAAATAGTGGTTTTTAGTATGTTCACAAGGTTGTGCAACCATCACCACTAATTCTAGAATGTTCTGTTGATTATTTGTCAATCCTTTTTGGTTAATGTTTGCCAATTTTATATGTCAAAAACAGAGTCAAGGTAGTTTACAATAGGATGCTTGTTGTAACAGTATGACGTAAGAGTTCAAAAACATTAGTTGGAAGGGAGGAATAAATATACCAAAAATGTAAACTGAAGCTAATGTAATATTCTTTTAAGCAAAGCATTTCAATCTACAACTTTGAGTCTGATAGTGCTTCACCTCTATCATGAATCCAAACTTATATTACTAAAAACAGGTTGCATCACTCTGCTTCCCTCCTTAAAACTCCCTTCTGATTCCTACAGCCAAAGGTCATGTTTCAAAGTTAATGAATGAGACTCATTCAAGGTTATATGTATAACCTTGGTGGCTAAGTAGGGGTTTTTGTGTGTGTGGGTCAACTTTGCACAACTTTTTATAGCATCAATTCTATCTAAACATTTTAGAGAAAAACCAATATTTTATATTAATTTGAAGATGTTGCTTAATATAAAAAATACAAAAGGGTAGAATGCAAAATTTGCATGAAGTACATTAGACTTCAAATAGTTGTTGTGCTTGATCTCAACTGGTAAGAGGTATGATCCCAAGAACCCTTCCTAATTCACATTCTCTCTTTGCTACTAGTAATTCTGCCTTGAAAATAACTATGAAGTTCTGGCATTCCAAAACAAATACACAACCAGAACAACCCAACAAACTCCAAAGCCCTGCCTACAATACTTAGACTGGTATGAAATTTCTTCCCAATATGCTAAACTTCTCACAGATCTGGATCAATATCCAACCCTTTTCAGATTCTTTCTGCGTGGGATGCCCCCACTGTCAACTCATTTGCCCCATCCTGTCAGATTCCCCACTCCTTCCTCCATTTCCAGCTCACATAGTTTCTGTCCCTGTCTTCCCTATTATTATGCTGCTCAGATAATTCTTCCTGTCTCTGTTGCTGTAATTACCATGGTATATAATTATGAATCTCGGGCAGTCTAGTTAGGTAGAGAGAGGTGGTAATGGTTGTGTATCTCTTTGTAACTATTGACTCCTCAAAGATGGGGCTTGTCTTTTATTTATCTTTGTATTTTGGTGCATCATACGGGTTCTGACACAAAGTGGATGTTTAATAAATATTTTCTTGAATTAATGAATGAATTCTAGTTGACAAAACTGGAGTATAATAGTGCAGATAACTGTTTTTTGAAGCTTCAAAGTTTTTTTTTTTTTTTCAATTTCAGGGTAAATTGAGCTTTTGGTGCTTTTTATTCCCTCTTTAGTGCATTGCAGTTGGGCTTCTAGCACCCGTCAGAGTACTGAAATTGTTCTTGGTAAGTCAACAGTGACCTAGTTTCCAAATCCAATGTACCTTTCCCCCCTCAATGCTATCTTTTTGAAGCTCTCTGCTGATTTGACACTGTTATAACTTCTCCACCTCTGAAGCTCTTTACTCTCTTATTTCTGGAACAGTGCCCTCTCTCACATCCCCTTTACATCAATCTTCACACCTCCATAGGCTCCTCTTCCTCTGACTGCATCTTAAGTTGGTGTCCCCAGGTTGTGTCTTCTGTTCCCATCCTTCTCTACACTGCATTGGAACATCTCAGCCACTCTCCCTGTTTCTGTTCTCTGACCATAATCCCCAGATTGGGGTCCTTAGTGTACTCCTTTTGAGTGAGCATTCTTCTTATCTCTATGGCTGCCTCCTTGACATTGCTACTAGGATAATCCAAAGCCTCACAGACTCTACATGTCTAAAATGAAATTACCCAGGGCACCTGGGTGTCTCAGTGGTTGAGCATCTGCCTCAGGTCGTGATCCTAGCTTCCTGGGATGGAGTCCTGTATCAGGCTTACCCAAGGGAGTCTGCTTCTCCCTATGTCTATGTCTCTGCCTCTCTCTGTGTCTCTCATGAATAAATAAATAAAATCCTTTTTAAAAAATGAAATTACCCTTCTTTCTTGCTGAATTAATTCTTCTATATTCTCATTTTCTTTCTCTCATTTGGTGAAACCACCATCTACTCAATTACTGAAGCTAGCAACCTACCAGCTCTCTACCATCATTCTTCCTCGCTTATGTCTTTTAAATTAACCAAGAAGACTCAGATATTTTGTGAATTAATTTTGATATTACAAAGCTATTGCCTTCTCTCTCTGGTAATGCTGCAGGATGGAGAGTTCATATGGGGAGTGGAGAAATTGATACCATCCAGCCCAGTGATGTCATTTTGAATCTCAGGGTAGTAATTCAGGATTTGTTAGTTATGTGGACATGTATCAAACATTAATATTTGTGTTGTTTTCTGGTCCTGACATTTCTATACCAGAAACCTATCTTTTTCCTCCTCACCTACACATGCACCTTTTCATGATTTCTCTGCTGGTGTGGACTGCCTTAGAATGCTTTGGACTGACCTAGACCTAAAAAGACATGGGTCTTTAACAAATGCCATGTGGCATGTCCATTAAGGAATGTTCTCTTCTCTCACATTCAACATATTCCATTATTTGGGTGGCAGACAGAGGATTCAGTTATGTCAAGGAGACCTGTATTCTCTTGGTTGTCACAGAGCTTGGACTAGAATTAGGGGCAATTAAAATTTTTTTCTGAGCTGAGCAAGGAGTAGGGAAGCTTAGCTGGCTCCATGTCATGGCTCCACTGCTGATTCCACGGGAGGAAGGAGATTATTTCACTTTAAGGAAGGCTGCTTTTTTGTCATCATTCTCCCTTTCCTTCCCCATACTTGTCAAAGAGTAATTTCTTTCCACAGTCATTCCTGCAGGGGTTTCTATGTCCTTTCCGATCCCAGTGCCTATCCCTTTCTAAAGCCATCCTTGTAAATATTACCAATCTACACATTTATTTTTATTCCCTCTTTCTATCACAAAGGATTTGAAGTATTATGCAGGTGTAAGACCTGACAGATGTTAAATTTCACTTATCTCGTAGGCAGGATTTATTTTAAACATGGGAGTGGTCTGGTGGGATCTTGTTTAGAAAACCAGAGGGATAGCCTCTGCCATTAGAGATGATTACAAATTAAAGACAGTACCTACCTCTTATTAATCTGTATTTACTTAAGTAGATATATTTTTGATTGTCTATCATCTAAGGTTAAAAAAGGCATCAAAGCAGTGACTGAGGGATGCCTGGGTGGCTTGAGCCTTCGGCTCGGGGTTGATCCCAGGATCCTCGGGATTGAGTCCCACATTGGGCTCCCTGCGTGGAGTCTGCTTCTCCCTCTGCCTATGTCTCTGCGTCTCTCTCTGTGTCTAGCATGAATAAATAAGAAAAAAAAAAGCAGTGACTGTATTTTTTACTTTAGAAAGCTGAGGGCTATGTCTAAACTTGAGGCTAACCTATGAAAAAAGGCAATTTAAGTGACTGTTTTTTCTTAGGAGTAAATTACCTCTGCCAGTAGATTCCATGGCTGCTTAGCAAGAGTAATTTGGTTTAGTACAATGCTTTCTAAGTTGAGGTAAATTATTCCTTAAATTTAGGAAGTTAGATCTTCCTGGAAGAAGTAAACACTTCGTCTTTGAGAAGAATAACTTATCAAAATATTGAAAATATTCATTGAACATCTTACATGAAGCTTTGATGGGGGAAGAAAAGAGATAAATTTTTGAGAATAAGACTTTTTATAAGGACAATGTCTTGGGTAGAGTGCCTCGTAAGAACATTGTTTAACTAGAGTTTAAGACCAGTATTCAGGGAATGGAGGGAGGCAAGCCAGGAAACTGAAAGGAAGGAGGAATGTGTAAGGCCTAGACACACAGTGTCATTTTTCCTTAGGGTGACCCTGGCTTGATCTTATTTTCTCTGAGCAAAGATCTTCCATTCTTTCAAGTGTCAGTCCTGGTTTTGCTCTTCATAGAAAATGAGTTCATTGTTGTTTTTGATATCATGTCTATTTTTCCCCCGTGGGATAGATAATTAGAACTCTCTGATGAAGAAAAGGTCCCATGGTCTGTTTTATAGATAATCATTTTCTGAACTGTCAAGTGAAATTCAGCTTTAATCTTTAGAGCAAATGAAGATTAGTTAGGATGTATTAAACTCTGTGAGTTTAATGTTCATGACAAGTGTTTTACAAAGGAAGATGCTTGCTATTATCCCTTCTCAGAAGGAAATTGTTGATAAGAAACCATTTTGAGAAGTAAGATTTATGTCAACATCAGAAGCTAGAGAATTTGGGGCAGCTAAGCATCCAGGACAATCGGGGCAACTGGGACAACTGAGATTTCTTGTGCAGTCTATATCTTACAAAAAAATTGCACATTTATATAGTCTTCTCCCTTCAGAGCAATGAAGGAAAATATTTACTCTTTAAAAGTAGAACCGTATTTTAAAGAAGCATGTTAATTCCTGACAGAGTTCAGTGAAAAAGGATACCAGAAAGAGCTTCCCCCATTTTTGTCATGTTATTTTACCCTGCAAGTAAAATTGTTATAGTTGGATAATCTATTGATTTAGGATGTGGTGGATTGGTAATTTTATCTTGATCATCCAATGGAGCATATTATCCAAATGCAAAAAGTCAGACCCTTACACTGCAAAAACCAATTCATTCCCTTCAAACTGGTGGGACTTTTCCAACTTTTCCGTCAGTGAGCAACTATGCTTTTAACATTGTACTTTTCCACCCATATTCTGTGCATAGTCACCTCTAAAGGTACTTGAGGTGGTTTATTATAGAATTTATATTTATAATACAATGGTATCTATATTTTATTTTCTTTGGGGTTCACACAAAAGCAGTGTCATTTCCCCCAATTAACTGAAAACAGATATTCTTTATGATACTGTATTAGTTTCTTGTTGCTGCTGTTACAAATTATTATATATAGCTGGTGGCTTAAAACAATAGAAATTTGTTCTCTCACATTTCTGGAGGCTGCACTCCTTATGGAGACTCAAGGAAAATGCCTTTCCTTGCCTCTGTTAGCTTTTAGTGGCTCCTGGCATTTTTTGGTTTGTGGCTCCATTTTCTGTCTCTGTGGTCATATTGCCTCCTTCTCTGAAAACTCCCTCTGATTACATTTAGAACCCATCAAACTCCTCAAGATCCTTGATTTAATCATATCTTTTGCCATGTAAGGTAATATGTACAGATTTCAAGGAGTAGGGCATGGAACTGTCTTTTTGGAGGCCCATGATTCAGCCCACTTTGCCCTTTCTCATTGATCTATAATACTGAGAATTGAGAATGTTCAATGTATGTATTCCTACCTGCATTAAGGATATATCATCATAATCTTTCCAAAATTCTTTTTTTTAAAGATTTTATTTATTTATTCATGAGAGAGAGAGGGGGGGGGGGCAGAGATACAGGCAGAGGGAGAAGCAGGCTCCATGCAGGGAGCCTAACGTGGGACTCGATCCTGGTCTCCAGGATCACATCCTGGGCTGAAGGCGGTGTTAAACCGCTGAGCCACCCGGGCTGCCCTTTTTCCAAAATTCTGAATAGATCTAGATAGAGGTGAAAATATGAACTTCTGCCTTTCTGAGTAATGCTCTAGATTGCACTAGTGGAATAGAAAATAGAAAACACGAAAGGGAAAATAATCCTAGTATTTCTTATATTTGACCTTGGCCAACTATGAAGTATAAAAATATTAAAATCATTAAAATATTAAAAGTCATTTTTACCATCATTTACACAACTGGAAAGCATTAAATGATAAGGGGTACATTTGTGTTATTTTGAATGGGTATTGAAAATAACTTATTTGGGGTTGAAATTTTGTCAATGAAATAATCCATAAAGTACATACATTTTCAGCAATTTAGCAAGAATATTTTGATACAAAGTATTTGTGAAACTAAAGATAGTTTGCACTGGATTTGTTTCCAATTTAATTCATTTTGATAGATGCCATCAAAATGTTTCATCTTTTTATAGTATTCAGAAGAAAGAGAACATGTAATGTCAAACTTCGATTAAACTTTCTCTCCCTGTACCTGGACCTTCCTTAGATAGACAGGTGTTTATAATTATGAATCCACATACATCAATTATTGATAGCAGTATCAAGTTAGTGTGTACTCGAGTAGTAAAGTTTACTGAATTTTTAGGTGGCGGCTTGCTAAGCAGACAATGCTAAGTTATTTAGAGATTTCTGTTTTGGACCTTAAAAATGTCTTTTATGTGTAAACCGGATAGATATCTAACTCTCTGATGTGGTTCAGCTAGTTTAAAAATGAAGACTAGGGCCTAGGAAGGAGCTACTCTTGTTTGCTCACATTTACCTGAAATTCAGGGAACTCCTTTTGAAGGAGCCAGAGCCATTTGGGACTGTCATTAGACTTTTGTCTGGATGGTGTTTTCCTACTTCTGTAGAGTGATAAAAATGGTGGAATGTACAAGATGAGGTCTTTTTAGAATATACTTGTCTGGGTGTCACAGAGAGTGAGTAGGGAACAGTGGGAGATAAAGAGTGGAACTGTTCATTGAATCCAAATCATGGAAGGCCTTGAATACTAGGCTTAGAAATTTGGATTTTCTACTTTTTCTGATCCTCTCATTTAATATCCTTCTTCCTACTTGTTTTATCCTAGAACAGGCAGGCAGTGGATTTGCTTAATTTGTGTGTGTGTGTGTGTGTGTGTGTGTGTGTGTGTGTGTCAATTAGTAATACTTTCCTTTCTAATAATTTTAAACAGATTTCTGAAACTCCTTTTCAAAAGTGTGTTTTGAAGTTTGATTCTAAATTTCCTAGCCTTCACTTGGTCAAAAGCAACAAACAAAAATACCAGGGTTTTGAATTTTTTTGAAAGATTTTTAAAAATTTATTTGAGAGAGAGATAGAGACAGAGAGAGCACAAGTGAGAGTGGGGAGGGGCAGAGGGAAAGGGAGAAGCAGATTCTCCACTGAGTAGGGAGCCTAGCTCAGAGCTTGAACTCAGGACCCTGAGATAATGACCTAAGCTGAAGGCAGATACTTAACCAACTGAGCCACCCAGGTGCCTTTGGATTTTGAATTTTTAAAGTTTCTACCACTTTATAGAAAAAGAAAGAGGTTAATATTCTTGATGTTACACATATCTTTAAAAAATGCTTTTGGTTTTCAGGCAAACTATGGAAATTTGCTTCTAGAAGGTCGTGGTTTCTTTTTTCTAATTATGTTTTTTAGAATTCTAACAGTGTGGGCCCTGCAAATTTTACTACCATAACTTTTAAATTACTTTTCATAAAATTCAACATGTTTCATCATTAGCCCTAATAGTTCCTAAGATTTAAACCATTATTCATAAAAACTACAAGTTTAGAATTAAAAACCAAAACAGAACTCCTACTTTGCTATACAACTAAAATCGTTTTGGTTGTGTTTCTGGTTGGATTATCAAGGTTAGACTCTGTGACTAAATGGTAAAGTAAGATGGCTGCCTGAAAAAGTATAATGCAAAAGCCATTCATCTCTTCTCGTTTGGGACCATATCATTTTCTGAACTTCATATGTATACTTCTTTTTTCTGTGGACTCCATTTCATTTATATTCTTCTGTTTGTCCATTCTTTCGTATTGAGTATCTATTCTGTACCAGTCCTGTGAGTACAGAAATGGAAGGCATGATTCCTATCCTGAAGAGGTTATAGGCTGTGGGAGAGGCAGGCATATAAACAATTATGGCCTAAAATAATAAATGCTTTTATAGTGGTAAGACAAAGTCCCCGTTGTGGCTTAAACTCTCTACCCACATTCCCCAACTGATTATTTTCTTCTGTGGGTCTTTTCTCTGTGTCCCTCAACTTCTTTTTTAGATATACACTTGTACATATTGCTTACTTCCCCTTTTCTGCTTTTAGTTTTCCTCATTTAGGTCTAAAAACTTTTCCCTATGACTGCTTTCTTTCCTGACTATTCTGGTAGCTCTCTTTAATATTCCAGCTTTACCTTTAAATATTAATAGAGAAAAAATAATGTCTCATTACTTGTGAAGCATTTAAGGTGTCACAATTGTTATGAAAAATGGCAAAGCCTATTGTCCTAAAAGGAAAATATCCATATTATATAATGTGAGCTGTCTATAGAATATGGAATCAGGTATATATATATATAAATACACATATACATATGTATGCAGTAGGTAAAGCATTTCAGAATGAGAAACTTTCAAAGCCAGCTTCAAGTGTTATGAATCACAATAGAGACTTACCTCCTGATTTGTTTTTATAGTGAAAGAGAATATATTACCCTTAAAGGGAGATTTCTCCCTTTATATTTCATAATATATTTTGAGTAACAGTAAAGGGCTTACGAATGTTTGCTAAACAATGAAGCACGGTAAATAAAATCCAAGATTTTCTATGTAGGTGGTATTTATCTGCTTAATTTCTGAATGAGTTACAGAAATCTTGAGATATAGACTTAACTCTGAGCCTGGACTCTTCAGTTTTTTCAGCTGTAATAAGTGGTTGATATGATAGACATTTGTTTTTTCTGCTCAGCTTCCATTCCTTGTTGTTCTTAGGGGATTTGCTGCCTTCCCATATTTGGTCTTCATTGTTCAGGTGGATCCAACCCAGTCCAGTTGCTTTTATCTAGAGGTGTGTGTGTGTGTGTGTGTGTGTGTGTGTGTGTGTGTGACCCAGACTAGATCAATTAATTGCTGCCTCTTCTGGTCACTAGTTGGTTAGGGTCAGTGGGCAACCCCAGGATGGACAAATCAGCAGTCAACTGCTGGGTTTTGTTTGGAACTGTTGAGAATTTACTTATAAGGTTCCTAAATTAAGTACGATAAAAAGCTGGAATTATAGGGAAAATCTACATGGGGGTGATGGAGGTGAAGCCTCTGCAGAGGAAAGCAGATCCAATAGATACCTAGATCTACTACTGCCTTTCCAGATATTCGCCCAATAATAATTGTTGTTTTTCTTCTGTCAGTTTGAGCTGTCCTTTCTTTTGCCTCATACAAATGGCAAAGTACAGGCTAATTCATTTTAGTTAACCTCCAAAGCTGTTCCATTTTACACATTCTCTGATTCCCTGCCTTCCTGTATCATATGCAAGTTAAATTACTTTGGTTGAGCAAGGTTAGACAAATAGTAATGGTTATTTTATGGAGTGGTAGCTTCTCCATTTGAGTAATATCAGTGAGGAAGGGTCAAGAGTAGTTGTTCTAAATTTTGATCTCATTTATCTTTATTTTATAGCATACTTCACCTTCTGTAACTTTTACACATCTTGATCCAATTGTATTCACTAGAGCCTACAAAATGAAATGACAACAACAATATAAAAAAAAAGAAAGAAAAGAAAGAGAAGAAAAACTCTGCTTGATACTACAAATAATAAACAAAAATTTTTCCTTTCTGAATCACACGTGCAAATGGTCTCTTCATAAGCCACTCCATCCCTGGGTTAATATGTACATTTTGTGATGATGACTTTCTAAGAAAACTGCATATAGATATAAAGGAAAGCACCTATAAAATGTCTGAAAAACTATGTGTTTGTGAGAGTGCTCACGAAGTAGGGAAGTAGAATGGACGCAGTAACATGGGAACTGGTATGCAATAATGAAGTAATGTGGTTGCAGAAATCCTGGGTGAGAGTCCTGACTCTACTCTTTATTTGGCTATAACCTAGATAAGTCTGTAAACTATCCTCATCTGCCCTCACGTTTGGGTTGTTGTGAGGATAACACGGTTTAAAGAGTGTGAAAGCAATTTTCATGTACAATTTGATGATGGCTGAAATCATCTGGGGATGAATGAGCCTAGCTGATATAGTGAGTTTCATTGATGAATTTGTGACAGAAGCAACAGATTGGTAAATATTAGGAGATAAGATTAGATAGGCAAACAGTTCAGATTTTGAAATCCAGCCTGAAAAGTTTCAACTTGTATAAAAATGTGAGCGTTAACTACCTTTTGTAGGTGCCTTCCTCCAGAACATATTTTGACCTTTGTTCCTTTCTCTTTATTCCTACAACCAGTAAAACCTGGTTGATGCCAGTCTATTCCATATTCAACATCCTACTGCCTCATTTCTCTTCCTCAGAAGTAATATACTCTAATTGCATGAAGTAGGCAGCTGGATGTTGTGACTGATAAATATATTAAAAGATAGGGTTGAAGATTAAGTAAAAATATATCTGAGAGACTGAGACAATCAGGGTGTTATTAACAGAAGGAGGCAGGTTAGTAAAGATGAGGTGATGATGTGATAAGACATCCAACTGGAATCACTGCGTAAGGAGTTGTAGATTTAGGACAAGCACTTAGTGAAGGGAGTGGAGTCCCTGAATGGATTTGGAAGTTCTATTTGGAAGTGAAAGTTATTGAACTTTATATCTTAAAGGATCCTGTCTTAGATTGGGCTGCTATAACAAAATATCACAGAATAGGTGGTTTGAGCAGTAAACCTGTTTTTCTTTCAGTTCTGAAGGCTGTGAAGTCCAAGATCAAGATTCTGGCAGGTTCTATGTTTAGTCAGGGCCCTCTTTCTGGTTTGCAGACACTGCCTTCTTGCAATATCTTCACATGGCCAAAAGAGAGGAAAAGGAAGCAAGCTCTACAGGCACTAAGGAGGGCACTTGATAGGATGAGCATTGGGTGTTATATGTTGGCAAATTGAATTCAAATTAAAAAAATAATTAGAAAAACAAAGGAAGCAATCTTTCTTGCGACTCCTCTGAGGCCCCTAAACCCAGGCGTGAGGGCTTCACCTTCGTGACCTAATTATTTCCTCAAGGCCCTACCTCCAAATACAACTACATTGTGGATTAAGGCTTCAACATATGAATTGGGGGGGGTGGGGGAGGAGGAGTTCAATCCATCGCAGGCTCTTACAGTGTCATTTACCTTTGTTTTTTTTTTTCAGATAAGAAGTTGAATCAAGGTGGAAGATCACATAGTATATTGTTAGTAACAGTCAGAAATATATTTTTATTTGCTGACTCCAAAGCTGATGTTTTTTTCTTCTCCACCATATACTCTATGACATCAACCCAGATATTACAATGGAACCTGTAATGATAAGACTTAGGAATATAATGAGGAACAGCTGATGTACTGATAGCTGATCCTCATTATTAGGAACTTAAAATGACATGAGTTTATTATTTATTTATAATAATAAATAATTTTATTATTTAATAATTTTATTATTATTATTTTATTATTATGGTGTGGAGGTCAGTCTTATGGGGCTAGGTGTCAGCAAGGCTGTTTTTCCTTTTAGAGTGTTTAAGGAAAATTTGCCCTTTGCCTTTTCTAGCTCTTAGAGACTGCCACATTCCTTGATTTACAGCCCCTTCCACCAGTGGCATCACTCTGACTCTGTTTCTATTGTCACATTTCCTGACTGTGATGGTCCTGCTTCTTTCCATAAGGATAATCCAGGATGATCTTCTCATTCATCTCAAGAATCTTTTTTAAGAGAAGGAGAGAGGTGCAGGAGGGTTAGAGGAAGAAGGAGAGAGAGAATCTTAAGCAGGTTCCATGCCCAGTGGGGAGCCTGATGCAGGGTTCAATCTCACAACCCTGAGATCATGACCTGAGGTAAAATTAAGAGTTGGATGCTTAATCAACTGAGCCACCCAGCTGCCCCTCACCTCAAGATTCTTAACATCATCATACCTGCCAAGTTTCATCTGCTATGTAAGATAATCCCTGTCAGGGATTAGGATGTGGACATCTTTGGGAATCATTGTTTTGCCTACCATACTGATGATGATAAGCAGTTTCACTAGTTAGCCAGAGAGAGAGAGGGACATAGCTACCATACTGATGATAATGATTATACTAATGAAGATAATGAGAAATAGTAGCTTCTATTAATATTTCACTTGCTCCTTAAATTACTTCTACTATTTTGTCAAAGAGAATAAACTCTTCTGTCCCAAAACATGTGTGAAGAGCAAGGCTGGCCTTTTAAGGGGATTGAGTTGATTTGATAAAACTTTCTTCACCCTGCAGATGAAAATGGTTTCTTTCATAAGGCTGCCTGGAAACCCCTGGAATGTTTACATTAGTCATCCTTTTGATTTAAGCATTGAAAGGCTAGCAAAATGCAATTATGTTTTCTGGAGAGAAACCAACTATCAGCCTAGCACAAGTGACTGTTAGGAAAATCAAATGAGGCACTGATGAGATGTGAAACAAGGCAGGTGGGTTTTGATTTAGAATGAGGTAAAGGAATTGTTTATAGCAGAAGGTCATTTTTCATATTTGAAATACTGAACAATTTGGCTAAAACTTGGCGAGGGGACAGTCTTTTTTAAAGTTGATTTTTATTCTTTTAGAATTTTAACTTATTTATTTGAGAGAGTGCGTGTGTGTGTGCACATACATATATGAATGGGGAAGGGACAGAGGGAGAGAGAGAAGCAGACTCCCCTCTGAGCAGGGAGTCCCACAATGCAGGACTCCATCCCAGGCCCCTGAGATCATGACCTGAACCGAAGGCAGATGCTTAACCAACTGAGCCACTCAGGCGCCCTGGTGAGGGGATAGTCTTGTTCACAAGATCCACAGAAAGTTTCTGTCTCACCTTTGATCCTACATGTGTGCGCGCACACACACAAAGAGTTCTGAAACCATAATATTGCTGAATTCCCAAAAGAGTGTTAGTTTTCAGGGAAAACTATAGATAGAGTTTTAAAATGAAGAGGCCAAGAGGGCACTTGTATAATGAGCCTTGAGTGTTATATGTAAGTGATTAACCGCTAAGTTCTACTCCAGGAACTAATATTACACTATATGTTTTTTTTTTTTTTTAAGATTTTATTTATTTATGAGAGACAGAGAGAGGCAGAGACACAGGCAGAGGGAGAAGCAGGCTCCATGCAGGGAGCCTGACGTGGGACTCGATCCCAGGTCTCCAGGATCAGACTCTGGGCTGCAGGCGGCGCTAAACCGCTGAGCCACCGGGGCTGCCCTACACTATATGTTAACTAACTAGAATTTAAATAAAAATTTGGAAGAAAAAAAATTTAAAAACCACAAATACGAAGAGACAATGTTTAGGAAAGTAGTAAAAAAAAAAAAAAAAAAAAAAAAAAAGCCAGCTTGAGCGAAGTAGCAGAATAAAATGATGCTCAGCTTTTTAAAAACACTAATGTGGAGAATACCTCTTGCTTTAATTTTTCTAATTTAGTATAAATTATAGGTCTCCCGAGGAGAAAAAAAATAAAGAACAAGCTGTCATGTCCTTTAAAAACAGAAACAAGACAAATTGTTACACAGCACAAGGGTATTGCATTAATTTTGATAACCACTTAATGTGTTCATTTACTAGCCTTTTTCAGACAAAATGCTTATGTAGCTTTTATTTTTCCAGACTCTTCCATCAATACATTTTCACACATTGTGTGCTTTTATAAATTTATAGCATAAATTAGAATTATTTTCATCAAATAAAATAGCACAGATCTGTAGAATTTTAAAAATACAGGCCTGGAGACCACATTCAAAACAATCTGTAGTAAACCTAAGGCCTCAGTTATCTGGTCTGACTATAGCTTTGTAGCCTTCTTTCCCAGCTCCTGGGGTTCCCAGTGCTGTCTACCAGCCAGCTAACCTCACTCTTTCTTGCTTGGCATTTATATGTTTCCCTTCACCCCACTAATTGCCTTTTGGGATTAAATTATTATTTCCTATAGAAATTTAACTTCATCCATCATTATTGCTACCTGGAGACAGCTTGGCTCTCATCACCCAGTAATGAAACAGGTTGTCATTTATCATTAAAGCTCCAGCCATTGGTTCTGGTCCTGTGTTAAGTCATGTGCTGCTGTGAAAAGTGTCTAGTATCTGTATAAAGTGTGACTCTGAAGTTATGAGACTGTGAGGGCCACTTTCTAGATTGGGTGTGATCAAGTATGTTGCTGCAGTTTGAACCTTCACAATTTAAAATTAGTAGTTGGCCCCTTGGTGAAATAAGCCTAATTCTTCAAATAAACTGTTCTTCCTCTCTGAAACCCTCATGTTCCACTTTTCTCCTTGAATAGTCTTTTCTTCCAAGGGTCAAAGGGAGTCCTAGGGACTTGATAGTCCCTGGAAAGCTCCCATGGAGAACTTGCGGTAAGAAAGTTCATTCTCTGAAGAATTTAACTAATCTAATTGAAATATTTGAGCTGGAAAAACCAACTGGATGGATGTAGGTATATGAAGGACTCTTGGGTAGGTAAAGAAGCTGATCTCAGCAGTGCCTGAAAGCCTTCTGATGGACATCTCAGAATCTTTCTTGATCACTCAGAATTCTATTAAATTTGTTATCACCCTATATCAAACTGTAGGTCCCTCTAACTCTCTTTGGAAAATCATGTCCCAAGGAGATCTTTGAACCTCATTCTCTCTGTCTTTCTTGACTACTGTCTACCACTGCCCCAGAAGGAAGGTGTGAAAGGGTATGTGAATGAAAATTAGAAATTAGAAAATTAGAATTCCAGAGCAATCCATTTATCTCCATGTAGTTGCTTTCAAATCTTGGATCATTTGTTTCAGCAAATATTTTCTTTTGAGCAGCTACTATTTGCCAGGTGCTAGGCATAAATGGATGAGTCTTGTCTTCATGGATAACCACCACCACTGACATGGTACCATTTCCACAAGAAATCGTTCTTATCCTCAGAGAAAGGCCTGATGCTCACTGTTCCTTGAGGAATCACAGTGCTTTATTCTCAGTGGGAAGTGAAGAGTAGAAGGTTGCAGAAATTTCTGGATAAAGTATTAACCAAGATTGTCTAGGAGATTATATCTTATGAGTGAGTAGAAAAATTGGCGATGAATTCAGAGTTGCAAGTTTAAATAAATGCATATACCAAAAAATCCAATGCTATTTCTAAAAAGATGGGTTTGAATCTATCAAGTGTCCCAGCTTCAGGTAAAAATCTAGCACTTTAATCTATCAAGTGTTGTCTGCAGATGAAGACAATCCACTGTAGCGGTTTATATAGTTCAGGAAAATCCAGACAAATAAGGAAATTTAAAAATTCTAGTATTTTTGTCCTAGTCATAGTTTGTTTTTAATGTATCCAGTTCTGATGTCAAATATTTGAAAGCAGAGAGCTGAGGTGTTCTGAGAAAGTCAGTAATTGAGGCTCTGAAGTGGCTTCAGTATAATAACTAACCAGGAGGACTGACTTTCCAGAAAGACAAAGTCTCAGAGGACACACGATCCAGGTTTCTAAAATCATGAAGTATGTGAATAGGGCAACTATGAACTTATTCATAAAATTCTAGAAACATTTTAAAGCTTTGAGAAAGTAATTTTAGGGTAGATGAAAGGCCGCAGAGATCATCTTTTATTGTTGACCTTAAGGTCTAAGCCATAAGATTGCCTAATATGAAACTATTATGAGAAGACTGTCTTTTGCTATTGTAGTAATTATCCCCACTTGGATTAGTTTCAAAATCATTCTTTTTTTTTTTCCTTCTGAATTTATAGTTATAAGGCAAATGAGTCTTTTAACAGATTTTCAGATATATGTAGAAATTATTTCAGTGAGTGATAAAGACTTATTAAATTAATATCTGTTAATTAGTGGATGGTAAATTCATAGTGGATTATTAAAGAAACAGACAATGTTAAATATGTGTCACTTAGCATCTTGGAGAGCAAATGTATTTTTTCTTAAAAAGTGTTTTGATATCTCTGTCAGGGACCAAATGCCAAGTCCACAATTAATGTTATTCAAAAGGCATCTCATATCCTAAACTATACACCTACTGTGTTCTCCCCTGATCCCTCATCTCCCATCAGACATAGTCAGGGAAGTTTTTTCCTCTCTGTGTCCAGAAACGTAGTATTGGCTAAAGTGCTTTTTAATATCAAGAGTGTAAAGCCTCCTACTTACAAAATATCTGCTTTGTATTTAGTGCTATGAAGAATGGTCATGTAGACAATATTTGGGCTTTTAATATTAATGGGATGGTTTAACTTCATTAGTTTTATAAATTAGTTTTATAAATTATAAGGCTGGTAGAACTGTTTACCATTTTTACCATTTTACGATGGACTCAAGCAAGAGGGGCCTTAATCTATGGAAACATGATTCATCTTTACAATGTCATTCTGCTTTGTTGGAAAGATCCATGTCCCATGCATACTTTATGACTTACTTACATTTCCTTTAGAACTACTGGTATCAGGGAAATAGAAATCAAAACCACAATGAGATACATCAGTCAGAATGGCTAAAATTAACAACTCAGGAAACAACAGATGTTGGCGAGATATGAAGGGGGCGCCCTCTTACACTATTGGTGGGAATGTAAATTGGAACAGCCACTCTGGAAAACAGTGTGGCGATTCCTCAAAAAGTTAAAAATAAAGCTACCCTACAACCGAGAAATTGCACTATTGAGTATTTATCCAAAGGATACAAACATAGTGATTTGAAGGGGCACATGTACCCCAGTGTTTATAGCAGCAGTATTCACAATAGTCAAAATATGGAAATAGTCCAGATATCCATTGATAGATGAATGGATAAAGACTCAGTTTGTGTGTGTGTGTATATGCATGTGTGTGTGTGTGTGTGTGTACACACTCAGCCAACAAAAAGAATGAAATTTTGCCATTCACAATGACATGGATAGAACTAGAGGGTATTATGCCAAGCAAAATAAGTCAATCAGAGAAAGACAAATACCATGATTTCACTCATATGTGGAATTTAAGAAAGAAAATATATGAACATAAGCGAAGGGAAGGAAAAACAAAATAAGATGAAAACAGAGAGGGAGGCAAACCATAAAAGACTTAACTATAGGAAACAAACAGTTTCTGGTGGGGAGGTCAGTGGAGAGATGGGGTAATTGAGTGATGGGCATTAAGGAGGGCACTTGCAGTAATGAGCATGAGAGGTTGCATGCAACTGAAGAATTACTAAATTCTATCTCTGAAACTAATAATACAGTATATGTTAATTAAATTGGATTTAAAAAAAGAAATATTGCACATTGAGTGCTGAATTTTTACTATTTTAGATGATGATGTGTGTTCATGATGAGAGTAATGATACTGAAATAACGATATATATCGCCACATAATATAAGCATTATGTCTTTGAATCTTAAGATTTTCAGCTCAAAACCACTTTAAAAGATCTCTCTTAAAAGTTGATTGTGATATCCATGGTACTGCACAAAGGTGTGATCATGGAAATCATCTATCCCCAAATAAAGAATCTATTCTCTTTTATATTTTAGGTGCTTTGTCTTTATTCTTGAGGTATTTTGGGCAACTAATATGACATCTCATTCCCTCTCAAACAAAAGCTTTTTTTCATTGCCTTTTTATACTCTTTTTTAAAATGCCTTTTTTATACTCTTAGAATCAATTGATTTTATAACTTTTTAAAGAACTGAGAGAAAAGATGATCAGCAAATAATATGTAGTTACTGGAAATTACCTGTTTTTGAATTTTTCATGAACTCTTAAAAGTACCTGAAAGCTTACTTGATTTAGCAGGAATCTGAAAAATCAGACTCTGATTTATTATTCTAGCCTAAAATCAGTTCCATATTCTGTTTTTTGCAGTATGGCAAACAGCTTGTTGCTTGTATTTCTATCCTTGTACATCCAGTTTCAAGTGCATATACCTGTGTGTTATGGGTCCTCTGTTTCCCTCTTCCAATCTCGCTCTTATCTAGAACTAATATAATTTCAGTGACATATTAACAGTATAGAGTTTTTCTTGATATTTCACATTTCCTAGCCCTCCTCCCTTCCCTCCCTTTTCCTTAGATGTTTAAATCTAGAAGAAATTTTTATCCTGAATAAAATATTTTTTAGTCAGTATTGCAAACAGACCATTGTAAACCTCATCTTTGTTGATGAAGTATGTGAAAATAGGATTCATTTTCTTTGTTGTTTTGGTTAAAAAACTATGGCAATGTTTTGATGAATGGCTGGTGAAATGCAGCTGGCACAGTGCAGTTGGTGGCATGCTGTCATCCTAAAGGTTAAACAGCTGTGCTGAAAAGAGTCATTTTGATTTAGTCCTTTTAATTGGGAACTTTTTAGGAGGCTGAGTTCCAGGACAGAATGGCCATGACACTCTAACGTATTTAACATATTCTCAAAAATGATCAGAGTTTAGGCTAAGTAACTTCAAATGCTTGACTTCCTACTGGATTACATTTTGGTTGTCAAGAAAAAGAATATAGTTGGTTTTTAAAAGATCAGGCTGGTCTGCAGAAAAGGTTATGAATAAATATTAGTCTTTGATGAACTTGAGAAGTATCATAGAAACCTTAGGTTTCTAAGACTAAGGAATTGGAGGCATCTTGTTTTAATCCACTGTAACCCAGCCACGTGCGTCATACTGAGCGCTGTTAATACCTGATATTTTTAAAAAGGCTAAGAGACCTGCTTTTCTGTATAGTGACAAATATGAAAGTGATGTCTATTACCTGTTCTCCCTATTGCCTGGTCTGAGAGAAGGAGGGCCCTGCCATTTTTCACCTGGAAGTGTAGGTGGCTGACAGCATATGCAACATTGGTGACTCCCTAGACGGTGACTTGTCTTCAAGGCACCGTGCCAAGACTTCAGTGTTGGAGGAGCTGGAGGGTTAGAGTCATGTTTCAGGGCCGCATGTGTACAACATGGCCATAACATTAACTCCAGTAGCCCGCGTGTCAGACCATTTATATAGCGTTCTTTACCCCCTGGCCTTCAGAGCAGGGCTTGCTTGTAACTGGTCCCTCTTCCTTGGATGGGCTTCAGTAAAAGTGAGAGGTTATTTTTTGTTTTGTTTTGTTTTGTTTTGTTTTTTCCTACCTAAAACTGAGGAATAGGGACCTAATTACTTTTGATGCAGCTGCTTTATTTTACTGAGGTGTTTTAGTAACACTTAAGAATTAAAATTTTTTTTTCAAGTCAAGGTTTCACTATTACAAAGTTACCTATATTTTCAATCAAACACACTTAATCTTTGAATCTAAACCTATTTAATATGACTCTGAACTTTGCCTTTTCCAAAGTGTGAAAAAATTGCAATCAGAACTGTAAGAAGTTTTGGGGTGCCTGAGTGGGCTGAGGCGGTTAAGCTTTTGACTCTTGATTTTGGCTTGGGTCATGATCTCTGGACTAAGCCCCACATCGGGCTTCCCACTGGGCATGGAGCCTGCTTAAGGTTCTCTTTCTCCTTCTCCTCTGCCCCTTCCCCACCTCCCAAAAAAGAACTCTAAGAAATTTCCTATGCAGCTAGATACAAACATTTTCAGATTCACGAAATGTGATGCCTCTGGCCTTAAGTTGCTGCTTTGGGTCTAAACTCTGAGGTCTTGCCCTTGTTCTCAGGGAGCATGTTTTATCTGAATAGAATTTCTAGGATTGCACTATGCTCAGAAGCTGTATCAGAGCTCTGAACTGGGAATCTGAACCCATACATCCATTCTGTTATCCACTTTCAGTACAGAATTCAATAAATTACATGAGATATTTACTTCTTTATTGTAATATAGACTTTGTGTTAAATGATTTTACCCAATTATAGGCTAATTTATGTAAGTGTTCTTTTTTTTTTAAGAGCTTTTTTTTTTTTTTTTTTTTACAGATTTTATTTATTTATTCATGAGAGAGAGAGAGAGAGAGAGAGAGAGGCAGAGACACAGGCAGAGGGAGAAGCAGGCTCCATGCAGTGAGCCTGACATGGGATTTGATCCTGGGTCTCCAGGATCACGCCCTGGACTGAAGGCAGGCACTTAACTGCTGAGCCACCCAGGAATCCCTTATGTAAGTGTTCTAAGCATGTTTAAGGTAGGCTAGACTACGATGTGATGTTCAGTGTGTTAGGTGTATTAAATGCATTTTTGAATTATGATATTTTCTTTTTAGATTTTTTAAATTTATTTATGATAGTCACACACACACACACACACAGAGGCAGAGACACAGGCAGAGGGAGAAGCAGGCTCCATGCACCGGGAGCCCGACGTGGGATTCGATCCCAGGTCTCCAGGATCGTGCCCTGGGCCAAAGGCAGGCGCCAAACCCCTGTGCCACCCAGGGATCCCGAATTATGATATTTTCAACTTACAATGGGTTTATCAGGACATGACCACATCATTAAGTGGAGGAAGGTTTTTATGTAAAATGTACTTATTTTCAGTACTCAAAGATAATGCAAACATGACTCAGTATGGCTGGTCATGTTTGCATTATCTTTGAGTACTGAAACATTTCTCTCCAGCCAAGAAAATTCTAGAAAGGATGTAGTTGACAGATGTAGTTGTAGCGCAGAGGCCCTGGCATGTACTTCAGGTATTGCTATAGGATGCTTTAGTCTTGACTTGTCTGTTACCAGAATCATGTGCTGCCCTGGCTGATGCTTTTATCCAGCTGTCACAGTAACTCAATCCCTCCTAATATCTTCAGTGGCAATAGTTTAGAATTGGTCTTGGGTTAGTATTTTTTTCCTGCACCTGCCAGACCCTAACTATAAAAGAGAGGAGGGGAGGAGGATGACAGATCCTATAAAGCAGGCCACAGAATAGAAGGCTAAAATACTAGGTAAAAGTTCTCAGGGCAAAGTGCTATAACTACCTCTTTACCACTGTGAGAAAGTCATCCTGTCCTCTTTTCCGACAGAGGATCAAGGTTAGTCTAAGGCCAAGAAGCAACTATCCTTCTAAAGTAACCCAAGAATATAAAAATATAATGGAAGATTGCTTATTGGGAGTTAAGACAGGAGGAATATCCAATTAGTTCAAAAAGGATTTTACATTTATTACCCATTCAAAAAAATTATGCCACTATAATAATTAATAGCCACTTGCTCTGGTGCAGGAACCAGCAAATCATTAGCTGTTGATGTCACGGTGGCCCAAGACCCACAACACAGGGTGGTGAACACTCAGCAGAACATTGCTGTGTCTCCGTGGTAATTCATGAACTGTTCTTTGTCGTTTCTGTGTTTTGGCAGGTAACAGTGGCTTTAAAGCCATTGAATTTAAAACCTTAAATATATAATTTGTTGTTCTGTAGCTGATATTAGGCTTCCTGAGGTACTTCCACATAAGACAGGTCTTTACACACAATTTATGAAAACAATAATTAATAGAGAATTATTTAAATTATCTTCTGTAATTTGATTTAGACAAATGTTGTAGTATGGTTTTAGCTCTTGGAAAATTCTGACATCATCATCATCATCATAGAGTGAAAGCAGCTGTAGAAAAGAATAGTTATTTTTAAATCTCAGTAGACAAGTGGGACCTGCCCAATCATCTATTGAGTACACCTTTGTGATTTCTCAGAAATTAAATAGCATGACCCGTTGATTGAATCCAAATCTGGAAATTTAAATAGGTAACTTCAAAGTAATTGGCTTGAAATCCAAGGATCTACTGTGGGATATTTTAGAAATTTTTATTCCCTTTTTACCTCAGCCTTAAATATATGTATGTGTACGTATATGTGTGTGTGTGTGTTTGTGGGTGTGTGTGTGTATATACAGACACATAATAAATGTCAAGACTTCAGTTTCAAAGTCTGCTGTTACACTTCCTCTAAACTATTTTCTTATAATTGGCAGTGTTCAAATCCTTTTTGGAATAGGATTTGAACTTGAGTGGAAAGAGAAGATGATTTGGAAGAATCAAGAAGTATATAACAGTGGGATCTAAAAATGAAAACAAAAAGATTGAAAGAAAAGATCTGATTTATTCCACTGGAGCAGGTGTAGAAAGCTGATATATTATCATAAAGGTCTTCATGCACATGAACTGTTTGATTTTAGACTTTGGGGATTAGCTGTTCTTCATCTCTGCTAAGGGCAAAAATAAAAGGAAATAGTTTTAAGACTGAAACATAAGGAGGTTAAGGTGAGACAAGGAAGCATTTAGAAATATTTGTTTGTTAAACCAAGTACCTCCACCGTCTAGACAAGACTAACTATGCCGATAATTCTACCCTATTAGTCTGATTAGGTTGTAGAATCTTGAGTCTTCTTAGATAGCCTTTAAACTGACATGAGATGGTTAGGTATGTCTCAAGGTTATTTCCAATCCTAAGATCTAGTGGTTTTTTTCAGCAGTCTCTGTGGGTAAATTATGTGTATGTTTTCCTTCTTCCTTCCCTTCTTCCCTCCCTCCCTTTTTTCCTTATATTGTGCAATACTGAACACTATTTTACATAGGTGTTAGTTTAAAAATTTATATTAAAGTGTCCCTTTTTACTGTGGTTCATGTGTATGTTCAGATAGTGTAACTGGAACATTTTTAATGAGGAGAAAATGTCCACTTTTGTGTTCCAATTAAAGCATCCCTTTAATCCATTATTTATTTTTTAAAGCAATTCCTGAACAGTGAAGTTATGTTATATGCAATACAGATCTTTTCTCCTTCTTACTCAGAACAGTAATTTCCAGAGAAATAAATCTCTGCCCCAAGTGAGACACTCCTATAGTGTTGAAAGGTGATCTGGGCTTTTAGTGTGCACTGAAGCTAATAGCTGGCAATCACTCAGCAATTTAAGAAATGTTTGTTGGCCATTTCCTGTCATTCTTGGGGGTGGGGGGTGGGGTAGGGGCAAAGAGATGAGGCATCTGAATTTTGGAGGAGAAAGGTTTAGGGGTTATTTACAGCATCTCGCTATAAGAAAGGACTGAACAGTGCTTACAAAAGATATCATTGGCCCAAATATTTTTCTAAAAAAACCCATTATTATTTTCTTTTTACTGTTTTTTTTTTTTTAATTCCTCTCTCTTTCCAACACATGTAAAGCTGCAACAACAACAATTAATTTTTGTCAAGCACCTGCCACATTCCTCATGCTAGGAACTAGGGACAAAACCTTGAACCAGATAGGTCAGGTTCCTGCCTGCATGGAGGTTATATTATTTTCCATTATTTTGTGTACACCTGCATGACAAGGAACAAACTAGAATCAGTGTCTGAGATGTGGCACATAGTAATATTTCGATTATATTTTAATTTGTTAAAGTAATGTAAGAGAAACACTGAAGGTACTACTGGTTTTACACATTCAGAGCTTATATAAAGATAGTAACTATACTGTTGAGGATGTTGAGAGAGTTACTTGTCTGTCAACATTTGCACTGAAAAGTTTGTGGAAGATTTAGCCACCTTTGCCTGATATGTAGGTAGTGTCTAAGATGATTTTTAAAAAGTCAATATGCAGAATTTCCTTCCATACAGTCACCATGCCATGGGAAGCCTTTTCTTCCCACCATATCAGCGTACCTCCTTTGCTGCCACCAAAGATGAGACAAGGATACTCTTTGTGATGCCAAAGCTAAAGCAAGGGTGTTCAAAGTTCCTTTTTTTTTTTTTTTTTTTTTGGTGTTCAAAGTTCTGATGAGCATGTGGACATTCCTCCCCCATAAAAGCCATGTTCTGAATACTGCTTATGTCCTATAGGCAATATTATTGTCTGTAGTCCACTGCATACATTTGTTTCAGATTAATTAGATGCTTATGTGTCAACCTGGCAATCTAGTCATTGTTTGGAAGATTTTGTTTTAAATTCAGAAGAGCTGACCCATAGGTGAATGTTGGAATATTACTTACCCTTGTACTGGGTGTATATAAGGCCATCCTCTGTGAAGAGAACAAGCATATTTCTATTTGTGGGATGTCCATAGTGTTAGAATCCACTAGGCTCCAGTTCAATTATTATCTTAGTTTACTCAATATATATCGCTCTGAGGAATTTTTTCATTCTCCTGGATTGCAACTTGGATTGAAGATTTGGCTTTTATTCCATGTTAAAATCTGATTCTTAATCAGCCTCTGTTCTTGCTCTTTGCTAACAGAAAATGACATGATCTTTCACTTCAAAGTTGTAGAAGACTGTTAGTTTTCCTTTGTGTATCAGACATTTGTTGAGATTTTGGCTACCCAGCACCCAAACTTCTATTCTTATTTGAGTGAGTTACTTGCTGTATAGGCCTTTGTAGAAGGCAGGAAACCAGATCTTCCCTTTTCTAGTCCCTGTTTGCTAGGTCTTGGACATGTGGTAGGCTAAGCCAATTGGAATCACTCAGATCTTTGAGTCTTGAAAATATGACTCAAAGAAGCATGGGCAGTTTATTCTTATTAGCAGTGGTGGTTTGAGAGTCCAGCAGCATCACTATTGTCATGGCAGCTGGCAGGAGAATGGTGTGTTCACGGGGTTCTTCTGTGGCTGAGACTTCTGTTTCCTAGCCTCCCTTAATTCTGGCTCATTTCCAGGACGGGCAACCAGGCTTTTCTTTGAGTCTTAGAATTCTCAATATCCTTCAAATAAACTACTTTTTTTTTCTTCCTTAAAGTCTGCCAAAGCTGGTTCCTGTTGTTTATAACCAAAAACCCTGACTGATTTGTTGTGTGAAAGCTAACTGCGGCTGATTATATCTTCCAAAAAATGGCCCCACCAATATATATCCTCTCCTAGATGCCCTTTTTACAGTGTGGTTTCATAGACCACAAGGAGATGTGTGTTCTCACGCCTTAAACCTGGGCAGATCAATAGAATGTGATGGAATTGATGATGGGTCACTTCCAATGTGAAGCCATAAAAGGCAATATAGTTTCCTCTTGGTTCGTTCTCTTTCTTCTTTTGTGACCTGTTCCTTATGAACCTGAGTCTAGGTATCCTGAATCTGCCATATTGGAGAAATCACATGGAAAGACAATTACATCAAATCAGAGGGGATGCCAGAGGAAGTCCCAGCTGTTCCAGCTCCCAGCTGATTGAGTTTTCCCAGTTTAGATGACATATAGTGAGTGAGTAAGTGTTCAGATGATTTCAGCCCCCAGCCTTTGAGCTGGCCCAGCAGATGCTGATTGGAGCAGAAATAAACTATCTCTATTGAGCCCACATTACAGATTCATAAACAGACTAGGTATTGCTATTATTTTAAGATACTTTGGGTTCATTATACAACATTATATATCCAGAACTATGACTATAATAAAATATTCAAACCAGAGCACTTAGTTATAACTCCTAGCATAGAATCAAGTCTTCAGATTCTTAAAGACAGGATTATTGATATAAAATGGACTTGCTGATCTAATTTCCCTCATTTTGCATTCTGTAAATTAAGAGAGTGGTATTTATTTGGTTTGTTATGGAATTATTTACCTGGAATATTATTGCAGAGCTTTTTTATTGTTGGAAATATGAAATGTCAAGTCTATGTTCAATATTGAGATATTAAAAATGCTAGTTTTCTGAATATTTATAGCAGCTTTACATCTGATTCCAATTGTGGCCATGATTAAATGTTGCTTGGGCATCCTCTGTATAAATAAGTCTATAAATATAAATTCATTCCCTCTGTTGAGACTCTTAACACATCTTTCATGAAGTAAAATAAAAATTTTAATTTTCTTTTGGGTTGGATGTCCCAACCAGGGGATTTAGAGGGAGTTTTAGTAATGAAGGAAAAATAGCCAGAAGTTATTGAGAATTTAACTATGTGTCGGACACTATGCTAAATACCTCTAGGTCTTTTCATTTAATCATCACAATAATTTTATGAGATAGATTTTATTACTCTCCTGATTTTATAAGTAAGGAAACACACTTAGGGTAAATAAAACTTGCTCAAATCACATAGCTAGCAGCTGGGATTTGAACCCATGACTATATATGTCTCTAAGACCATATATGTGTTTGTAACCACCATCCTGTACAGCCAGAATAACTATGAGTGATACTTGAGCATTTAGCTCCTGTGGGGCCCCTAATATTCAGTGACAACACACAAAAACCCTAGCTGTTTTTCGCAAATTTCCCTCTTGGAGTCAGTCAAGGAGACACTTTTCACACCTCCCATTTGTGTTAAGCCTTAGTCTTGAAGTGTTTTAAGAGGCTCCACTTATTCTTGTAGGAAAAGCATAAGTACAGGAGCTTTATGGGGATCGTAGTGGCTTCTGTGGTACCTGTTTCCACCAATTCTTTTAATCAAATCTATTTTTTGTAGGAAGAGTACAAATTGTATACAAGAATAAATGTAATTTATTCTTCATAATGACATTAATTGGTAAGTGTTTAAAGTAGAAGATTCCTACCTCTAATACTTGAAATTTGAGAGATTTGTGACAGTAATGCAAGGGATTGAGGGCTTCTGAGGGAAGAATTTGGAGACAATGCTGGTTTTGTGTGTTTGTGTGTATGTACTCTCCCTGCCACATTGTTAGTATGGGATGATGGCAAACTGCAGACCTTGAGTTGAAGGAGAACAAAGAAAATATTGATATTGAATGAGATCCTGAATTCTTTAGCTTTTTTTTAAATGTATATATCATGCTTAGCTTCATCAGCATAGATGATTTATAGGAGAAAATTTGCAAACAAGATGTTAGAAAAAAATCAGCTCTGTGTTCCTCACCAAAGCCCAAATCTCTTCTCTGAAAGTGCTCCTGTATGTTACTGCAGGTACAATGCTATACCATATGCTGGCACTGCTGAATTTTATATTTAGAGGAAATGATTTCCTAGCAAACAACAGGGTCCTGGAAATTCAGAACTCCCATATACCCTGCATTGAGTTGCCAAAAGTCCTTTTAATGCAGAGTCTCTATGAGAGCACAACTACAATGATTGAAGTGCCTTATTGGGATATGGGCATGTCCCATTTTCCCTAATGACACAGAGGGAGTGAAAAGAGACTTCATGTTCTTTTTGAGTCTTACACACAGCAATCTGAGCCTAGCATGGGACAGAAAGCCTTTGCTGTTTTTATATCCTTTGAGAGTGATTTTCTGCACCTAGGTAACCAATCATAGTCTGTGGACCCCCAACCAGAGAGGAAAAGAGCAGTTTTACTAGTTAGTCACAAAGAAAGGGACATTGCCACATTCTAGAGCATCTAGGTTTGCAAGAATCCAGCCTAGGACAAAGGTTTGCATTTTTTTTTTAAGTCTAATATTTGCTCTGGCTTTCACTGCAGAGACTTGGATTTAACTTGAATTCTTCTCTAAGGGCTATTTATTATGAGCCATATGTGTCACAGGTATAAATCTGACTCCAAACTCAAGTCTATAAGAAATATCACATTTTAAAAATACTTTTTGGTTACCTGAATTTTCAGCAGAGAACTTCGTTCATTCCAACCAGGCTGGAGAGAAATTTGGTCTTTAAAGTTCTTCCTAAGTCTGAGTTCACGGCCAGCTGGGGAGTACAGTCGTTTCTGCTGAGATGCCTTTTACCTCAGTACTTACCTTTTCTTCAGGTCTGGCAACTCTTGCCTTCTGATTATGCCTGGTTATAGAAACCATTTTTTAAAATTTTATTTATTTATTCATAAGAGACAGAGAGAGAGAGGCAGAGACATAGGTAGAGGGAGAAGCGGGCTCCCTGCAGAGAGCCCGATGCAGGACTCCATCCCAGGACCCCAGGATCACGTCAGGTGAAGGCAGATGCTCAACCATTGAGCCACCCAACCATTTGGTTTTTGAGGCTGGGCACCCAGTGCCTGCCATCTTCTCTCCATAGGGCACCACTTACATTGGCCCAGTTGGACAGCACACAGGTAATTCAGCTTACACCTGCATTGGCATATACATACAAAAGGTTTTCTTATCTTTACTAAGGATTTGGGGTCAGAGGTCTAGTGAGAAGCCATGGAAGAGAAACTCAGGGTTAGGGCCTTCATTAGTCTGCTCAGGCTGCTGTAACAAAATACGGTAGACCAAGTGGCTTAAACAATAAACACTTATTTCTCACAGCTCTTTAAAGGCCAAGATCAAGGTACTGGCAGATTTGGTTCCTTGTGAGAGCTCTTTCCAGCTTATAGACAGCTATCTTTTTGCTTTGTCCTCACATGGCGGAGTGAGAACAGGCTTATGCATGAGCTCTCTGATGTCTTAGGAGGGCACTAATACCGTTATGAGGACCCAAGTTCATGACCTCATGTAAACCTAATTACCTCCCAAAGGAGATATGGAGATCTCCAAATACCCTGGGGATTAGAGTTTCAACATATAAATTGGGGGGTCCGGGGGCATGCATATAAACATTCTGTCCAAAAGAAGGCCCCTTTTCAGATCTGCTTGAGGAACCAACCAGATCTATGGAAGAGTGGAAGAACCTAGGAGACCGCCTTACTCTTAAGTGTGCAGACACTTAAAAAATATGGGGTTTAGGACAGAGCAGGTATAGGGTGATCCTTTCCATCACAATGTAGAACATCTCTGCACATTCAGTTTAACAGGATACATGCTCAATGCTAACAGAACACATCTGAACAAATTTCATTTATTTATGCCAGATGGAGAAATTCCCCTGTGGTTAGAGCCTCCCCAGGAACCACCACTAAGTTCCCAACATTTTTAAAACTCAGAACCTGAATCATTAGCCACTGAGCATCCAGTTCCATTTTGCTCAAGGATAAAGAGGACACCCTGTGTGAGAAGGGAGATATTTGCCTTTCATGTTGTGAATGTAGCAAAGAAAGAGAAGGCAAACAAAAGACCACTTTCATATTAAAAGAGTTTGGAAGGTTAGATCTTGCCACAGGGGTAACTAATGAATGTTCCCATGTATATGATTTCTACCGTGTGCTTCTGAGAAAGAAGTGCTGCCTCATCTTCCTCTCCTCTCTATTGAAGTTTGCCAGGCCTTGAGGGAAATATTTTATAGAACTTTTAATTTGTTTTTCAGTTGGATTATCCAAATCCTGAAGGTGAGCAGTTCTATCTTAAGAATGAGCGAATCCTCTCTAGACTGTAAATTGGAGAACTCAGGTCCTTTATTGCTTGATCATAATTAAGGGAAATAGATATCTCAGGTGGATGGAAGCATCATATTAAAAAGAGGGGAACTCTTTCCAAGGTCTCCCTCCCCAGTTCCTGTCATTAGAAATGCTCATTATCTTTCCTTTTGCTTATTAGCTTTAGGAAAGGTACTAGCGGAGAAGAGTAAGCAAAGGGGACAAGAGAAGATAGAATTTTTGCCCCAAGGATCTTATAAATTAGTTGGAGAATGTATACACATCAAAATGTTTAGTAACAATTCCAGTAGCATATGATTAAGAGCCAGAATGAATTGGCAGATAGTAGTTGCTGTAGGATATGGTTAATCAAGTCAGAATCCCATCGACAGCTTGTTGAAACAGATTCCTGTGTCCTGCCCCTAGAGTTTCTGATTCTGTAGGTGTACAGTAGAGCCCAAGAATTTGGATTTTTAATTTCCCAATTGGTGCTGATGCTGCTGATCTGAAGACTTGCTAACTGCTGCCCTAGGAGATTAGGGAATAGAGAGATGATGGCAAAGGTGTGATTGACAGGTATTGAGATGGTGCTTCTTGTTGTCGCTCATGTGATGCAGTTACCCATGCTTTGCTTTTCTGGCCCCTATTTAAGAGGACAGCTTGTAGCACTCTTTAAAATATTCACTTGTGATATTGTAAGTAGAGAGCAAGCTCTTTCCTATAATTAGGTAATTCTTTACAAGGAATGGAAATTTGTATCATCTACTTGGCAACAATAGGAAGGAAACTCTTGTTTTTGCTTTGACTGTTATTTTATTTTTCACCGTGCTCCTGCCTCTCACATTCACCTCTGCATTCCCTAATGTACATTAAGATTTTTTTTTCTGCAGCCAAATGCAAATTGGAAACATGTGTCTTTGGATTCAGGACCAGTTAGGTTAAAATTAGGAAAATGAAGAGGAGTAAAATTTAAGAATAACGTAGGGTGAAGAGTTCAGAAAATAAGCTTCCGTGGAAGGGGTTATTTGGTGCTTGGAGAAGAACACTTGCTTATTGAGTATATTCATTTCTGGAGAAGAAATGCAGTAACATTTTCCAATCCTCTAGATGGGGGTTTGTCATAATGTTTTACTGCAGCAAAGTGGAAGATTTCATTGCTATTAAGTTAGTAGCAATCCAAATGATTCTACTCTCAAATATGTGTTCCTTCTACTTTGTATTACTGAGGAAAAAGCATTATGCAGTTTTTTTTTTAAGCAAGGAATCCTTACTTTAAATGCATTTGAAGTTTTTAGCAAATACCAGTACAAGCAGAATAAGAAGTTTTGCTAAAGTATCTCTGTCCTCTGGGGAAACCTCCTAACCTCCTGATAACCTAAGGTTGATCTCATCAAGTTGACTTGGGAGCATTCTAAACAAGAACAAGTAACCGTAAGTCCTCCCCTCCAACCCAGATGTTGCAGCTTTATCCTTTTCCTTCATTCTTTTCCAGTGATACACAATCAACTCCCCAAATACAGTGGTATTAGGATTTGCGATATAGTGAAACTCAGTGTGTATTTCATAGGGCAGTAGTTCTTTGTTTTACTTTATGGTAATTTTTAAAATACTTGGTTGCATGTGGTTCCTAATATAGAGAGCAGCTTGTTATTTTTCTTACTTTTTCAGCAGCATTTAAAAAACACCATTCTCTAAGGTAATGTTCTTTTATCTTGAAGCATATCAATGCATACATATAATTAGGCACTAAGGAAGACTGTACTTTTTTTTTTTTTGGCAATGATTTAAACTGCATGTTCACACAATAATCCTTTGAGTGTGAAGAAGCATGTTAACATGGTGTCTGATACTTTTGCTATATTTTTACTTCTAAAAAGATTGAGGACCTGGTTCCTAGAGAGGGCATCATTTGTTTTAAGTGTTTTCTTTAAGCTTTTTTTCATGATGAGGAAACACTAAATTATGCTGTCAATTTCAGGAAACTCAGTCATCTATTTTTTCTTAATTTGGCAATAGCATTGTCACAGAAGGTTAGGAGAGAGGATAGGTGTGAAGTTTGTTGAGCTTTTTGTACATAATGTTTTTGATCAGTATCTTTTTAGAATAAATTCAAGATACTCTTATACTTTTTTAAGATGATAGAATCATCCAACATGGCTCATTTGTCTTTAGTTTTCATTCTCTTAACACTAGAGTTCTAGTGATTTCAGCGTCTTCTTCCATTTTCAACTATTCTCTCAGGTGTGTTTTTAAAGTTTTTATATGGTGATGCCTGAGTGGCTCAGTGGTTGAGCGTCTGCCTTTGACTCAGGGCGTGGTCCTGGAGTCCTGGGATCAAGTCCTGCATTGGGCTCCCTGCATGGGGCCTGCTTCTCCCTCTGCCTGTGTCTC
This sequence comes from Canis lupus familiaris, assembly GCF_011100685.1. Lineage (NCBI taxonomy): Eukaryota > Metazoa > Chordata > Mammalia > Carnivora > Canidae > Canis > Canis lupus. Next base: position 27,107,666 of record NC_049255.1, read on the forward strand.
TGCCTCTCTCTCTGTGTCTCTTGTGAATAAATAAATAAAATCTTTAAAAAAAATAAAGTTTTTTTTTGTATTCTTCCTTTTCAGAATTTTAATAGGGTTTTTATGCCATGATACATACGAAGTGACTTCACTCTCTTGCAGTTTGTGTCTTATCTCCCAAGATCCTTCTTGAAAGTCAAGTAACTGATGTACATTTGATATCATTAATCTTTGAATAGAGGGAAGGAGAAAGATCATCTTTCTTGTATACATAGTTGAATAGCACTTAAAAACTTGATCTTAATCTTAATTCCCCAAGATACATGAATAATGCTTTCACTATCAGTTGATATAATCTCTTTCCTCTACAATTATTTATTGGAGTAGATATCATCTTAAGGGGCAAGATGTATCTGATTTCTGGATTCTCTAGAACCTTTCCCAGTCTACCACTGTATTCTGGCACAGAATTAGCAATTTAGTTGAAATCTGAATGAACAAATGAAACAAAGAACATGTAAAGATTTGAGGGAAAATAGTATATTTTAGTCATGGGTTCAACATGTTAGCAAATTTATAATATAAAAAAGAGCAGTGGGTGCCTGGGTTGGTGGCTCAGTTGGGTAAGCATCTGCCTTTGGCTCAGGTTGTGATCCTGGGGTCCTGGGATCGAGCCCCACGTAGAATTCCCTGTTCAGTGGGGAGCTTGCTTCTCCCTCTCCTTCTGTCCTTCTCCTTGCTTACGCTTTCTCTCTCTCTAATAAATAAATTAAAAAAAATTTTTTTTTAAAGAGCAGAACTTGGGGCACCTGATTGGCTCAGTCGATAGAGCATATGACTCTTGACCTTGGGGTTGTGAGTTCAAGCCCCACATTGGGAGTAGAGTTTACTTCTGTTTTTCCTAAAAAGACTTTTTTTTTTTTTAAGGAGTTTCTATACCCAACATGGGATTCAAACTCACAACCCCAAAATCATGAGTCCTGTGCTCTAACTGACTGAGCCAACAAGGTGCCCCAGGGGGTAGAGTTTGTTTGTTGGTTTATTTATTTTTAAAAGAGCAGAACTTGTGGCTTATGTTATGACTTAAAAATAGTTTTTATTAGACTTTATTCTTGAGAGTAGTTTTAAATTCACAGCAAAATTGAGTGGAAGTACAAAGATTTCCCATTTTCCCCCTGCCACATACGGATGACCTCAATTAGCAATATTCCGCACTAGAGTGGTACATTTCTTACAATCGATATAACTATGTTGACACAGCATTATCACCCAAAGTTCATAATTTACATTAGGGATCACTTGGTGTTTTACACTCTGTGGTTTAGACAAATATATAATGACATGGATCTATCATAATAGTTTCATACAGAAAAGTTCCACTGTCCTAAAAATCCTCCATGCTATGCCTATTCATCCCTCCCTCCGCCCTAATCCCTGGCAATTGCTAATCTTTTTATTATCTCTATAGTTTTGCCTTTTCCAGAATGTCATGTAGTTGGAATTGTGCATGTGTCACCTTTCCTGAATTAGCTTCTTACCTTAGGAGCCTTGAAGTTTCTTCCATGTTGTTTCATAGCTTGGTAGCTCATTTCTTGTTAGGACTGAATAATATTCCATTGTCTGGATGTACCACAGTTTATTTATTCATTCACCTACTGAAGGACATCTTGGTTCTTTGAAGTTTTGGCAGTTATAAATAAGCTGCTATAAGCATTTGTGTGGAGATATTTGTGCGGACAGTTTCAACATCTTTGCGTAAATACCAAGGAGTGTGATTGCTGGCTTGTGTGGTAAGAGTATGTTGAGTTTTGTGAGAAACTGTCGTACTGTCTTCCAAAGCAGCTGTACCATTTCACATTCCTCCCAGCAGTGAATCAGATTTCCTGGCCAGCATTTATTTGATGGTGTCATTGTTCCAGATTATGACCATTTCATTAGATAAGTAGTGGTATCTCATTGTTGTCTTAATTTGCATTTCCTTGATGACATATGATATCGATGAAGCATGTTTTCATTTTCTTATTTGCCATCTGTGTATCTTCTTTAGTGAGATGTCTGATAGGTTTTTAGCTGATTTTTCAATTGGGCTGTTTTCTGTTTTCCTACTGTTTATTAACTTGTCTATTTTCCTACGATTGAGTTTTAAGAGATTTTTTTTTAATATCTTAAGTGATAGTCTCCTTTATCAGATATATCTTTTGCTAATATTTTCTTTCAGTCTGTGTCTTGTTTTTCATTCCCTTGAACTTACTTTTTAAAATTTGATTAATTTTCAATATGTACCATAATTGCAATGTATACAATTTTTAAAGTGTTCTATTATTTTCCTAAGGTTGCCATAACAAAGTACCACTGTGAGTGCTTTTGAACAACAGAAATGCATTCTCTTATGTCCTAGAGGCTACATGTTTGAAAACAAGGTTGTTGGTAGGGCCATGGTCCCTTTGAACACTCTGGGAAAAAAAATCTTTCCTTGCCTCTTCTAGCTTCTACTGGTTAGGGAAGTTCTTGGTGTTGCTTGGTTTGCAACTTTATCACTCCATTCTCTGCTTCTGTCATTAGTGGGGTTCTCCCTTGGTGTCCCTCTCTGCCTGCATTCAATTTTCCCTCTTCCTTTAAGGACATTGGTTATTGGATAAAGGCCCACCCTAATCCACTCCACTATGACCTCTTTTTAACTTGATTGTATCTGCAAAGACCTACTTTTCAAATAAAGTCACGTTCATAAGTATGGGGAGAGGGGTGTTGAGACTCTAACATGTCCTTTTTTGGGGACACTGTTCTACCTACTACAGATATCAAACTGTGTAAATGAAAAGTTTCTCTCTCACCTGTGTCCCCAAGTCAACCAATTGCCCTCCTGAGAGGTCACCAATATTATCTGAGTTTATTTTAAATAATTGCAACTGGTCTGAATATGACTTAATGGAGGAAAGTCTCATTTTCTCCTAGAAGAGTCAGTCCTGTTCTCATCAGTTTCATTCATCAAAACTTCCTGATTTTTAGTCATCAAATTTATCCCATGTCCTTGGCTGAGTTCAGGGATGGGGAAAAAAAGGTGAAATGTTCAAGTAGAAACTAAATATAGTGAACCTATATTAATCACTGAGTGAAACATATTCTATATCCATGAGACTCCCTCATTAAATGTCAGACATTGTGTGGTAGCACTTAATCACTTGCTGGCATAAAGTATATTGTTACTAGTTTTAAATCCTAGTAACATTAAATCCTATAGCATTTGGTTGTGATATTTCTTATTTAGATGCATGTTATTAAGTAGTTTTGAAATGAATTTGTATATATTATATTGTGAAAATGATGCTATTAAAATAAAACTCTTTGAGGCACTGCTCTATTGAATTTGATGAAATTTGTGTTCTGTTCTTTGATACTTAAAATATGTACCAATATCTTACACCTTCTAAAAATATGAAATACATATACAAAAACTATATATAATGCTGCATAGTAGCATATTAAATGATATGAAAAGTTGTGCAGTAAGCAACCAATATTTTTAACTTTGTTTAGCATATGGTTTCCCATAAAGTTCTTTTTAAGAAACAGTTTGCATCTCTCATTACTATTGTTTCCCAGAATATACTTGAAGAAATGAAGGTCTAAATGCAGAAGATAGAGTTAACACATCAAGCCAGAAGCCAGGCAATGAGTTAGGGCAGATAGGTAGAACTTTTATGGTACCTGTTTCCAATAAGAGGTTATAGTCTTTCTGTTGCCATAGGAACCATTTGCTTGCTGTCTGAGAGATGGAGGGATGGAGTACAAGGGGGGAAATCCTGCGTTTGGGGTTGGACAGAGCTGGTGTAAGTCCCAGCACTGCCACTTACTAGTTATGTGACCTTTGACAAGCTGCTACATTTTTCTAGGCTTAAATTTCTTCATCTATATGGGGAAAAAAACACAGTTTCCATACCTCAAGAATTTATCACTTAATTGGAGGATGAGATGAGAAGACCTATGGTTATATCACAAGAATTTGATTCTTTAAGAGATACTCACAGTGGTTGGGGAGTTTTAAAGGAGGTAGAATCCAGCCAGTTGTGGAAAATCAGGAAAGGCTTTGTGGAGGAGCTGGTGTTTAGGTAGGTAGATGTACCTGGGTTAGTAAGACTGACATTTATAGACCTAGTAGGGGGGAGCATTCCAGGCAGAGCAAAAAATGAAAGCAATGATGTGGAGATGAGAAAGAAAAGACTTGAGATATAACAAGTGGCCTTATTTCTTCAGAGACAATGGAGATTAAGCAGCCATTATAAATTTGTGGCCTATGTGCTATCAGGGACCCAATGGTACAGATAGTTTTAGCAGTGCTAATGGTGGCTTTTGAGTAGACTAATGCATTTGATAACCACTATGGCACTGTTACCAAGTAAATAACCTTGTACTTGAATAAGATTAAGCTTTTACTGGATGTTCTTAAAAATCTGGTCACTGTAGTAAAGTGCCAGCACACATATAATCTGGCACAGAGCCCCCATACAATGGAATAGGGACATTTTCATAAATATTTCAGGATTCCTAAATTATCTGCCCAAATTGGTGTTGAGGGAAAGCTTAATAGATGAATAAAATTTTAACATCATTAAATAAAGTTAAACAGATTTCTTTACTCCCAAACTTTTCTGAAAATTTACTGTGCTAATATGCAGTGTGAGTCCCATGAAGGAAGATTTACTAGTATGTGTCATTTCCAGGGCTTTATTGAACCTCAGAACCTTTTTTCCTTGACTTTATATTAATATCTCCCCAATGATGTTCTCTTCCAGTTGTCAGGGGTCAGTATTCTTATACCTGTGGAGCTTTTTGAAAGACAGACGTTAAACTTATCTTTATCCTTACCAGTGTAAAACTGGGGGAACAGGACTAGGAGAGTACCTAGGGAGCAAAAGTAAATAAATAAATTAATTAATTAATTTTAAAAAAGTTTAGGAGCAATGTAGGCTCCCTGGTGATTCTGATATCTCCCATCCATTCCTGCAACCTCCCACTCCCTATCTCTCTCCCATCTATGACTTGACATAAGGTGTAAATTATGCTGTGAGTTGCATGAACAGTTAAGGCTTAAACCCTAATTGCTCAACTTTTATAAGAAAAATCTTGTTATAAAGTTGTGAAGAAAAATATAAACATATAAGCAAAGACAAAGGTAATAGATCACCCCTAAAATACTGGCAAATATCATATCTGGACTATTATCACACAAAGAGAATACAATTTTGAATTCACAAGTTTATTTCTGTTTTTTTAAGATGTATTTATTTTAGAGAGAGAGAGAGAGAGAGAGAGAGAGAGAAAGAGTAGGGGGGAGGGGCAGAGAGAGGGAGAGAAACCCAAGCCGACTCCATGATGAACCTGGGGCTTATTGGGTGGGGGCCTAAATCGTGGGGGTAATGGGAAGGCTCCATCTCATGATCCTCAGATCATGACTCTGAGATCACGACCCTGAGATCCCGACCTGATTGGAAACCAAGAGTTGGGCGCTTAACTGGTTGCACCACCCAGGTGCCTTGAAAATTTATAAGTTTATTTCTTCTTTTTTTTTTTTTTTTTTTTGAGATTTTATTTCTTCATTCATGAGAGACAGAGAGAGAAGCAAAGACACAGGCAGAGAGAGAAGCAGGCTCCATGCAGAGAGCCTCATGTGGGACTCGATCCCGGGTCTCCAGGGTCACGCTCTGGGCTGAAGGCAGGCGCTAAACTGCTGAGCCACCAGGGATCCCTATAAGTTTATTTCTAAACCCAATTTACTTTGATATGAATATTGTGAACCCACGTTAATCTATCCTCAAACCAAACAATACAAAGTATAGAAAACTTTCTGCTAAAGATTGAGGTTTGATATTTTGAGATTTAAATAAAGCAAACACATAATTTGGCTCAGATTTTCAAGGGTATGTTCTGCAACTGATATTACTTCTCTTTGCACATTTGATTCTTAGATTCTTAGCACTTTTGTGAGAAGCCAGGAAAAAAGTAAAATTAAATTTTTGCTACATACTGTGATTTGTGGAGGTTGGGGAAGATCACAATTGCTTATTAGATTCTTGGAATTCACTAATAATAGGGATCAATCATTTCAGTAGAAATCATTATTCTTTTGGCTGCATAACTGTATTTCTTTTTAAAGTATACATGTTCAGTACTTCGACAAAGATCTCTATGATAATTTTTTCTTAATAGTTTTTTAGAAGTGTGTGTATGTGTGTGTGTGCATGCACGCCCATGTGCACACATGCAAAATTGCATACATACTGTACTATCATATAGTGGACCCATAGAGGACTGTCTTCAGTGATTCTCAGAAGCAAGATGTGTTTACTTCCTGACCAAGTACCTCAAAATATATTGAACTTGCTTTCCTTTCATCATCAAAATGCATATGCTTCCTATTGGAAATGATAATATCTCTCCTTTTGGTGATGGATAAGAATTTTTTATATATAGAAGGCAGGGAACCAATATAGGAAAATGCCTAAAGGAATGTGTATAAGTTGCCAAAATTTATACCTCTGAGATGTTTCTACGAGCATCATAAATAGCATATAGTGAATGCCTTCCCTCCAGCTGAGCCTTTGAAATAGCTCACTCAGCATTTTTGTTAAATAATATCTGAATAGCATTTCCTGTTCAGTCTCATCTGTCATTTTCCTGATTCCAACAAACCACTCTCCAGATGTCAAAATATAAAGGTGAAAGTGAATGAAATTGTTTTTATTTACAGACCTCCTTAAATCAAACCAAGATTATCCCCTGCCACCCATGACCCTATGAGTTTCCAAATCATCTTTAACCTTCATTGTAGTTTAAAACAATATACAATACTTGAGGCCATTTTAGCTGAGTTATATAATCTGCTGTTATAAATTCTGCCAGAGTAAAATTATCATGGGCCTTGGATAATCATTGTAACAAATGCTTTTAGGACCTTTATAAATACTACACTGAAACTCTGTTGCTATTTTAACATCTCCAGCATTGCAAGAAAGATATAGATCATTTGTTTGGGTTTCTGTTGCAAATACTTAGATGAGTGTGGCTTCAAGGGGTTGAGGAAACATGAAGTGAAAATGCACTGTGAAACACCAAAGTGCTATGTAAGTATTGGGGTATTATATTGGTTTCATGAAGCTTGACTTATCTGTTCTGTGTGCACTTTAGGTTTTCAGGTGTGCAAGTTTTATTATATTACATTAGAGGAAAATGGCTCATGTAGTCTTTTCAATTGCCTCTCATATGTCCAGAAGCTTGGATATTAATAGGCTCAGTTTTAGAAAAGAAGGATCCATAAATAATACCTAGTTGAGTTGCTTCATTTTTCAGATCGGAAACTAAGTTCTAGAGAGAGAGGTACCTTGACCACGCCAGTTAATAACTGTGGAATTAGGAGCTGTCTAGCCATCTAGCCAGATTCCCCAGTTTATTATTCATGTTTCAGTTCAATAGATATGGAATATTGTTCAGCAACAATATCAACAACACAAAGCATGTTGGCTTTGCTCATATTTTTAGCATACTTTTTTGCATAAAAATATGCTCAATAATAAATCTGATTTCAGCAGATTTGATTTTCCCATAATCAGGCATCATGATCAATTTAGAAGTGTGGATTTAACGATTTTGAAATTTTACAATTTTATGCTATTTTAATTCACTTCATAGAAACTTGCTAATTTATTGTTATCTGTTTTATTACTTTTTTTAAAGTAATATTTAAAGGTTTTTAAAAAATACACTTTTTTCTCCTGTGCCTTTAAAAAAAATGTTTTTTAAAATTTATTCATGAGAGAAACACAGAGAGAGGCAGAGACATAGGCAGAGGGAGAAGCAGGTTCCCTGCAGGGAGCCTGATGTCAGGACTTGATCCCAGAACTCTGGGATCATGACCTGAACCCAAGGCAGATACTCAACCACTGAGCAACCCAGGTGCCCTCTCCCATGCCTTTTATTACACTGTGTCCTGGGGAAGAAAAGGAAGTTTTCATAGCTTGTATCTGATGTTACATCCACATTATTGCTTAAGAACAGAAGCTAGATGTCACTTGGGACTTCACTATGGTATATAGCCTGACTGAATTTCATCCTCACATTGGTGAGCTGGTGTGAAAAGCTCTTAACGTTGGAAGACCTGGCTGAGTTCCTACTTTTCACCCACTGTTTTCATTTGGGTCATCACTGTGCCCTCTGAACCAGTTTTGTGACAGATACAATGGGAATATTACTTGTCTAATCTGTGTCTTAGAATCTGACACTCGTAGCATTTCTGAGAAATTTATAAAAGAGTACTCGATTTTGTTTGGAAGACTTTGATCCTGTTGGGTATTTTCTTTCAAAGAGACATCAAGGAGTCACCTCAAACCCCCAATATCTGTTCCTGAAGAAGGAGGAGGAGAAGAAGGAAAAGGGGGAGGAGAAGGAAAAATGTTTTATAAATTGAAAAGTGTTATCTAAAGACAGTGTAAAGTGATCTAATATTGTTAGCAGGAAACTCCCTCTCCTTCAAAAGTTTTTTAATTGATACTTTAGGACCAGGAAATTGCTCTACTCTGCCATTTGCTGTCCTGTCCTACTCTGCCATTTGCTGTCCTGTCCTATTTTTCAAAATCTTATCCTTTTCTTTCTTTTTTCCCCCAATATTTTATTTATTTATTTATTAATGAGAGACACAGACAGAGAGGCGGAGACATAGGCAGAGGGAGAAGCAGTTTTCCTGCAAGGTGCCTGATGAGGGACTCCAGTATCATGACCTGAGCCAAAGGCAGACGCTCAACCACTGAACCACCAGGTGCCCCCAAATCTTACCCTTTTCTAAAGTCCTCTCTCACATGCTACTCTTCTTAAAGCTTCTCTGATTCCCCTCTCCTCTCCCACATTAGGTTGGATATCATAGTGGTTTTGTTGTACTTACTGTATAAGTTGAGTGAAAACTTTTTCAGGGATTGCTCTCACGAAGCATTTAGGAGAAATCCTGCACATTGTAGTTGCTCAGTAATATATCTTAAATTGAATTTGGGGGGAAGTGCATTTTTTAAAGTACTGTTTCTCAATTCCTTCCTTATAATTTTACTTTGAGTTTTTACGTAGACAACTCTAGGTAATATAATATAATATGTATATATAATATAATATAATATAATATAATATAATATAATATAATATAATATAAGATAGTGGGGAAAAAATCTTTACCTTCAAATTCTTTTAGTATATATGTTTTTTATTAACTGGAATTAGAGATGTTGAGAAAAAGGGGTATTTTAGAGGATCATAATTTATTTTATAAATCAATTCAGCTGCACATCTTGATTTTTAAATCTTATTTTCCATTCATTTTTTTCTAGTGATCATATTTAAACATTTAAAACTAAGAACTGAGTCTTTGACAAATGATTCCTCAAAAAATTATATTCACTTTTTAAAAGGAAATTTATTCCCATTTACTCATAGTAAAATCAATTTTTAGGAGAAAAGTGTGTTGTCTCAAAGATTGATGACATGTTCAAGATAGTGACCAGAGTATTCCTACCCTCTTTCAAAAGTATGTGTAGGAACCATTGTGAACAACGATGCTTCACATTTTGTTTTCCACTGCTAGAGTGTTCTAACGTGATAAAATCTTTCTTTACAATATTATAGTCAAAAAGAAAAGATATTTGTTGGCTGAGAGCCTTGTGTTTAAAATCTTTATCTGGAGTTATGATGGAAATTTTGATAGAATCATAACTCAAGCTGACATTAATGGGAATCGCTTCATTATGATCTTGTCTAGTCTTATTAGAAGGTCATTTGGAAACTTTAGATAATCAGATGGTTCTACGGCCAAGTAAAAACAGTGTTTTTTCTTTTGTGTTTCAATCTTTGGGTGGACCCACTAAGTATAACTTTAGTGGGCACTCTTCCTTTGACATCTTTTATCATGATTACAAGTCTAGCCACAGTGACCAACTGACATTTATGTTATTGCTTTCATAAAGATTCATTATCAGATGATGACAGTACTCCTAAAGTCTCTGACGAGATAGTCACTCTTTACTTTTCTTAGTCATTTGCTGTCACCCCTCCATGAACCTCTATAGTGGAGGTAGTCTTTACTTTTAATCCTAATATAAAGGAATGTGGAATGGGGCAAAGAAACCAAGAGAGCTCAGTGCTAGCATTGGCTCTGACCACTAATGAGGTTTAAAGCTTTGAGCAAATGACTCCAGACTTCATTTTTCTGATCAGTAATATGTAAGTTGTATTAGGTAATTTCAAAGATGCCTCTGGCTCTAAGATTCTGTAATTCTTCAAAATTCATCTGCCAGAATGGCACTATCTAATTAGATAGACTGACAGCTGGATGCAGGGAAATGGCAGAGCTAAAAGCTTCAGTCTACACTATCCCTGGTGAACATTCATGTTTGCATATTTTAATAACAATATTCTTAGCATCCCACCTCCACCCAATCACTCACTTAGCAAGAAGCTTTCTCCCTCTTAACATTTTACAACTATGTAATTTAATGAAATTCATTAGTACCAACAAAGGGAGTAACAGTGATATTTTAATATACCTTTAATATCATTCCTTGTATTTGAAAAACCAATTGAAAGACTTTTAGCTATGACTTCTAAGGAAGGAAAAAAAATCACCTGTTTTTATTCAATGGAAGAAAAAAGATCTCCGATAAAGAATAATGTCCCAGAATTGTCATTCATTTCACACTTGCTCCTCTTTAGGCATGCAGAACCTCATGTGTTCTTAAGCATAAAATGGAAGGTGACACATTAAATGAAGGGTCTTTCTGAAAAATAAAGTAGACAAAATCACTTTACTCTCAAGAATAATTGTGAAGTAAAAACCAAAATAATAACTTATTCATAGCTAATATTTGGAGGTATTTCTTAGGTCCAGAAAGGTCAGAGGGAAATCCAGTAAATGTCAACACTGTTTGTCAGGTGGGGAGACTCACAACATCTCCTGAGAAATTTAATTTATATTAATGAGGAGTGAGACCTGCCTAGGGCTCTCTCAGAGATTGCTCTAGTGTCAATTTTAATGATCTAACTTCATGAAAAGGATTTTTAACAAATTATTCAGCAAGACAACCTCATATGAGATTACTTTTTAATTGTGAGGCCTCAGTTACTCTGACCTCAGCTGAACCACTGTCACATGTTGGAGCTTCTTGAGGACCTGCCTCACTAAATTGATAACTTATTGTCATTTCTGGCCCTTGGTGGGTTATCAGGGGACCAAGCCAACCCAAATGAGATTCTGACAGCAAAGTTCTAATTCAATTCAGCAGGCATTCATGCAGACCTCTCACTGAGGCAATGTGGGAGTGACAAGGGCTACTATTTATAAACACTAACTGTGGGCCAGGTGACCTGTTAAGCATTTTATATTGCCAATTTCTAAACTCAACTATAGCTTTAGTGAATTACAGGTAAGGAGATGGAGACTCAGAGATGTTAAGTCACTTGCTCAAGATCCTACTGTTAAGTGATTGGCAGAACCAGTATTTGATAAGTCTGGCTCCAAAGTCCATCGTTTTCCACTATTCACCTATTTCCTAGATTTTTCCTTTACTTGTGTAACTTCTTAATGTTCACAGTAGCTTCCATGTATTTAGCAAATATATGTTTCAGATATTATACTTGGTATTTTATTATGTAAGCTTCTGAAATAGACTTCTGAGTGAAGAAGGAAGGCTGGAGGGTTAAGCAGTGTGTCTCAAGTCAGGCAGTTCCAAGATAACGGGGCTAAGATTCTAACCTGGGTCTATCTGACCTTCCCAACCTATGTTCTTACTGTTAGAGAGCCAGGACTCCAACTGTGCTGAACCTGAGTTGATAGAAAGGTGGCAACGGCTGCTCCCTACACTCTAGTAGCAGGAAGTCCACTAAGTTGAGATGGGCACAAATTCAAGGGTCTATAAAGCCAAGCAGAATGATGTAAATATGAAATGAAGTGATTTTTAAAACATGGTGAGAAAGCATAGAGGTAGGAAAAAATTGCCAAATAAAAGGTACAGAATAGTTTTGCCAAGACGGAGGCATTTAATGAATTGGATTTCAAAATACAGAGAATGAAAGGAAACACATTTCAGGCCAAGGAACTAATTTCCTCTTGAGTACAGCTTTGGCCATATTTCTTAGATTAGAAGGTGTAGTGTTTTTGTTATTAATTTTAAATAGTTCATAACCTTAGTTTTAATTTTCTCATTGGTTCGTGACTTAATTTTTAGTTGTCAGAATCTATAACTGGTTAGATTTTTTGTTGTTGTTGTTACCTATTAAGTTGTTTTTGTTTGTACTATTTTGGGGTCAGAGAAAATTACTATTCTTGGTTTAGGAATTCATTAAGGTTTTCTGTGTGGCCTATAAAATGATCAGTTTTTATAAACGTTCCATGAAGAGGTGCCTGGAGGGCTGCTCAGTCAGTTAAGCATCCGACTCTTGATTTCAGCTCAGGGCATGATCTTGGGGTTGTGAGATCCAGCCCCGCGTCCTGCTCCCTGCTCAGCAGGGAGTCTGCTGGAGATTCTCTCTCTCCTCCTTTAATCCCAACTCCCCTCTAAAATAAATAAATAAATCTTTAAAAAAATAAGTGTTCCATGGATATATTTTTTAAATTTTTAAAATTTATTTATTCATGAGAGACACACACACACACAGAGAGAGAGGCAGAGACACAGGCAGAGGGAGAAGCAGGCTCCATGCAGGGAGCCCGACGTGGGACTCGATCCTGGGTCTCCAGGATCACGCCCTGGGCTGAAGGTGGCGCTAAACCGCTGAGCCACCGGGGCTGCCCTCCATGGATATTTGAAATGAATATCCAAATGTGATAAATATTCCAAAGAGTCAAAGGTATGAACCATTCATTTATCAAGTTTTTTTTAACATTTTTTTTATTTTTTAATTTTTATTTATTTATGATAGTCACACACAGAGAGAGAAAGAGGCAGAGACACAGGCAGAGGGAGAAGCAGGCTCCATGCACCGGGAGCCCGACGTGGGATTCGATCCCGGGTCTCCAGGATCGCGCCCTGGGCCAAAGGCAGGCGCCAAACCGCTGCGCCACCCAGGGATCCCATTTATCAAGTTTTTTAATGGGATGATTCTAATCCTTCCTTTTTTTTCTTTGTCTGAAGAGCTAACAAATTCTGAGACAACAATCTTCCACTGATATTTTGAATTCATGAAATTCTTATATTTCTCAGTTTTTACTTTATGTAACTAGATGTTATGGTATATAAAAATGTGGGATTGTTGTGTCTTCTTAAATTATACTTGCTAATGAATATAAAATATCTATGTTGCTCCATTTAATTTTTGTGAATTAAATTTACTATAAAATAGGAGACAGAGAGATACAGGCTTCTAGTTATGGAATGAATAAGTCAAGGGAATACAAGATACAGCATAGGGCACGCAGGCTGTGATATTGTAATAGTGATGTAAGGGGACAGGTGGTAGCTAGACTTCTGGTAAGCATAGCAAAATATATAACTTGTTGAATCACTAAATGGTACACCTGAAACTAATGTAATATTGTGCATCAACTATACTTAAGTTAAAAAAATAAGATAAAAAATTTACTGTAAAAATTGTCATAGTTAATCTGTTATATATGAGATACATTGTATCCACCATTCTTCTGTGTCATTTTGTTTTAGGATTGTCTTTTATATTAATAGTTTTTTTACTTTTGTTAAAAATGTAGCCAATTAGTATTTATTTTGATTGCTCATATGATAGGTCTTATGCCTGCCAGCATTTTGTTTTGTGTTTTCTGATATTTTGTTGGTATGTTTTATTTTAGCCTTCCTTTCTTTCTTTTGCTTTATTGACTTCTTTTACAATTACTTGAAAATTATTATTCATTTTGTTTCCTACTGTGGTGCCTTTTAATCAATATATACACACTTCATTAATATTCAAAACAAAAATATCTATAACCTCCAAATGAATAAGAAAACATTTAGCATGCTTTAATTTATCCTTTCTTACTCCTTCCTCTTCCTTCAATACTTCAAGTATTTTATAGAAATAATCTGAAAATTTATTTTCACATCATCATCCATGTAGGTATATTTTACTATACTGTCTCTTTTAAAAACATTTTCTTGGTAATTAATTACATGAACATTTATAGCCACAGTGAAGTAATTTAACCTTGTTTTACTGGATTCATTTCTCCTAACCACTTTGTGCCTGTTATCACACCTATTTTTTGAGTTTTTTATTTGAATTAATTTTTCATTTGGCTAGAGTAATTTTTCTTCCACAAGTATTTTTTCCAGAAAGGGTAAATGAGTGAACAGTATATTGGTACCGCTAGTGACTTTCATATCATTATACCTAACAATCAGTTCTTTGTCCTCATCCTAAGCTTTCTGTAGCAACTGACTTACTCATTTTCTCTTGTATTCATTTGGCTTCTAAGATGCCACTTTAAAACAATTCTCCTTTTATCTTAACTATAGAGAACAATCAGATGGTTACCAGAGGGGAGATGGGTGGGGGGAATGGGTGAAATAGATGAAGGAGGTTAAGAGTACACTTATCTTGATGAGCACTGAGTAATATATGGAACTGTTGAATCACTGTATTGTACACCTGAAATTAATATAACACTGTATGTTAACTACACTGGAATGAAAAAAAAATTAAATTCTCCTTTTAGCTCACTAGACACTATTTCTTTGCTAGTTTTCTTTATTCCCTCTAGTCTCTTTATGTTGAGATGTCTCAGGGCTTGTTTTTCAACTCTGCTTTCTTCTTTTTACTCTCGTTCCCTAGGTGATCTCATTTAGGTTCATGGCTTTAAATACCATCTGTATAAATCTAAAGTTTACATCGTTAGCTCTTACCTCTCCTGTGAATGAGTACCTTCCACTATATACCTGATAAGTCCAAAGTAACATGCCCCTGATATGTTCCAATTAACTGAACACTCGTTTTCTGTACCCAAACACTGTCCTCCTCATCCACTCCTCTCTAGCCACATTGATCTCCTTACTGTTCCTCCTTCACAGCAAGTGTTTATTTCAAGCCCTTTGCATTTGTTGTTCCTTCTGTCTGCATGCTTTCTCCCCTTTCAATGTGACTCCCTCCTTTACTTCCTTCAGGTCTCTGCTCATAGGTCTCCTTTTCTCCAGTGCTTGGAATGTGCCTCACATATTGTAATTCCTCAGTAAACATTTGTTGATGTCTGTGCATAGTTGAAAAATGTCTTTATCAAGAATGGGCATAAAATTTTATATCCTAATCCTTTTTTTTCTTAGTATTATGATCAGACCAATTTTTAAGAATATTTTATGGGAAAGATATTTAATAAATGGTGGCTATAATTTTTAAGGATGACATTTTCTGTTACTTTATCATTTTTTTTTAATCCAGTAAACATTCATTAAGGGTCTACCATATATCGGGCGTGTGTTAGGTGTGTGTGTGAGGAGAATAAAGATGGATAAGATAAATCACTTATTCTCTAGGAGTTTATACTCTAATTGTGGGGAAATTATAATATGCTAGAAATTGTGCATAAGTAACACTGTAAAATATGTATGTATGCCATTGATATATATTTATATTTATATCTATACTTATATTTATCTTTACTCAGATTCTCTTTGTACCCATCCATCATCCATCCATCCATCCATCCATCCATCCATCCATCCATCTATCTATCTAATCATTGGAGCCTTGTTTCCATTTTTACCCTGAGTTGAAGAGAAGAAAAAAAAATGGTCTTGAATGAGCTTACTCTGGATAAGTTGTTGATGTCAATCTGTCATGATGATAGTGGGTCAGGCAGCTCTGTTGTTTAAAAAGGTGTTGCAAAGGGACACCCGGGTGGCTGAGCGGTTAAGTATCTGCCTTTGGCTCACGCCGTGATCCCGGAGTTCTGGGATCGAGTCCCGCATCTGGCTCCCTGCATGGAGCCTGCTTCTCCCTCTGCCTGTGTCTCTGCTTTTCTCTGTGTGTCTCTCAGGAATAAATAAATAAAGTACTTAAAAAAATACTTCTGTATGGGACCAAGGCTGAAACTCCACTTCCCTATAGTTTTTGTAATGTTGTTCTAGATAATGTGTACTGTTAAATTATGACTCATCCATATGATAAAATAGTATGATGTTATTATATCATTCTAAAAGAATATTTGACATTCTTATAATTTGTTAGGTAGGAGGAAATTCATATAAAATGTTATTGCATTGAAATGCATTGAAATTGCATTAATGTGTTGAAAATGACTGGAAGGGAATATGCCAAAAAGTCCAGTAGCTATTTTGGGGTAAAGGGATTATAGCTGGTTTTGATTGTATGCTTTATATGTTTCTGGTTTTCTAAAGTTTTCTAATATGAATGTCTATTACTTTTTTCCTTTTTTGAAAAATTGTGGTAAAATCTGTTGTGTGTAATGATTCACTTTTCTCATGCTGCTTTCAAAATTCTTTGTCTTTTGAAAGTTTGATTATACTGTGTCTCAGTGTGAGTCTGTTTGAGTTTATTTTGCTTGGAATTTGTTGGGCTTCTTGGATGTTTATATTCATGTTTTTCATCAAATTTGGGAAGTTTTCAGCCATTATTTTTCAAATTTTCTCTCTGCTCCCTTCTCTCTCTCTCTCTCTTCCTCTGGATTATGAAAGCATCCATCTTTCACTTTATAGAAATCATCTTAAGGGTATTATAAAATTGTTTTCTAGTGAGTGAATGAATGCTAGGGAGAGGGGAAATGAGGTATTGTGTGGATGGACAAGAATTTGTTTGCTGATTACCTCCCCCAACACTTATGGAGATTGTGTGGATAGTGGCGGTGGCATACCATCCAGCATTCTAAAACAGTATTTTCAAAGTGTGGTCCTTATCAGCCATATCAGCATCAATATCACCGAGTAACCTGTTAGGTAAATTCTACTCAGGGAGAGAGTCTTCTTCATTTAAGAAGTCCTCCAGATGATTTTGATGTGTGCTAAAATTTGAGAACCACTGTTCTATAGTGGTTCTGCTCCTGGAATTCCTTAGAGTTCATGTGAGCTCACTGGAGGGAATGAAAAACATGGAAAAGTGGAAGTCTCCATGGGAAGCCTGTTACTTTTTTGCCTTTTATAATTTTGTATTCTGCCTTTTTCTCTTTGAATATTTTGTTATAGTATAATGCTTTGCGAGTATTATAATGCTTGGTTTAAAAATGTTAATACAGAGGGGCACCTGGCTGGCTCATTCAGAAGAGCATGTAACTCTTGATGTCGGGGTCATGAGTTCGAGCCCCACACTGGAGGTGGAGATTACTTAAAAAAAATACTTAAATAAATAAAAATGCTAATACATGTAATCCATTTATTACAATCCTTAACTTGAAGTTCAGTATCTATACTATTCCTTTCTGTCCTTTGCTCTATTTGAAAGTTTTCTGTGTGTGTGTGTGTGTGTGTGTGTGTGTATATATATATATATATATATATATACACACACGGAAATTTATATATATATATTTTTTATAGGAATAGGAAGGTGATATTTCATATCTTTTTTACTCTGTCAAATTGATCCTTGCAACATCTGGATGAAGTTGCAAGGAATCTGAGGCATAGAACTTACATATTCAAAGGCTGTGGATGCAATGTTAGAAATAGACTCAGGGCTTCAGATTCAGAACTCTGTCCACAGGAGCAAATTGCTCAGGTTTTCCTGTCAACAAACTGACAAATTATAAAACTTAATCATAGAAGTTTTTTTGTTAATTCTTTTGTTTTGTTTTTAATAATCCAGATATTAATTGATGTTAATTAATTAAAATTGTTATTAGATAAAAATTGTTTTGTTGTTTTAGATACTCTCTGTACTATCACACCCTATTGCTGCTTATTCTTAGTTCTAGGTACCCTGAACTGACCGGCAAAGGAAACCATTTTGGGCCCTTTGGGTGACTCTAGAGAATCTAGATTTCTTTCTCTTGGTTAGTTTTTAGCAAAGCTCTGTTTTACCTTCAAAGGTAAGACAAATCAAGATCAGTGCTTTAAGATGTTTATTTGATTTCATCTTTACTTTCTTTTGAAGTTCTATTTATTTTCCAGTAGCTATGATGAAGTGAAAATCATCAGAAAAATCAAGAACAAGTGTTTGAGGATGAAAATCAGTTGGGATTTAGGGCAGTACAAGGTGTGGATAAAATACAGTGAAATACATGCCACTTAGAACAGACAAGTAAAAACAGAACAGTTGAAACTCAGTGTTCCAGAAGCTGATGTGAGTGGAAAACTCATCAGCTAAAGCAATTTACCAGCCAAATGAATTCATTTTCTTGCACAGAATGGATATATAGTATATATCATGTAAAAGTAAGGTTTTCTTAGGTTAATATCCATTAGAAGAACAGGTTTTTTTAAGAGAAGAAATACTCATTTTACTGTCACTATTGTATTGTATAGATTTGAATTGGTTCTGTGTTTGGGGATTAAGTTGCTCTTTGATAGATAAAAGCTAACTAAAACAAACATGCTAATTGTGTTTTCTGTTATCATAATGCCTTTTCAAATAATTTGTTTTTAATTAACTTTTTGTATGGTATACAAGTTCTTGTCTTCAACTTTTCTATTAGCAGAATTTTAATTATAGGCATTTTTGTTTCTTTTTCTGTTTCTTCCTTTTTAAATCTACCTTTCAAACTTAAAAAAAAAAGTTGATAAGAAGTGGGTGTGTGATTTTTGTAGCAGAATAAAATCTCAGATAAACTTCTTTGACTTTGTCACATAAGCATATAATCTGTTTTAAACAGGTTTCTCACGGGATGCCTGGGTGGCTTAGTGGTTGAGTGTCTGCCTTCGGCTCAGAGTGTGATCCTGGAATCCCAGGATCGAGTCCCACATCAGGCTACCTGCATGGAGTCTGCTTCTCTCTCTGCCTGTGTCTCTGCCTCTCTCTCTCTCTCTCTCTCTGTCTCTCTCATGAATAAACAAATAAAATCTTTAAAAAAAATAAACAGATTTCCTATTTCTGTGTAGACAAAGACCACTGTCTATACTTTGGAAGCCTGTCCTAGAGTATGAAGCCAGAATAGATATGATACCTTGGACAGGATTTGATTTGGAGAGTTTTGTGGATCAGCACTCGTTGCTAATGAGGGAAGGGCATTGGTTTGACATCCTAGGATGTTATTTGCTTCCCATTTTTTCTGTAAGTAAGGCCTGGGGCTTCCCCCTAAACAGACGTATTTAAAACATTTTATTCCACTAACATCATCATCATCATCATCATCATCAATGATAAAATTTATTTAAAGCTTAGAGTGTGCTAGACGCTGTACTAGGTATTTATATATGTTACCTGCTATATCTTCATAACAGTCTTATTGCAAAAGGGAGATTATTGTCCCCATTTCAGAAGGGAAAACAGAAGCTCATAGAGGTTAGCAACTTGCCCATTGTCTCAGAAAGTGACAGCACTGGGATATGAATCCAGATTTACTGGACTCCAGAGCCCCAGCTCTTAAGCATTAGACTGTAACACTTCACAAGAGATTCATTACAGTACCAGGAAAAAAACAGATTTCAGAACATGATGTAGTTCTGAAATTATGATTTATTTAGATGCATAATCTAAAGCCAAAAATTGTCTTAGATCACTGTCTAGGATAATGCTTATATTTCTAAAAAGAGAAAGTTGAGGTCTAGAAAAGTCTTGGGACATGGCCATATTCACACAGCTAGTGTAGGGTAGAACCAATCTAGAGCCCAGGTCTTTTGACTTTTAGAATGGTGCTGTTCCCACTCCCTCCCCCCACCCCTCCATGTGTCTATCCTCTGTGGTAGGGGAGTACTTAGTGTAATCCCAGCATAGAAAAGGAACAAATGGTAAGGATATGACTATGGCCGGTTGTGTTCAGAAGTTGAGCTCAAGTCAGTGGGCCAAATTGCTAGTGACCTCGTTTTTTAAAAGTATCAGTGCTACATTGCTGTCAGCAGCCATTATAACTAGATGTTTTCTACCTTCGTTAACTGTAGTGGCTTATTGTCATATGCATTTTATGTTATGGGAATGGAGAAGGAAAGAAGGAGGCCAAGGAAAGGAGGGAGGGAGAGAGAGAGAGAGAGAGAATAGAACATGTTTCATGATATGAGTGATTCCCCTGTGCTATTCCTGGAGCAAGCTTGCAATGTGAGACGTGAACCTGCTGTTGCTCAGTCATCTTGGTTGCTTTGTGCCTTTCGTGTTATGAGCCTTTTGCCCTTCTTGGTATCATTTTGGTGTTGAAAGATGTGATTTTGTACAACATGCTCCAACTTCTTCATTTGGTTTACAGCAGAAAAATAAAGGCCTGATTCAGTGCTGGAGGAAGGACTGGCTGAGAGGTGCTACAATCTATATTTCCATGACACTTTCTAAGAGGTCTTAAGGGTAATTCTGATCGTGTGATTTGCGACCCTAAACTAACTTCATATAAAGTTACTGTACTGAATTTCCTGTTTGCATTTTCTTTCCAGTTCTAATATATAATATTGTCTTTCAGATTAAGTGTTCTGTTCCCATTGTGGCCCTACTTTGATATAATCATTATAAAGAGCTTGTTCGGCCAGCTGGTCATTCTGTTTCATTACATCCCAACTGAATCTTGTTTACCTTGGGACATTGTTTTTACAGGTTGAAACTGATTGATTGATAAGCATGGAATTTTGACCTTTCAATCACTTGAATGTCCATCTGATAGTTCTGAGAACTGTATTTTATTTTCCTGACTTTTTGGCGACTCTCATTAAAGTTAAGCTTACAAAACAGTAACTTGTAGGGCTATCTTCTTTTAATAGTCCTAATCAGAATCATAATATATTTATAATTCTCGTACATTACAGATACTTTGTTTTCAATATTAGGACAAGTGAACATCAAGAGGTTTAAGCAGTTTCTTTCAGTACCCTCAGAGCAAGTCATCACATCTATAGATTCAAATCTATGTAGCTCTTTATATTATCTTTCACTAATTCTTTTCCTCCCTTAGTCCTTGTTGCCTTTAAGAACAGTTTTCTGTTGTTAAAATTCTAGTATTGGCTAACATTTTCCCATTTACTTTTTAATGGGAAAAGTAGAAATAGAGGAAACTTTTTTTTTTTTTAAAGATTTATTTGAGGGAAGCTCCAGTGGCCCAGTGGTTTAGCGCCACCTGCAGCTCGGGGTGTGATCCTGGAGACCCTGGATCGAGTCCCACATCAGGCTCCCTGCATGGAGCCTGCTTCTCCCTCTGCCTGTGTCTCTGCCTCTCTCTCTCTCTCTCTCTCTGAATAAATAAAAAATAAATCTTTAAAAAGAATAAAAATAAATAAAAGATTTATTTGAGAGAGAGGGAGTGCATACACATGATGGGGGGGCGGTGCAGGAGGAGAAGGAAAGAGTCTTGTGTAGACTCTACCGTGAGCAAGGATCCTGATGTGGGACTCAATCTCACAACTCTGAGGTCATGACCTGAGCCAAAACCAAGAGTCAGATGCTAAACCGACTGGGCCACCCAGGCACCTTTGGAGAAAACATATTTTAAAACTTTTTAAAAATATCACAAATATGTAACACAAGACAGAGCACCCAAGGTAGAAGCTATAATCTTTTTCTAACTCTGGAATCATCACTTTTGCCATATTCTATTTGTTTGAAGCAAGTCACTTGCTCTAACAGACATTCAAGGGGAGAGGTTACATAAGGGCATAAATACTGGGAGGCAGGGGCACATGGATAGCTTAGGCAGTTAAGGATCTGACTCTTGATTTTGACTCAGGTCATGATCTTAGGGTCGTGAAATTGAGTCCCATATCCAACTCCATGCTCAGTGGGAAGTCTGCTGGAGATTCTCTCTCTCCCTGTACCTCTGCCCTTCCCCTGCCTCACTTGGTCTCTCTTTCTCTCTCTAAAATAAATAAATAAAAATCTTAAAAAAAATACTAGAAGCCAGGGATTATTGGGGGCAATCTTAGGAGACATATACCATTGAATGTATGTTAGGAATGAAACATCAGAACATCTGGGTGGCTCAGTTGGTTGAGTGTCTAACTCTTGGTTTCAGCTCAGATCATGATCTTGGAGTCGTGAGATCAAGCCCTGCATCCAGCTCCATGCTTAGTGGGGAGTCTGCTAGAGATTCTCTCCCTCTGCCCCTCCTTGTGCTTGCACTCTCTCTCCTCAAAAATAAATAAATAAATATATTTTTTTAAAGATTTATTTATTTATGATAGAGAGAGAGAGAGGCAGAGACACAGGAGGAAGGAGAAGCAGGTTTCATGCCAGGAGCCCAACGTGGGACTGGATAATAAATAAATATTTTTAAAAAAATGAAACATAGTATATACTTGGATGCAACAAAAGCATAGTGTCCAGAGAACATGGAAGGTAGTAAAGGTACAAATTTGAAATAATTCCTTGAGTTTCAACACTGGAACAGTAGCATGACTTTGTAAAAATATAGATAATAAGCAGCTTAGGATAAAAATTAAACTTTTTAAATCATTATTTCCAATGTATTAAGGAAGAAAATCATATCAAAAACAGAATAATTGGTGTGCCTGGGTGGCTCAGTCAGTTAAGCATCTGCCTTCAGCTCATGTCATGAGCATCTCTTAGGCATTGAGCCCCATGTTGGGCTCCCTGCTTGGTGGGGAGCCTACTGCTCCCTCTCCCTCTGCTCCCCAGCTCCTGCTCTCTCTCTCTCTCTCTCAAATATATAAAATCTTAAAAAAAAATTACAAAATTTATGTTCAAGAAATTATCATAAAATTTAAAAAACGTATGCATGCTTTTCTCTTTTTCTCTCAAGTTTATATTTTTTATTCTGCCTTTCTCCATTTTTCTTAATTGACACTTTAGTGTTTTCCCTCTTAGATATATATTATGTTTATTTGTTTTGTTTTATTTATTGCTGAGATTCAGTATTTTCTTCATTATAAACTAACTTGCCAAATTCCTTTCTAAGTGTTGTCACTATGTTTAATGAAAAGACTATTTACAAAAGTCAGAGTTAAGGGAAATCAAAGAGAGATGGTGAAACATCCTTGGGCTAGCAATAGTGGAAAGCTGTTAATATCCCTAAGCCTTAAGACAAGGGGTATCATGTTGGTGGAAACCAGCAAAAGCTGAAGATAGGAGAGAGGCACTGTTCTACAGTAACAACACACACTGCCAGCCTGTAGTCTGGCAGGGAGGAATCCAAGTAGATAAATGTCTTAACTTCTTTTTCTTCCTACCTTCTGATCTCCTGCTTCCCATCGGCCAGACCCAATGAGAAGCCAGAGGCAAGGGAGCCCAATTGATGCTGGCTATATAGATCAGTCTTTCAGGGCAGAGCATGGGAGAGGGTAGAAAATGATTCTGGAGGGATGAAAGGAAAAAGAAAAGTCTTTTAATTTCTTTGTATTGTCCTTGTTTGGAATATGAACTCCTTTGGATGTACCCACTGTCTCCTCTAAAAAGTTTTGAATTTTTACTAGTCTTTAAAGAATGACACTATAATGGTTACAGCTAACTCAAGAAAGTTGATCTTAGGCTTTCCTTTTTAAGTATTAGATCATGTTTATATTAGATTCTATTTATGATCAAAGTCGTGACCTAAGAGTTGCTTTTACTGTGCGTGTTTGTCCTTAAAGTGACTTACAAGGAAGAAATATGGATCCTTGTTAAATTTGGAACAATAAGAAATGGATGCCATGCTGTTTATGCAAATAAATAATTTTTGTTAAATAGTTGTTCATCAGTTTCTTGAGCCCTATTTTATAAATACCCAAAAACTTGGAGGAGAAAGTCTGTTTAACATAACTTGAGACTATATGTAATCTGCTTATCAGTACTCTCCTTTTTAAAAAGCATATCTTATATTTGGAAATAGTAATCATTCCACAGAGACTAAGGATTGATGAAATTTATTCACCAAATATTTATGGGGGCCTGTCTACTTAATGTGAATGTATGGAGATAAATAGTGTAAGAATATGATGATTACCAAGATAGTCTTTGCTCTCAAGCATTTCACCACCAAGTAGGGTAGTTAAATGTGTAAACAACTGACACTAATGATAGGCAGGGTCCCATGTACTGTGTTGGAGATATAGGCTCTCTGCGCTCCTTTATGAGAGTGCTTAGTGATCACAAAGGGACTAGTATTTGAGCTGAGCCTTGGATAGTGAGTATGATATTACAGTAGAGGAGAGGGGAATTCATTTTGGGCTCAGGGAACGGCATGAATAAGGCACAGCTGAATAAAAATACAACTATGAAGGCAGGTGAACTCTTACATGTACAAGCAATAATAATGTGAAGGGTGCTCAGAAGCATTTGATAGAAGAGTACACCAGCAAGAGAGAATAGGACCAGATTTTCAAGGTCCTTGAGTGCTTTGCTAAGAACTTTACATTTTGTATATGGCCTCTATGGATTTTTTTTTTTTTTTTTGAAAAGAGGAGATAAATAGTGATGAAGTTAAGGGATCATCTGGAGATGTAAGAGAATGGTACACAGAGGCTTCAGGCAGTAGTGCAAGAAGAATGAGGAGGAATTGCATGAAGGCCATGGCATGGGAATAAAATGGGGACCGCAAATATGAGATACCTTAGGTGCTGATAATAGATGTGTGAGGAGCTTTCTTGATTTTCATCTAGGATGATTGTTAGGAGGTGATGCTGTTACCTAACAGTCAATAGAAGAGAAAGAGTTGGCCCTAGGAAGCATGTTAACAAGTTCAATTTTAGACTGGTTGCATTCAAGGTTTTGGAGCATTGGTCTAGTATAGATGTCCGCTAGATTCATTAGAAATTTTAGTCAGAAGCTCAGGAGTTGCCTGGGCTCAGAATAGAAATCTGGGAACATCAGCCTGAGGATATTTTTAAAGCCATGAGAATAAGTGAACCCTCCCCCACAGAGAGAGTTCAGAATTCAGAGTGGGCCAAAGAGAGAACTGTTTAAGGAGAGGTTGAACAAAAGGCTATAAAGAAGACCAAGAAGGAAAAATCAAAGAGGAGGAAAATCAGAGGACTGCAGTTATCATAGAAGCTAAGGAGTTTTTAGAAGTTAACAATGCGACATTAAGAGAACTGTATTTATAGCAACTTGTAGGTTGGCGCCCCCCCCCCCCCCGCGCCCCCAGGAGATCCCATGGTGGGTTGAGGGGGGTCTTCATTTGCAGGAGTAACTTTGGATCTCTAAAAGCTGCGAAAGTGGTCTCTGTTGCTGAGGTGGTGCTATGGCCTAGTTCATACCCCTTAGTTCTGAGAAGAAGGAAGGGGCTGTGGTGGCAGATTCCATTTCTTGTTATGATAGGTCATGTCATGTCGTGTCAAATCTTGCCATAAATATTAACTATTTTCCCTCTTGAAGCCATAAGTGAAAGAAGAAAGTGGCTGTTCTGTTAAAGCATTCAACATGTGGGAAGAACAATAATGCTTTCTATCATGGATTTTCCGTCTTCAAATATAATCAGAACTTGAAACTTTTCACTTTTCTGTCAGTTAATTTCATGGCTTTTCTTTCTCTTTTTAAAGCCAGTTGTTTCCTAAACCTTTTTTTTTTTAATACGTGTGTTTAAAAGTTTTCTTTTCTTTTTTTTAGGGGGAGGGAGAAGAGGGAGAAAGGGAATCTTAAGCAGTCTCCACACTCAGCACGGAGCCTGATGGGGGCTCAGTCTCATAACCATGAGAACATAATCTGAGCCGAAATCAAGAGTTGGATGCTTAACCAACTGAGCCCCACAGGCACCCCCAGAAGTTTTCTTAAGAACTGTTTATGTTAAATGAAGTCTATGAAGTGTTTCTTTTAGTTTTTGTGTTTCCATTTTTTTCAAAGAAATTGAAATAACTTTTTAAATGTTGTCTTGGGAGCACTTGGATGGCTCAGTGGTTGAGCGTCTGCCTTTGGCTCAGGTCATGATCCCAGGATCCTGGGACCGAGTCCCACACCACTGCCTCTCCTTCTGCCTATGTTTCTGCCTCTCTCTCTGTGTCTCTCATGAATAAATAGATAAATATCTTTAAAAATAAATAAATAAATGTTATCTTGGTTGGAGGCTGAGTAGGTAACCAAGATGATATGCACCATGGTAAGCCATTTCTTTTGGGACTCAAGGACATTTCTTGAACTCAGGGATTTAGGAAATGAAATTTGAATTTACTCTATAAACAACTTCAACAATATGGCATTTTTATACATAGTTTAAAAATTAAATAACATGAACAAACAAGATAGGTTAGCATTCATTTAGGGCCAGCAAAATTAGCTGTTAGTGTATGATGGTTTGCACATCGTTGATGGCATCTGTAGCTTCATGGACAACTAGGATTTCTTTTTGGTATTTTTTTCTACCACAGCTGTATTTTTCTGATAATAACAGCTTCATCTTTTACCTCTCTTTTAGCTATGGTGGAATATAAGTAAGAGATCTCAATAAAGATTAATGTTGAGTTTGTTCTTGGTAGGAATGTCAATTACTGGAGAGTAATGAGATTTAGAATGAGGTTGTATTGTATGTGTCTGTGATAGAGAGGGTTGGCACGACAGGAGCCCCAACCTCCACCATAGCCGTGTAGCACTGCCATAGGTTCTGCAGAGAGCTCTGTAGTTTAGCTTTTCCTAGCACATGCACACTGCTCATTATTGCTGGGCTTTTTTTTTTTTTTTAAGACTTTATTATTTATTCATGAAAGACACAGAGAGAGAGGCAGAGACACAGATAGAGGGAGAAGCAGGCTCCTCAGAGGGAGCCTGATGTGGGACTCGATCCCAGGACCCCAGGATCACACCCTGAGCCAAAGGCAGATGCTCAACCACTGAGCCACCCAGGCATCCCTGTTGCTGGGCTTTGATGCCAAAGCTCTCTGTGGAAGCCCTAGCTCAACCACTTATAAGTGGGTACTGATTTTACCCCTCTAATCTATGATTTACACTAAAAGGACACTCTGTGAACTCCTCTCACAAGGTACAACCTTCTTATTTTTATTCATGGATTCTTGTCACTTCAATGATATGGAAAAAATAAACCCCAGTGGCAGAAAGAAGAGTATACTAGCATTGCTTCCTAGTCTAGGCCTTTATTGGACAAGGGTTGTACCAAGCAAGAGGCAGCTTATTACACATGGAAGGAGGCATTTCAAAGGAAGAACAGTAACCTCTATTGACTCTAACCTAATAGGGTCAATAACCCCTATTGACTCTAATATAACTTCTATTGACTCTATTGATTCTAATCCAAAAGGAACATCCCTAAAGGCTTCAGATTTTCCCACTTTCCAATATGTGGATCACTTGGTATTTACCCTACATGAACATCAGTTCTTCTGCTTCTTCTTTTTCTCTTTCTTTTTCAGGTAGGGAGAAGGCAAGGGGTGCAGAGAGGGAGAGAGAGAATCTTAAGCAGGCTCCATGCCCAACACAGAGCCTCATTCAGGGCTCAGTCCCACAACCCTGAGGTCATGACCTGAGCCGAAATCACGAGTCGGACACTTAACCAACTGAGCCACCCAGGCGCCTCTCTTCTGTTTCTTGCGTGAAAGAGGTGGAGTCTTGAAATCTTGAGGGTAGTTTGTATCTCTGCATATAAGAAGGAAAGCAGAGAGGTTGGCAGAAAAGACTTTTCAGTGTGTGAGATTAATCTGTGTTAAATCAGGAGCAGTAGTGAGAAGGGAGAGTGGGGATTTAAAGGGCTTGGGAAGACCAAACAATGGTGTGCCAAAGCTATAAGATACATGGTTTTGACAAGGCTAGAATCACACACCCTGAAAATTGAACAGAATTTAGAGTATACCTGGGATATTTAGTCTTCAAAACTCCTCCTGAGCTAGGGTAAACCTTTTCGCTTTTCCTCATGTAGTGCTTCAGGCAAATCATTATGCAAGGTGGGGTCTACTTGGCATCCCTTTGCAAATCCATACCTCCCTACCTCTTATAGGGAAATAATCCTTTATATTTGTTAGTGTTGCATTTACAAAGGACTTCCCTATATATTAACATTTAATCCAGTCCATTAATCACAGAGGAAGATACTGATGCACTCTGTGTAGAGCCTCTGTCTAGGGTTGGTGCACTCTAAATCACTGTGGAACTACCTTTATTCATATGATTCTGTATTGGGAGAGCAAATCCTTAAATGCAGGGAAAAGGATACTAAGAGGCAGTTGTATCAGAAATTCTGAAGGCATTCCCTTTCCTCTTCTAAGACCTGAAATTCCATCAATTATAGTAATTTACTTCTTTAAGTCTCCTATGATCTTCTATAAGAATGTGACTGTCCATGCAAGAGATTATTTGCTTAAATTGAAGTGTGTCATATAGAAATAGTTGAAGACGTAGTAATTATAGCAGATTGGTTGGTAGTTTGATCTACAGATTTATGTGACAAACAGTTATTATGAAATTGTTGAAGTTTAGGACATTGCTGTAGGTACTGTGAGGGATAAAATGTGGAATAATAAATTATCTCTTTCCCAGAGATTTTACAATATAGTAGGAGATCCTCCAGTGGGGAGAGGGGGAGATTTTGGAAACAGAGTAGCTGTGGGAAGTGAAGAACAGTGATATAAATAACCCTAAGTTTTCTTTTGTGAAAGTTGGATTTGGTAACCAATTTAAGAGATTTATTTAGTGGCATTATATGCTGTGATGGGGTAAGTTGAATATGAAGCAAGTTTTCAGAAGATAGATGAGATGTTTAGTGGGATGTCCTATAACTAAGATGTCTGTGAATAACACGAGTGTTCCATGCAGATGATACATGAATTTTTTGAAATAAATGAGCTGTCCCTGGGGCTGTGTTTAAAGGGAGGAAGAGCAGAGATTCCTAACAGCATGTAGAGTTCTGGATCTTTCAATAGCTAGTAGAGTTGGATTAATGAGTTTGAAAGAGTTAATGTAGGAAAAGTTAAATTATGAAGTCGCAAAATAGGTAAATGCTGTATTCTGAACAAAATTAGGGAACCTGGCTCTCAAGGAGTGGGCAGTGAACAATGATGTCAGAGGCTGAAGAAAATCTGACTTTTTAGTTTTGTTAATATGAAACTAATTCTTAAGGTATAATTTGTCTTTATCTTGAGGTATAATTTATCTGTAATAAAGCAAACCATATTAAGTACATGTCAGTGAGTTTTGATATAGTTGTATAGCTGTGTAATGACCACCACAGCCGAGATACAGAACATTTCCTCATTCCAGAAAGTTCCTTTGTGCTTCTGTTCAGTTATCCTCTACCTTGACTTTTGGTCCCAGGCAGCCACTGGTGTGCTTTCTGTCATTATAGATTAAACTAGTCTTTTCTAGAGTTTCATCTCAATGGACTCGTACAATGTACTGTCTTTTGTGTCTGGCTTGTTTTTGCTCAGTATGTCTCTGAGACTCATCTGTATATATCAGTAGTTCTTTTCTTTTCATTTGTGAATAATATGTATTCATTCAGCTATTGATGGATATTTGGGTCATTTCCAATTTTTGACTATCATCAGTAAAACTGCTGTGAACATTCATGTTACAAATCTCTGAATAGAAATATCTTTTCATTTTTCTTGGGTGAATACCTAGGAGTGGAATTTCTACATCATCAGTGGCTTGTGTCTATTCAAGCCTTGGTCAATTTTATATAATTGTGTTGTTTGCCTTCGTATTGTTGAATTGTAATATTTCTATATATATTCTGATAGAGATTTTTTAAATCAGATATATGTGCTGTGAATATTGAAACTAATTTTTGGCCACTAGAAATTATTGGAAATCTTGCCATAGTAGTGGATTCGGTGCATAATTGAAATAAAAATAATGATCTAGATGCTAAAAATGTAACACATCTGCTCTAATGTCATTCATTTGAGTATACAGATTAATAGAAAAATACAGATTAAAAATACTCTGTCATCTTCAACTTTCATGATCTCAGATTTCAACCAAGATGCCTGCCTACATATCTCTTTTCAGTACACTCTGAAATCCACCTTTTTTAAAATATATTTTTTTAGACAGCTGCCAGTTGAGTGCCAGTTTTATATTTGAGTTTTTTTTCTGGCAGCACCTTTGAGAAACATATGCTTCCAACTTTAGCTACTGCTTTTTGCTCCATATGCTTCTTGTTCCATTTCTAGGTATCAGAAAGGCATTTGGGCTGAATATGTGCATGATTAAGATCATGGAGCTTATTGAGGGAGTCAGGCTTTCCAAAATATGAGAGAAAAGAAAATTTGACCACCACCAGTTTTTAAAGTGACTTAGAAAATACAGTGCCAAACCCTTTTCTGCCAGAAACTTTAATGTTTAAGCTACAGGAACAGTTGTTCATGAGCTATTTATTGTTCCATCTCTGTGCATTCTTCTAAGCTTAACTTCATGGGGGCAGAACACAGACACCACTCTCAAGAGCTTAGAGAACAGGTGCTGAGGACAAGAGAGGGAATTAGGATTCTTGAATGCTTCCAGTGCCATTCATTTCTGTTCCTCTACAACTGGATAGCATCATCTGCTCTCATTGACTTAGAGGCTTTACATGACAGTATTAGGTTCAGTGACATTGAGTAGGCATTCTGTGAATGCATTAGTAGGACAAATTTGGTCTTACAATCCCACTAATGCTTAAAGGTATTAGAGAAATCTCCCAATCTACTGGCATTATAAATAGTGTGTTCTAGCTAGATTCATCTAAGCTTCTGTTGTTATGTAAACTATAGAGTGACAGGCCAGTGAAAGTGTTTCTACTTTTAGAAATTGTTGACCTTTCTAGAACTTGCATTTTTGGCCTGATTATTTTGAATATAATTAATCAATGGACAGTAAACAAAGTGATCGCTGGATGACTAGAATAGATTTCATAAGGTCCTTCCTTCCTATCTCATACTCTTTAGGCATAGTAGAATTCCTTCAGCCTTATGCATAGCTTAGTATTCTTATATTAGACATGATTTGCATAAGCCTGGTTATCTGGTTTCCATGTCCACAGTTCTTCAAAGCAAAAAGGCAGGTGGGTTGGAGAAGGACTTCTATGTGCAGAAACACTGATAGGAGATCAGAGGAAGATACCACCATATAAAAAAGGACATAACAGACACATGGAAGGATGTTCAACATCACTTAAAATCAGGGAAATGTAAATCAAAACTACAATGAGATATCACCTCACACCCGTCAGAATGGCTAAAATAAAAAACACAAGAAACAACAAGTGTTATAAGAATGTGGAGAAAAAGGAACATTGCACTGTTGATAGGAATGCAAACTGGTGAGGCCACTGTGGAAAGAGTATGAAGGTTTCTCAAAAAGTTAAAATTAGAACTACCCTATGATTCAGTAATTGTTCTACTGGGTATTTACCCCCAAAATACAGAAACAGTAATTCAAAGACATACATGCACCCCTATGTTTATTGCAGCATTATTTACAATAGCCAAATTATAGAAACAGCCCAAGTATCCATTGATAGATAAATGGCTAAAGAAGATGTGATATATGTATATGTGTGTATATGTCACATCATATATATGATAAATATGATGGATATAATATATAATAATCCAGTATATGTTATATAATATATTAATGTATTATATATTATTATATAATATATCATATATTATTTTTATGGCTGAATTATTCAGCCATAAAAAAGAATGAGGCCTTCCCATTTGCAATGATATGGGTGGAACTAGAGAGTATATTCTTTTTTTAATATTTATTTATTTATTCATAGAGACAGAGAGAGAGAGAGAGAGAGAGAGGCAGAGACACAGGCAGAGGGAGAAGCAGGCATCATACAGAGAGCCTGACGTGGGACTCGATCCAGGGTCTCCAGGATCACGCCGTGGGCTGCAGGCGGCACTAAACTGCTGCACCACCTGGGCTGCCCTAGAGAGTATATTATAAGCAAAATAAGCCAGTCAGAGAAAGACAAATACCAAATGATTTCAATCATATGTGGAATTTAAGAAGCAAAACAAATGAGCAAAGGAAAAAAAAAGAGAAAGACAAGAGACAGAGGGAGACTAACCAAGAACCAGACTGTTAACTATAGAGAACAAGCAGATGGTTATCAGAGGGGAGGTGGGCAGGGGATAGGTGAAATAGGTGATGGAGATGGAGGAGTGCACCTTTTGTGATGACCACTAAATAATGTATGGAATTGTTGAATCACTATATTGTACACTTGAAGCTAGTATAACACTGTATATTAACTATACTAGAATTAAAATAAAATAAAGGACATGACTTTGAAGACAAGGCAATTTAGAACTGTTTAATATAGGTGTAGCAAGTCCCAATGGAGCCTGAGGGCATCCTTTTGTTATGTGATGTGGTGGCCCTGAATTATAAAGAAAACATTAAAATATCATCAGTGTTCTTTTTGTTCTTTGCAATAAAATTCTAGACAGATTTCAAACTAGAATGATTAAATATAAGTTGTTTTGCCTCAAGATTTAAGGTCTTGACCATCAGGAAAACTTTTTCTTGTTCCCTGACCTGTTGCCTCTGTGCCCACATACATATACATGCTGACTCCTCACCTAGGACTCACCTGCTAAAGTCATTTCCCTTAGGAAAGGCTGGTTTTGCAGCCCCTCCTTTGGATGTCCTTTACTTGTACTCTCATGACTTTCACAACCCTGTATGGTAATGGCCTGTTTACTTGCTCATCTTTCCCATCAAACCAAAGCTATTCACTAATATGCATGCCTACCACTTCGCACAGTAGTACCTGGCACACAATAGATGCTTCATAGATAGTTCTTGAATAAATGAATGGTTGAATAAATGTGAATGAATCTAATATAACTTCTAGGTAGCCAAGGCTTATTTGTATAGTAGTTTGGAAAAACAGCATGCCCAAACTTTTGAAAATTTGTCCTCTAATATGTTTGGAAATTGCTATCACAACGCATCACAGTGGATTAGAATTCAGAGTAGGATCAAGAGTGTCTTTCAGATGTGAAAAACAAAAGTGAATCTAAAAAATGCTGTACTATGGGGGCTCCTGGCTTGCTCAGTCCCTGGAACATGCAACTCTTGATCTCAGGGTTGTGAGTTCAAACCCCACATTGGGTGTAGAGATTACTTAAAAATAAAATCTTAAAAAAAAAGTGGTACTATATGGAAATATTCTAATATAATACAGAAATTATGGATTAAATATATTGTTCCTTAAGAGCTCTTGGTTGATATTAAAATAGCCACATCAAATTATACAATTGAATGGACTATATATTCCTATAATTTAAAAAGTTATTTTAGAAAATGATACCTTAAGAACCATTAATAGTTCAGCATTGACTTGGCTGAAAGAGAACAATAAGAAACGTGTCATTTCTTGGATCTAGTAATTAATAAAATGCTGTTATATGGAATAATTTGAATCCAGAAAAAGAGAAAAGCATATTACTGACAAGTTTGCTAATGACCAAAAATTAGATAGCAGTAGAAAACATTAGGTGATAGCATTAGATTTCAAAATGCCACATTCATGTCATTAGACTCAGAAGCACAATGATCCATATGAATGAAGAGGGCACCAGGCTTAAAGTACAGCACCAGGAATAAAACAAAGATTAAAAAGAAGCATTATTAAACCTTGGATGGTTAGTGAAAAAGATTGTGAAATTTCCTCAGAGTAGGATAATGGCTTTGAAATTCCTTTTGTTTGAGTGAGAATTATAGCCTTTAGTACTATTTAGAATAAAATTGGTGAAACACACAAAGTACAGGAAGAGTCGAGTTAGACTGGATATTTTAGGGCCAGCTGTGTGAACCCTCTGACTTAGGATGACTGCCTGAGAGGCCTTTTCTGAAGTCTTCTCTTTTTTCCTTTACCCGCTTCATCTGGCCTGTGTCAACTATGTTCTGCTTTTTCATTATCTGAGATCATAATTGAGCCACTTAAGAACTGGGCTTTCTTCCAAAATAGGATATTTGGTTGTGGTCATTTAACAGTGTTGTCTTTTTTTTTTTTTTTTTTTTTTTTTTTTAGATTTTATTTATTTATTTGAGAGAGAGAGAGAGAGAGAGAGAGAGAGAGAGAACAAGCAGCAGGAGCCAGAGAGGGAGAAGTAGGAACAGTGTTGTCTTAAAAATAAAAAGGTGCACTTAACAAAAAACCAAACCAATTAATATGACAGGTATGCACGACCTCATTCTCATGCCACCTATGGAGGGTACCCTCCTAGGCTCAAGGATGAAGTAAGACTCTTGGGAAGGAAGAAGATGTCTGTTGAACAGATTGTATTATTTGTTATACAAAAGCTAAAGTAATAGTTTGTTTTTAGACTGAATAAAAATTTCCTCATGACAGAAATAGCTGCATCAAAATGTCAGATACCTGCTTCTTCCTGTTTTGCTTTAGAAAGTTAATAAGAGAGTAGATGGTGTGAATTACTCTATGAAACTTGGGCTCAAGAAAACATTACTTGTCTATTTATATCACTCAAATTAAATCAACTTCTGAGCCTTTCTTGCCAGGGCTGGTGAGGAACCTGATGTCAACCATTATTTGGGTTCTCCACCTCCCCTTCCCACAGCCCCCACCCCCCCACCCTCACCCCCACACAAACACAGATGCACACTGTATTGCCCTGGTCTTGGTCTCTCAGGGCTTATTTGGTCCTGGGAACACTGGGAGAGGCCTGGTCGTGAGCTATCATCATGGTCACCATGGCTCCTTCTGTTCACTCTGCCAAGACACTCCACTGCTTGGGCGTGGGGAACTCCCGAAAGTGCCTACCCGTGGTCCTTGGCCTTGAAGTCAGGCTTTACGAGTGCCAGTCAAGGACAGCCTGCTCCAGAGTCACCTAATTGTCTGCTCAGAGGTCTGCCATCTCTGGATGCACTATGGGAATAAGGACCGGGGCCCCCAGACTGGACTCACTAGACCCCCAGCCTGCTCCTCCTCTTCCCAGCCTCCTAGTATCTCAGATCTGGAAGGGCCTTTCTTGGCCTCCTCTTTCACAGTGAGGTTCAGTGACCCATCTGGAAGTTCTAAATGGATAAAACTACACGTAAGAGGGTTTAGTTTTTAAGAATTCAGTAATATGGCCTTTCCTCCCCCTCAAGGATAGACTGCACCTTTATGTGAGGCTGTTGGAAGCCAGCAGTTGCATATATGCTTGAGTTTTCATATACTCTCGCGTTAAATTCTCTATCACCCGCTTTCCATCCCCACCCAAGTTTTTGCAAGTTTAATCATGGCATGTTCTACAGTGTAAGGATTTAGGGTCTTTTATTCTTTGCAAGTGTGTGGCTGTCACATAATCTTAAAGACGGGTCTATTTGTCTCTCTCTGTCTTTCATCTTTCTTGGTCTGTCTCCTTATTTCCGTCTGTGTCTCTGTCTCTGTCTCACACACGCATACACACATACACTTTTAAAGATCTGAGAATATTTGTTTTGGAAAATCTCTTAGCAATCAAAGGGTGGTGGTGAGGTAATCTTTGTCTCAGATTGCTAATGTTAGAGTTATTTTACTCATTCACCAAACTTTCTCCATATATTAGAGACTGACTATAGAACCATCCAGGTTTAGCATGGAATTTAGCATATACCCAGGTGGCCCAGCAGCTAAGAAGGCATAGTTACCAGAAGGTCCTCATTATACTGTGGCCACATTTGTGAGATAGTGCACAGTAGTGACTATGGCAGTCTTTCCTTCTATTTTTATTTGGCTTTCCAGTCCTATCTTGCTTAGCTTAAATCAGAAATTTACAAATTACTTTCTAAACTCTGATTAAAAAAAAAACAAAACTCAGATATTACCAAAGATATACAAATCTGATCAGATTTCTCTATCAAAAGTCATTAAAACTCCTGAAATTTAGTTTAGATAATTTCTTTTCTTCACTGTATTGTGTTCCTATAAAGGATATCAGAAAACAAAGACAACAGAAAATTAATATAAGCGTACCTCATTCTCTTGTACTTCACTTTATTGTGCCTTGCAGATTTTGCATCTTTACATATTGAAAGTTTTACATATTCAAAGTTTGCATCAAGCAAGTCTCTGGGCACCATTTTTCCGAGAGGGTTTGCTCACTTTATGTCTCTGTGTCATGTTTTGGTAATTTTCACAATATTTCAAACTTTTTCATTTTTAGTATATTTGTTATGGTGATCTGTGATCAATGATCTTTGATATTACTATTGTAATTATTTTGGGGTGTTAGGAACCATGCCCATATAAGATGGTGAACTTAATGGATGGATGTTTGTATACGATCTGACTACTCCACTGACTGGCCATTCCCCATCTCTTTCCCTTTCCTGGGGCTTTCCTATTCTCTGAGACACAACGATATTGAAATTAAGCCAATTAGTAACCCTATGATGGCCTCTAAGTGTTTGTGAAAGGACAAGTCACAAGTCTCTCACTTTAAATTAAAAACTAGAAATGATTAAGCTTAGTGAGGAAGGCATGTTGGAAGCCAAGACAGGCTGAAAGCTAGGTCTCTTACACCAAACAGTAAGCCAAGTTTTGAATGCATGGGAAAAGTTTTTTAAAGGAAATTTAAAATGCTACCCCAGTGAACACATGGATGATAAGGAAGTAACAGTCCTACTGCTGACATAGAGAAAGTTTCGATGGTCTTGATAGAAAATCAAACCAGCCACAACATTGCATGCTCATATGGCCTTGGGTTTAGATGATCTACACCTTACCAAGTTCTACTGATAACTGACACAAGTCTCCATCATATACCAGGATCATTGTTTGCATCTTTTTGGTTCCTAAGTTATATAAAAGACTCTTCCATT
Organism: Canis lupus familiaris; assembly: GCF_011100685.1. Lineage (NCBI taxonomy): Eukaryota > Metazoa > Chordata > Mammalia > Carnivora > Canidae > Canis > Canis lupus. Next base: position 27,144,380 of record NC_049255.1, read on the forward strand.
TACATCTGAAGACTTTTGAGCTAGATGAGATCTTCTTACATATTCTTAGGACCACATAACTCTAACTTAAAATGATATTGATTGACTAGGAATATTTCAGTATCTACCGTAAAGTCACCTCTCATGAAATCATAATTCCCACATTAGTAAAAAGTGAAAAGATTTATGCATTTTTGGTATTTACAGATAAGCAAACATATGTAAAAACTTTCCTTTTTTTTTAAAGAACCATCTCTACGGCAGGCACTATACTAGACAAAAAAATGCAATCACTGTTAAGGCAAACATGGATTCTCTTTTCTTAAAGCACATGATAAAGTGAGGTTGATCATCCTAGCAGTGAAATCTGAAGATGATAAGGGCAAGTGTTTACATATTGGGCCTGATTTCTGCCAATGAATAAACTACTAAAGGTACTAATTTTCCCCTTCTCTGGAGTGAAACGAATGCCTTGTTCAGTTGGACTCGTTATAAAATTAACTTGGAGATAATTACTAGCAAATAATAACTAGAATTTGTGTTTGGTTACATCAAAAGTAACCTCGTGACAAGGAAAAAAGTTCACTTCCAAAAGCAATCAGTTTATTCCCTGTTCACTGATGAGGTTTATTTTTAAATGAAGCTACTCTGCCTTTTAAGATCTTACTATAGATATCACAATAAAGCCTGATCATTGGAAATTGGGATGAGTCACACATTACAGAAACCAGTTAGGCCGGTTCCTGCTTTATTTCCACTGGAAGATATTTTTGAATGAATATTTATCATTCTGAAAGATCTTCATATGAAAATGACATGCTTTACTTCCTGATTCTCAAGAAAAGGCTTTAGAAGCTATTCTAATCACTCAGGATGACTTAAAAATTGTGGCCTTATTTTCATAAATTTTAGGTCATTAAATAGTATATGCAAACTCGTTTCCCAAGTGAGTTCAACTCATGGCAATGCTTGGAAGAGTTTTATTCTTCTCTCACCACTGCTCTCAAATAACATAGCATCAAAGATTATGGAATTGGGTCCTTGAAGGTTAAATTGGAAAGTAGTTAGCTATAGGAAATACCAGTTTCCTCTTTAGTTGTCATCATTTTAAATGAATATTGAGGAAATTCAGATACTACTTGTGTTCGACAGCACCCAAGAATGATTCTCTGCTAGGCAAAATCGTCTTTTTCAACAAAGCATACAGGAGTGCATTTGAACCTTTGAGCATAATAAAGTCTCAGGACGATCTTTTCCTGGGACTCTGGGAGTCCTGACACCTTCACAAGATGATTTCTTTTTCTTCTCAGGAGAAGCAGATGGAATTTCAGCCCCCATTATCTGCTATTCTTGGGCAAGTAAAACCAAGATCTGTGCCCCCCTTTTCCAGAGGATGAGCTACTTTAGCAAAAAAAGATGTAAATTTTTCTGCAAATGTCCTGTTAAAAGTCTCTCTTTAGAAATGATAATCACTTGTTTCTATTTCTTTTAGAAAAGAGTATAAGGCTTACCAAATGATGAAGGAGGATGTGATTGGATGTTGCCAATGAGACACAACTTTTGCCCCATGGAAAATAATTATCCTCTTTGGAACAGTGGGGTTGCTCCCACAGTGCTTGGCTATGGGCTATGAGTAAAACCCAGCCGCATCAGCTTGAAGCCTAGAAAGATTGTATACATTGAAGAATCAAATCTTTGGTAGAAAGTTAGAAGCAGTGTGAGTAATAACAAAAGACTATTTGACAGGGACATTTAAAACTTTTGGTTTTTTTTCTGTCATTTTATATTCTGAAACTTCCAGAATCAAAGGAAGGTCTATCCCAGAAAATGAATCATCTGTAGCTTTGGCATGTTCTGTCCTAAAGAATGAGAGAATCAAATCTAGCCAGCCAAATGTAACCTGATAGTCAGTGGGGCAACTTCCAAATGCGGAATTCAGCACTCACTTACCTGCACATTTGTCTAGGACAATATAAAATAGTTTAATAAGTCATAGAGCTTTCGTGTTAGGAAAATGCAGCATCTTTAGTATAGTTGATGCCGAGAAAAACATTTGCTTTTTGAAGGCTTGACAGAGGTACTGGCACATGTCCTCCTCAATCTAAATGTAATATATAGCACCTCATGGCATATCATAGACAAAAATCTCTAGAGCAGAGGGAGCAGTTATATAATAGTGAGGCTGACTTCTCCATATGGGACTAAGATAGGTCAATTATATTTCTGCAAAGTGAACCTAAAATTACAAGTTAAATTCTGACTTATGTCTGATGATAGGAAATAATTCACATTTAGATTTCCTTGCAGATATGTTATCCTTTTGTCAGCTCTTTACTGACATAAAACCTTATTGCAGAAGTGCTAGAAGGTTCATATTTACCTAGCTCAGCAAAAATGTGTGAAATGACTATTTTCTTCTGTTTGTTTTATATTCCCTTTAAGAATAAACTGCATCTGTCCAAACAAATTCAACTTGTAAAAATCAGAAAATCAGGAAGCTATTCCTAATCATTGAAATCAGCTCTTGGAATTTTAAATATGGAAACTATGTGTTATTATCAAATGAGAAGCAGTCGTGACCATTTGCAACAGCCGCTGTTCTGCAAATCTGACTTACCAGTTCACTAAAACCCCTATTTATAAGTGTATTGCATGCATAAAATTGAACTTCTCATTCCAATCCATTGCTGCCAGTGAGTTTTGGAAGTAGGAAACATGAAATTTTGGAGAGGCTTTTTATTTTATTTAGTATCCATATGTCATGGAGCACATAGATGGAAATACAATATAGTTTTACTTTAAGCTAGCCATTTGGTGATCAAAACAATGGTTGAGTTGAGTTTGGCATATTGTTTTAACCACAGAATTTGTGGTTTTGAATTTTTACAGCAGTTGTCCTTGGATTCTCAGAAGGCCGTTCTGCATAAAGTAGGCCCCCATTGCTGGGAGTAGAATATCAAACTCTTTTAGTTCTTTGTCTCATTGAGTTTTAATATCTATATCATTATTAATAAGGATAAAAAGAACTACCTTATAATTTTAAAGAGCTTAAGGTTTAGTCATGCTTATTATTATTATTATTTTAAGTAAACTTTTATGCCCAATGTGGGGCTGGAACTCACGACCCTGAAATCGAGAGTCACAAGCTCTACTGAGTGAGCCAGCCAGGTGCCCCTAGTCATACTTATTATATCATGTAGTTTCTTCAAATAAAATTGATGATATATCTAAAGCAGTTATAAAAAAAAATAAAAATAAAGCAGTTATTTTGAAGGAGGAAATTGAAGCCCAGAGAAGCAAATGACTGGTCCAGGTTTGAAGAATTAGTTAAGGCTAAGGCCAGTCAGCCAAAACCCTGCTCATTTTACTCTTACAAGGTGCTAGCATTCTTTATAGGATGGTCTTGACAGAGTTGAGGGTGGTAGATGATTATATCTGCTTCTCTGCCAATTTATATCTTAACCTAGTGCATTCCTCTTTCTGGAGGGCTCCAGCAGTACCCTCCCTCCCTTTATGATTTCTGAATCTTAATAGATTGCATCATGCATTTTGATACTTAATTAGACTTCCAAAATCTGGGAACAAAAGATCATCTAGCTAAGCCCTTTGTTCAAATGAATTGAGTGAAGAGGCTACCATGTTTGAGATGAAGCAGCTAATAAATAGTAGGCCTGGAACCAGAACTCCTATTTCATATCTCTTTACACCACATGATTGTTTTCTATATTATCATTTTCATAAGCCAGATTCCACATCAAGACTTTAAGTTTTTGGAGGACAAGGACTTCTTAGATCTCTCCATGACCATTCCACAGTGCTAAATACATTCCTAAGGTCATGGAAGTAGGTACTGAATTGATTTGGAGCAAAAGAATTTTGCTGGTTGTGCTAGCTCTGACTCCCTCGAACCAAGTAGAGGGGATATTTGTCTCAATTTGAAAAGCCCTTTTCTAGCTCTGCTATGAATGTGCTGTAGTGGTGGTGGCTGTGGGTGGTGGATACAAAGTCAAGTACTAATTTCACAGGACTGCACTCTGCTCTAAATAAATGGTCATCATGGAAATATTCTCCTGAGCCTCCTTAGTCGTTTGGAATATCGGATATGTAGAGCATGAATTGATAGAGAAACTTCCTTAAGAGGCAAGACACTCGTGCTTGTTTTATTTCAAGTATATTCCAAGGAGCTTGTTATAGCCCTATAAATAATCATTGATCTTCCCAGGATGCCTCACAGCAAGTATTTCTGTTTTATAGATGAATCAAGAAAGCCAGAGTTTAAGTTTTCTACCTAAGGCAAATGGGTTGATATCATGCAAATAGATACTCTGAAGGATGATGAGGCAGGGGGCCTTTCTCTGCATCTTTGCCTTTGCCAGATACGTGTACAAGGAACATCCCATGCCTGGAGGGAAGATAGAAAACCCTACCCTGTGTCACTTTAATACACCAACATCAGCAGAGGCTCAGAATCAAAGCCGGCTATGTTATCTCTTCTAACCAGAAGCTCTCTCAAGAAAGTACAGTTGGAAAAGCAAAATAATTTCCAGTTGTGTCTTTGAAGTTGTGTGGTGTGTTATCATGGGTTTCTAATACCTACTGTGGATATTTTAAAAATAGGGAGAAGTTATAAAGTGATAAATAGAAGAACTGTTTGAACAACTACATTTAAGGCCTAAAAAGTAACCAACATAAAATTTTACTTTCCTCCTTTACTTTGTAGGTGTGTCTAGATTCTGATGCTGGCAAATTTTCTTTTTAAATTAGACACTTATACAGGCTGGTGGTGAAACTATTACACATTATGTGATTTTTATACCATGAAGTTTCCTGTTTTTATGACATCTATCATTTCCTCTGTGTGTGTGTGTGTGTGTGTGTGTGTATTAGTGATTAACATGTCTATAAGAAAATCTGTTTGCTTCTGTCTTCCCCTGTGGCTAGTCAAATGAATCTTGCTACTAATGGCTTATTTTAATTGGTGACTATATGAATTTATTATACTAATTTTTCCATTCTATTGTCAGGTAGCTGCTGTGTGGTTCAGTGGTTCAGTTCTGTTTTGGGGCTCCTACATGAGAAGTACAGTAAGAAAAGAGGTTGCCAGGCATGTAGTAGATAATAGGTGCTCTGTAAACATACATTGAATGGACTAAATAAACAGCAGAATGAATGACTCCAGAGTATACCACAAAACCAGAATAAATCATTTAATAACCTATTTTAGAATCATATAATGCTACAGCTGAAAGTGACATTTGAGGTCAGTCTAGTTTCCTATTAGGAGATATCAAATGAACTAGATCTATTTGCTCTAGAAAATCTTCTTAAAAAGAGATTTAGAGTATTGAAAAGGATACTAGATTTACATACAGCTAGATGATCCGGGTGCCATACCAGCTAACCACATGCTTTTTTGTATGACCTTCATTATGTCATTCAGTTTTTTGCTCTCCAACAGATAAAATGAGACAATGGATGCAAATTGTAGAGTTTGTGTATTTAATCTGCTTGGTACCCTTTTGCACTTTTAGCAACAGATGATATATGCATCCTGAACAGGGCCTGGTACCTCACCCCAGCTAGATACAGCAACTGCTCTGGGAGGTGGAAACATGACGGAAGCAGGACTGGTGATAAAATACAAAATTCGACCAAGTAAATTTGAAGATCTAGTTGGCTTTATGAATTGGACAGCATCTTAGCCAGGAAGTAGGTTGGGAACTCTGAGGAGTTGTACAGAGTAAAAGGTTTTCATAGAAGGAAGGTGGAGCAAGAAAAGGATTGTTCTAGGCAAGGTCAGCTTTCCCTTGGGGGTCTTAACATGCAGATTATCTCCTCTTCCTTTGGGGGATGAAAGGGCCCAGGAGGCAGACAGTTTGGTGCTGATCCAAAAACACCTGACTGACCAGTTAAGACTAATTACTAGGGGAGGTTAAAACTGCAATTAGAATATGTATTAAGCCCCAGTTTTGGGACTGCCTAAATGACACCATTTTGGGCCTGTGGTTTTCTTTTTCACACCAGTTACAGTCTTTCTGTGGGATTCTTCAAACCAAACCTGACAAGGCCTTTTTTTTCTAACCAGGTACTGTAGTGAGGACTTGAGCTTGGAGCTGCTAGTAGTGTAGTGCTTTCCTCTTCCCACTGTGGAGAGTAAGATGCTGAGGGGTAGAGATAAAGGGCCAGGGGGGCTTAAGTTCCTTGGATGTGAGGTAAACCTCTTGTCTTTGCTACAGGTTTCCTCCTTTCTAGCCTCAAAATTCCTACTTAGTGGGACACCTGGGTGACTCAGCAGTTTGGTGCCTGCCTTCGGCCCAGGGCCTGATCCTGGAGTCCTGGGATCGAGTCTTACATGGGCTCCCTGAGTGGAGCCTGCTTTCCCCTCTGCCTGTGTCTCTGCCTCTCTCTCTGTGTCTCTGATGAGTAAATAAATAAGTCTATAATTCCTACTTAGTGTGTAAGGTAGTTTGCTGTGATGCCAGAATAGAGTATCATAGACTGATGGCTAAATCGCAGTATTTTCTCACAATTGTAGACGCTGGAGGCCAAAATCAAGGTGTTGGCAGGGTTGCTTTCTTCTGAGACCTCTCTCTTTGGCTTGCAGATGGCTGACTTTTCTCTGTGTCTTCACATGACCTTCCTTTTGTATGTGTCTGTGTCTTAATCGTCTCTTCCTATAAGGGCATCAATCATATTGGATTAGGAGTCGCCTCAATTACCTTATTTTAACATAGTTACCTCTTCAAAGGCCCTGTCTCCGAATCTAGTCACATTGTAGGATACTGAGGGTTAGGACTTCAACATATGAATTTTAGAGGCTACAGCTCATAACAGGTATTTTTGTTGGGTTTCTATGACTTCTTTTTTTAAATTTTATTTACTTATTCATGAGAGACACAGACAGAAAGGCAGAGACATAGGCAGGGGTGGAGAAGCAGGCTCCCTGTGGGGAACCAGATCCAGAATCCCAGGATCCTGGGATCACAACCTGAGCCAAAGGCAGATGCTCCACCACTGAGCTACCCAGGTGCCCCGGTTTCTATGACTTTCTACTGAAGGAATTTCAGTTAATCTAGAAACCATCAATTGAATAAACAAGATTCATGGGCTCCAGTCAGAACACATCTTTGTTTTTGTTTCCCACTGCCCATTAGAATGTATTTAGTAGGGGAAGTTCTTCCAATACCCAAGGATGAAAACTTGAGTGATCCTATGACCTGCCTGGTAATTTGTAAGCAATACACTTGATTACAGTCCCTTTTAAGTTGTAAATACAGTGTTGGATCAGAGAGAATGGCCAGTTCAATGAGGTAATCAAAACTTCAAACTTGATTTGAAAGTAAATCTCTCTGCTTCTGTCCCCTAGCCAAGACCTTTGACAATTGGGAATCCTACCTTAAGTTTCCGATCTCACTAGGGTCCAGCTGGAAAAGGAATGAAAAGGAGAGGAAAAGAGAAGGACGGGGAAGTGCTTCTTCACTGACAGTAACACAAGATGGCCTCACGCCCTTAGTGTTCCATAAGTGCTTAGAACACACTCTTTCTTTCCTGGTCTTTTGTGGGGGGTTTTCAGCCACAGTGTAAATGCCCCTACATTTTACTTCCTTGTAATGGAAGCAATGCGTTTTCCCAGCCTCCTGGTTTTAGTGGTTCCTGCCACTGTGGAGTCCTTGCACCCTTCGAGGCAGCCTTCTTGAGCAGGACCCAAGTGGCTTCAGACCAGCCCTCTCCCCCACGTAGCCCACATCTGTCTTGGGAGGTCATCTGTCCCTTGTGGTCCTTGGACAGACTGGTAGTATAGGCCTGTCTGGCATAGTCACGTCACCCTCCCACCTCTCCATCAGTTCTTATTTCTTTACCTTTTCCAGGTGGGATTCAGATCTTATTTCTTTACCTTTTCCAGATGGGATTCAGATCTGCATCCCCCATGGACTCCTGCCTGGGGTACATGCTAGGCTTCCTCAATGGCCCTTTCGAAGCCCCTCTTGTCCCAGCATGAAGTGAGGGGAGATGCACCCTTCCTTCCGTGTTATACATGAGAAGGGACAATAACACAGCATTCTCCCAAGAAATCTTCCTCAGATACCTTCTTCATTTTCATTCTCTTGACCCTCTCATTTTGAATGTGGATTAGGGCTTTTTAGAATCCAAAGTAGGTTGTTCAGTATTTCTCTGACAAATGTGTGTGTGAGCCTGGACTTCAAGTTGGAATGTCTTGACTGCTGTCTTGGTATCTCAGTTGGAACTTCTAATTTAACAGACCTTTAAAGGAAAAAGTGCTTTGTAAACTGTGAAGTGCTACACAAATGTCAGGAATTAACTCCCTTTGCCTTGAAGAGGTATAGGGACTCAATGAGATAGAATGAAAAATAAAATGTGGCTCTACTTCTTGAAGAAGCAAACATCTCTAAGACATTTATATAGGTTAGTCTGGGTGACTTTACTTTGTGTCTAGTTAAAACATACTTCAAAAAAAAAAAAAAAAGAAAAGAAAAGAAAAAAAAACATACTTCATTACTTAGTTAAGGTAGAATTGTTAATACTACCCAGTGCTGCTCTTCTAACTAAATGTATATATGCCAGTAATCAGGACAGTAGGGGGCAAACATATGAAATGAAAGATGAGAGTCATCCATGGAGCCCAACATTTCTCTCCCTTTCAGTTTACACAGCCTACAGTTTGTACAAATACACACCATGTCCACACACTCAGTGGTTATATTTTGCAAAGGTCCATAAACTGACCATCTTATACTTCACTCAAAGAAAACTTCACTCAAGGGTTGGAGAAATTGTCAGAAAGGTAGAGAGCCAGTGGGAAACTGCACCCATCACTTGGAATCCACAAGTCCTCATTCATCCATTTAGTTATTTATTGGATGCCTATTTTTACCAGGCATTTATGCTAGCCGCTCGGTCTGTAGTGGTTAGCCAAACCATCAGAGTTTGTGATCTAATGGGGGAAACACATAAACACTTAACTGTACAATGGAAGATTGTGATAAGTGACAAAAAGAATAATGACAGGACAAGGGAGGGCAGAGATCTCCTACCTTACTTTGGGGTTCATGTCTAGGAGGCATTCTTGGAAAAGGAAGTGTGAAAGGTGGGTCCCCCACTATTTGTCCAAGCCTGCAGTTCTCATGCATTCCTAATGTAGTAAAAGTCGTCAGGAATTCTAAATGAAATATTACATTTAATTAGGACTTGAGTTTTCCGAGGGTACCACTCAGGCCTGTTCTTCCTAATGTTTTCTTCAGATGGTTCTCTACACTCTTTCCAAATAGAGCTTAGAATTTGTTTAACAAGACTACTTTGGGAGACATTGCTGTTTAGTGGAATAGAAGTTTGTGTATAATAATTTCTCTAAGTGGTCTGCCCTCTCAGAGCTTCTTGTTATCAGAAATCTGAAGAGCTCTGCCAGAAGAGTTGTTCTTTTTGTTTTCTGCTTTCTCTATCTGTGGTTAATCCCTCTGTTTATTCCATTTCAAAGCAGGGATCGCAGGGAAGAGGAAGGGTCAAAAAGATGAGTGAGGAAACCCCTTCTGGCTATGAATAGTTTACTGATAAGAATATTGCCTCCAAAACAAATTACTTACATTTTCTTCAAGAAAGCAAAGAAATGGGGGCACCCAGCGTGGCTCAGTGTTTGAGCACCTGCCTTTGGCTCAGGTCGCGATCCTGGGATCCTGGCATCAAGTCCTACATCAGGCTCCCTTCGAGAGCCTGCTTCTCCCTCTGCCTATGTCTCTGCCTCTCTCTGTGTCTTTCATGAATAAATAAATAAAATTAAAAAAAAAAGAAAGCAAAAAAGGTGAATATGGTTAGGAGCGTATTGTGAACACAAAATAATTTGGCTAGACTGAAATGTGATGAATTCATTAAAGGCCTGTATTTCCACTGGGATGCAATGTCTGCTTGAAATGAGGACTACACCTGCCCAAGCTGTCAGTTCTTAGTTTCATTTTGATAAGAACTATTTCCTGAGTGCTGCCTGACATGGGAGAAGTAGCACTGGGCAGTGCATTAAGAAACTTGGTTTATGGCTTCTCTTTTGCCACGGACTAGTGGTTATCCTTGGTGAGTCATTTGGTGGTAGTTTCCCTAGGAGCAAGGTGGGGGGAGTGGTAATACCTGCCACTTGCCTCTCAGGTTTGTTGTGAGGATTAATGAAGTAACCTTAAGGTGTTTTGATAATAAAAACTTTCACATTTGATGCATCATTATCATGACCATCTGTCTGTTTTTGAATTTTCTGTTCATGACTGATCTTAGCCTGTAAAACCATTCTCCCTAAGTTCATTTATCCTGAGGCCAAGATTTATGACATCTTATCTGTGCATCTGGTTGGGTAAGTGTCACATGGCCGCCACTCATGCAGGTATTCCTCATGGGGGTGCATATTACAGAAGTGTGTCTGTTGAAGTACAGGAGAACTGGGCCCTGTCATTTAGTGCTAAATACCCTTAAGGGGGTGGGGAGTGGATTTCTTTGTCTGTGCTTCTTTTTTTAAAAGATTTTATTTGTTTATTCATAGAGACACACACACACACACACACACAGAGAGGCAGAGACACAGGCAGAGGGAGGGAGAAGCAGGCTCCATGCAGGGAGCCCGACATGGGACTTGATCCTGGGTCTCCAGGATCACAGCCTGGGCTGCAGGCGGTGCTAAACCTCTGGGCCACTGGGGCTGCCCTCTGTCTGTGCTTCTGTTTCCTTATCCTGCAAAATGGCTTTGAGGATTAAATGATATAAATTATGAAAACGCTTACCACACTACCTGGAGTTAGGCTTTTTTGCTAGTGCTCCTCCCCTTTAAAACAAACAGTATGGAACCAAGGATTTGCAAAACAGATTTTTAAATTTTAGCTTTTTGTTTATTTATTTGTTTGTTTGTTTATTTATTTATTTATTTATTTATTTATTTATTTATTTATTTATAGAAAGCACCATGTGAGCAGGGAGGGGCGGAGGGAGAGGAAGAGAAAATCCTGAACAGACTTCATGCCCAGTGCAGAGCCTGACACAGGGCTCGATCTCACCACCCTGAGATCGTGATCTGAGCTGAAATCAAGAGTCTGATGCTTAACCAACTGAGCCACCCAGTTGCCTCTAAAACAGTTAAATAACAGGATCGACAGTTATGATGAACACAAACTCAGCTTCTTTTCATATTGTGCTGCAGCTGAGAAAATGAAACACTTCTGCACTTTAATTTTTTTGAAAAGATTTTATCTATCTATTTGAGAGAGAGAGACAGAGAGACAGAGAGACAGCATGCATGACCATGAGGAGGGGGGAGGGGCAGAGGGAAAGGGAGAAGCTGACTCTGGGAGCAGGGAGCCTGATACGGGACTGATCCCAGGAACCTGAGATCATGACCCAAGCTGGAGGCAGACACTTAATTGACTGAGCCATCCAGGTGCACTTGTTTACTAATAAAATCATATTTTAAAGTATTTTAGTACTGTACACCTATTATTAATAATGGAATTGAGGACAGCTGTTTTTTAATAGAAATATTATAGGAAGAAAAAAGAAATATAGGAAGCAATTTATTTTTATTTTATTACAATTTGAAATGTTACCACTTGAATAAATTATTTTTTTATATGGGATTTAGATCTTGCCCTTTTTCAGAAAAGTTTTAAAACTGTCTACAAAATTAAGCCCGATAGAAAACAAAGCAATTAAAAATATAATTGGAACAAAAATAAGATAAGCAGTTAGCCATCTTCAGAGGCCTTGGTGATAAGCAATGAGAAGTCCCTTTTAGGGAAGAGAACAGCAAGAGCTCTCCTTGTTTTTGGGGTTTCTTGTCTGTGTATCAGCAGTTTTCATGATCCTTTTGGAGTGGGCCCCACCTACCTCCCTGCCCCACCTCTTCCTTTGTGGGAATGGGAGACATGGGTGCTCAGGAGGTTGGTGGGAAATGAGCCAATGCTGACCAAGAATTTGAGCACACAAATAGAAAGTGTACATTCTTTTTGTTGCCTTGACAGTTTTTCTTGCATTGAGAGCCTCAGACATTGCATCTGCATGTGTGTGATCCTTTGCCTGGGATATAACCTAACTTTCTCTCTTTATCTGAAATGTTTCCCAGCCAGGAATGGTGGAGCAAATGACTTCAGACAATCTGATTACAGAAAAAAAGATTTTGACACATAGCTTTCTGTTTATGAATTGAAAATGACTGAATTTCTCTTTCATAAAAGTGCCTCTTGAGGAATGTGTTTAATGGAGGTTTAGGCTGTTATGGATATTTCAACCTAATGGTGTAATTACCATATGTCATTAATCCGATTCCCACAGGGAATTTATCTTTTTTTTTTCCCCTTTCAAAGCTAGAGGGTAACAAGAGCAAATGTTTTCAATGTTAGCCATTATTCATTTTAAATGTGAGTTGACAAGTTGAGGATATGAAAAACAAGAAATCGAGATGATCAATTTTTTTTAAAAAGTGGAAACCATTAAACTGTGTTAAGAAGAATGCCTCACAGCCCCCTTCCCCTGCCTGTGCTGGTATTAGCGCAGAACAACTTCTTGCTGCATCTTCTATTTTTGGACTTTGATTTTCTGTAGGTTGCTTCTGTGCCAGCTCTGCTCTTCCCCACCCCAAATACTTTTTTGGTAGGTTTCCTGCTGCGACCAAAGTCAAACAACGGGAAAAGAGGAAAGGTTAGCATTTAAGGGGTACACTTAAGAGATGATTCAAAGCTCCTTGGCTCCCTCTTCTTTGGCAGAAGGAGGCGGTCTGATGATCTTCTTGTTTTTCCTTCTTCTCTTCTTTAGACCCCAGATTATTTTATTACAAAAGTAATATGTACTCATTGTAAGAAATCCTAAGAAATACCAAAAAACTTGAGGAAAAAATCTCTTATAATTTCTCCACCCAGAGAGAACCACTATCGATAGTGATTCTATGTAGTGATGCGCACTCTTGTTTTATGGGGATGGGTGTTCACACCATAGGGCAGTTTGCTACACTCTCTGTTTCAGTTAGCAATGTATTGTGAATATTTTGCTAATCTTGTGAGACCTTCTTTTACCTCATCATTTTTGATGGCTATGTGGTGTTCTATCATCTAAATATGTCTGCTTGCTGAAGGCTAGCTGCTGGGATGACCCAGAGGACTTTGAGGAGGGTCTGGACTGTTCCATCCCAGTGTTCAAATGCCTGATGCTTTACTTCCTTAGTGGCTGATAAAAGCCTGAGGAGAGGGTTTCTCAGCAATCATCACTTAAAATGAACAAGATCATTTATATGTAGGTTTTTTTTTCCCTTGAAAGCCATGAGGACATGACTCTGCAGGGACTGTTCAACTCCTTTTAATTATGAATAATGACTCCTGTGAACTTTATATTGGCACTCATTTCATTCTGTCATCCTGCAGAATGTAGTCTAGATTCTGATCTATTAATCTAAGCTCTGCTCCAGCTCCATCTTTAAAGAACTGTGTCATTTGCAACTGCCAGGATAACCTTTCTGGTGGGATGGTGATGGGGAGACTAAGGGAGCGTGATTGGCTGCCTATGTCTGTATGGGTATATAAATGCCTTTTTCTCGTATTTGGTTTCACGTAGTCAAAAGAATAGTGATCCATCAGTTACAGTTTGCCGGTGCAGATATGCTGCAGTGCAGCAGAGACACTGGAAATGTGAAGACAGCGTATGCTTAGGCAATGCCGAAGTAGTGGTGTATAAATAGTGGATGCTGCCTGGGGCTGGGGCCTTGGGGCTGAGCACCTCAGGAGCCTGAGAGGAGAGTCAGCCTCAGTAAAGGAGTCCTAATTGCACCAAATCAAGGCTCATTGAGTCAGCCAGGTCATTAACTCCTTGATATTTAATTACTAGCCGCTCCACTGCTGGAAAATGTCATCGGGCCCTTGTACTAAATTAGCTCCTAAAGAATGCATGCTCCCTTTGAATGGTTCGTGTTTTGTTGTACTGTAGAAAGATCAGAAAAACATTTTGACAATCTAGTAAAGCTAGAGGTGCCAGCTGCTGTGTCCTCAGCCACCGTTGCTCTCCCAGGCTACCATCTGATGGCTCGTGAGGCCCTGCAGAAGAAATTCGAAGATTTGGCAATAATCTAAGACTCACCTGGGTCAGATCTGAGGCAGTTTCTCCATTTAGCCGTTCTGTTTGTCTCTCTCCTCTAGTACAACTGTCTTGTGTGGAGAATTGGGGCAGAATTTTAAATTCAATTTCTTTCTTTCTTTCTTTCTTTCTTTCTTTCTTTCTTTCTTTCTTTCTTTCTTTCTTTCTTTCTTTCTTTCTTTTTCTTTCTTTCTTTTCTTTCTCCCTTCCTTCCTTCCTTCCTTCCTTCCTTCCTTCCTTCCTTCCTTCCTTCCTTCCTTCCTTCCTTCCTTCCTTCCTTTCTTTTCTTTCTTTCTTTCTTTCTTTCTTTCTTTCTTTCTTTCTTTCTTTCTTTCATTTGTGAGAGTCAGAGAGCGAGGCAGAGAATATAGGCAGAGGGAGAAGCAGGCTCCCTGCGGGGGACCTCGGGATCATCACCTGAGCCAAAGACAGACACTCAACCACTGAGCCACCCCGGTGCCCCTTTAATTCAATTTTTTGACATTATTTTCATGGCCCAAGATTCATTCAGTCCTAGGTATCAGTCTGAGGACACATGAAGAACTTCTGCAGTATCTTCTCTAAACAGCTATAAGTGAATAGAACTTGAATAGATTTTAATATTCCCAAGGTTTTGGAATTTGGTTTTGTGTTTTGAAACATGACTTCGGGAGCAACAGAACTGTGTTTTAACATACTAGGTGTTTTGCTTGTGTAATTATACCAGATAGCTAATGGCAGAAACGTAATGCAAAACAACCCAAACTATGAAGCATAGAAATAGTTGTGAGATTTATGTTTCCCAGATGGGCTTAATAATTCCTGCCTAATAATATTATATTTCTTTTTTAGGAGAGTTTAATTAATTTGTCATCATAATGATGTTATTGGCCGTGACCTTTTAAGTTGCTTTCTTATATTTTTCATTTCACATAGGTGGAACCTCATGTATATTAATAATTATGCAATGTTTGACAAAACCACTCTGAAGTAGAATGATTTTCACTTGAGAAAACCAATCTAGTGGGATTTTTGTGCTGACCAAGTGGGTATTTTTTCCTCTCAATTTTTGTTTACTTTCATTGCAATAATGTGTGTGTGGTTCTGAGCTCAGTGTCTAGCCCATAGTAAATGCTCAATAAACGTTAGCAGTTGTAAGTATTTTTAGTATATTCACCAAAATAACTTTGGTTCTTTTTTTTTAACCTCTAGTAGTAGCTTGTATGTTTTTGTTTGAAATAATTAAATTTCTGAGTATTTGCATAGTCTCACAGAATTAAAAGCAAACTCAATAAATTTTAATAAAATATGTTTCCCAGGAGCTAGTAAAATAATTTAAATTCATTTCATAGTCATCTCTGAATTAAAACTCTTCTTATTTATTGTCCATTCCACTTGATGATAAAGAAATGCAAAACCACGTAAGGGTAATCTTTGACACAACAAGAATAAAATGCCTGTTGTCTGGTTAAAGCATTTCAACACTTTGTACTATTTTAAAAATTCTATATTCATCTAGTCCCAGATGTTTGATGCCCAAAAGTGCAATGAATTAGTATTGAGTCATTGAATGGTACGAACTTATGCAATACATTCAGGATATCTTCTAAGTGTGTGTAGTGTATGTCAATATTTAAATTATTGTTGAATATTATTTTTAACAGGTATAGATTTACATAAAATTAAGAGCATGTGGTTTTAAGTTTGATGATATTTCAATCTTTAAAATACTTTTTTAAAACTTATTTATTTTAGAGAAAGAGCACATGAGCATGTGTGCATGAGCAAAGCAGGGCCAGAGGGTGGGGGAGGGAGAGAGAGAAGCAGACTCCCCACAGAGCACAGAGTCCCCACACAGGGCTGCATCCTGTGATCCTGATATGGATCCTGATCACCTGAGCTGAATCAAGAGTCGGAAGCTTAGGGGATCCCTGGGTGGCTCAACGGTTTAGCACCTGCCTTCGGCCCGGTGCATGATCCTGGAGTCCCGGGATCGAGTCCCACATCAGGCTCCCTTCATGGAGCCTGCTTCTCCCTCTGCCTGTGTCTCTGCCTCTCTTTCTCTCTGTGTGTGTCTCTCATGAATAAATAAATAAAATCTAAAAAAAAAAAGAGTCAGAAGCTTAACCTACTGAGCCACTCCGGGTGCACCAGATATTTTAATTTTTTTTTTTTTAAAGACTGGCATCAATAGTGCATGCCCTAAGTGTTGTGTTTTTAAATTCTTACAAGTATTTTTTCTGCTCTATTCTTAAGACATGACTGCTTATTAATATTATACTCTTGTAATGTTGAAAGACAGTTGTACTAGGTCTCATTTTTGCTGCCTTAGTTAAGACTCAGTAAGAGAATTGCTGTTCTTTAAGAGATGGATTTGTTCATTGTCGCTTATGTGACAGAAGGAATTTGAAGCCATCTGATTTCTTAGCTGGTTCTGTTAATTCAGTAATGGCTTCATAATGCCGATTGATGGCTGCTAAGTCACTAAAGCTAACATAGAGGTTTGCAAGAAACTTCTGTTCCAATGATACATGAAAATATGAGCATGTTTTTAACTGGATAATCAGTATGCCTTCTCTTGGTTAGGCGTATACAATTTAACTTTGAGAGATTACTACTTAATATAATACCTGCAAAAGAGAAAGTTTGCAAAATAGGTATTAAGAACCCATGAGCTATTATTTTCTTCTGCAATTAGTCTACCAAATTATAGTTAATTCTCAGGCTTTCTAGGTCATATAGACCTTATAAATTCTTTGTATACTGCTTTATATTACTCATTAGCACCTCCAAAGTAGGATGGTATGATAGAAGGAAATAGATGATAAATAAAATTTAAAAATTCATAGAGTAAAATTTAAGACACAAAGGGATTTTGAAGATCCTTGGACCCAGTATTTTCCCTTTAGCCCACTCCCGTCTCACAGATGGCCTTTCTTAAGGCCAAGCATGTTTAAGAAATGTATTCAAGGGGCACTTGGGTGGTGCAATTGGTTAAGCATCCACCTCTTTGTTTCAGCTCAGGTTGTGAGAGCCAGCCCTGCATCAGGCCCTGTGCTCAGTGGGAGTCTGCTTGGGTTTCTCCCTCTCCCTC
The DNA here is from genome assembly GCF_011100685.1 of Canis lupus familiaris. Taxonomy (NCBI): domain Eukaryota; kingdom Metazoa; phylum Chordata; class Mammalia; order Carnivora; family Canidae; genus Canis; species Canis lupus. The sequence continues at coordinate 27,161,535 of NC_049255.1, forward strand.
TGCCTTTCCCCCCATTTACGTATGCTGTCTCATTCTCAAGATAAAATCTTGGAAGAAATGAAGGGAGGAAGGAAGGGAGGAAGGAAGGAAGGAAGGAAAGAAGGAAAGAAGGAAAGAAGGAAGGAAAGAAAGAAAAGGCAAGAAAGGTTGTGTTCAAGAGTACATAACTGCAGAGCTGACCAATTGCAGTGTGATCTAGGATTCAGCTTTCCTATCTTGTTCAGGAGTCCTTCCAAAAGAAGTTGGAACAACAGAAAACTTTTTTAAAACAAGATTTTAATTTATTTATTCATGAGAGGCACACAGAGAGAGGCAGAGACATAGGCAGAGGGCAAAGCAGGCTCCCTGCAGGGAGCCTGATCTGGGACTCATCCCAGGACCCCAAGATCATGCCCTGAGCCAAAGGCAGGGACTCAACCACTGAGCCACCCAGGTGTCCTGACAAAACTTTATTGTCCTTCAGTTTACTTTGGAGTAAAAGGAATTGCCCAAGGAAAGAATGCCTAGCCTACTTCAAAGGTTTTTAAAGTAGGTGGGTGGTGGGAAGAGACTATTACTAGAACAGGTCCACAGTGACAAAGAACCTAAGGACAGACCAATAGGATTGTTCCAACATACTGTTTAGAATGAGTTCTGAGATGTAGCTGGGAAATTTCTTTTTAAAAGCATCCAAAATTGGTTCAGTTCATCTTTTAAAGTTAGAGAGAGAATAGTAACTCCATTTTTTTTACTCTCAAGCTTTGATCCATTTAATTCACAGGTCCATGAAATAGCTTAACAAAAATGTTATATTTCTTCCTTTTCTATTTAGAAAGTAAATTAGAAAAGTAAGTTATCTTATAGATTGTTCTAAGTCATTCCTTCCCTGATTACTCCCTACTTAAAGAACAAGTGAATTGTATCATTGACATTTGTTGAGAGTTGAACTTAAAATATCTTACAACTGTATATGTCAACTTACACCTCAATAAAGCTGAAAAAAAAAAAAGAACTGAAATTTGATTTAATCATACCTTGGCATTTCCGTGGGAAGTACTTAGTTTATAAAACACCAGCATAATTAACTGTGCAGCCTGGACATTTTTTCTAAAAAAAAAACCTCCTTTTTTAATCTCAATATGATAAAGTCAGTGTAAGGCCCTGGTAAGCAATTGTGTTTGGAAATAATTTATCTGTTTCCATCTGGTTTAATTTAATGAAATTTATATATCTACTTCAGGTCTCCCTTCTGCCAGAAGTCCCCCCTATCAATAGATCTTCCACACTACTGCCCCACTTACTATTTTAAATCACAAACCTGGCAGTCCCTTCTTTTGTTTAAAACACTTTAAGGGGGATCCCTGGGTGGCGCAGCGGTTTGGCGCCTGCCTTTGGCCCAGGGCGCGATCCTGGAGACCCGGGATCGAATCCCACATCGGGCTCCCGGTGCATGGAGCCTGCTTCTCCCTCTGCCTATGTCTCTGCCTCTCTCTCTCTCTCTGTGTCTCTCATGAATAAATAAATAAAATCTTAAAAAAAAAATAAAACACTTTAAGGAATTGTTTATATTATAGACTCTACAAGAAGATCCTTTCCAGGGATCCCTGGGTGGCGCAGCGGTTTGGCGCCTGCCTTTGGCCCAGGGCATGATCCTGGAGACCCGGGATCGAATCCCACGTCGGGCTCCCGGTGCATGGAGCCTGCTTCTCCCTCTGCCTGTGTCTCTGCCTCTCTCTCTCTCTGTGACTATCATGAATAAATAAATAAAATCTAAAAAAAAAAAAAAAAAGAAGATCCTTTCCAAACTACAGATTTAATAAATTGATCCTACAGTCAAAGGTGAATTGGGTTCAAATCCTAACACTACCATTTAATAAGCTAAGCAAATTAGCTAACTTTTTTTGGCCTTATCTGAAAAATGGGTTGAGTCATAATGAAGAATAAACGCAATAAATTTGAGTGCTTAGCTTAGTGTTCTGTACATAGAACTGTTTCAATAAATATTAGTTATTGCTCTTTATTATTATTATAGAATTTGGGCAGCCTGGGTGGCTCAGCGGTTTAGCGCTGCCTTTGGCCCAGAGCCTGATCCTGGAGACCCGGAATCGAGTCCCATGTCGGGCTCCTTGCATGGGGCCTGCTTCTCCCTCTTCCTGTGTCTTTGCCTCTCTCTCTCTCTGTGTGTCTCTCATGAATAAATAAATAAAATCTTAAAAATTTTAAATTCGTAAGTATACATACATGGTTCCTGCCTGGTGTTCATCTTTTGCCTTTTATTCTACCTACCCTTCCCATCTTGAAACATAGGTAAACACTCTTCACTCCAGCCCTAAAAGTCAATTTCAGCCTCAAACATACCAGGGCTTTTCATGCCTGGGTCTTCATATGGGCTGTGCTCTTTGCCTGGATTGCTACCCTGCCCAGTGTTCTGTTTCTTCCTTACATCCCTCCAAGACTCAACTCTTACATCTTGTGTGTCTTGGAGTTTTCAAGGTGTCTCAGCTAGAGACATTTATGGTACTCTACCACTCATCCGCTTCTTTAAATCATAAGCTCTTTGAGGGCAAGGACTCTTCTTTTTGCTGTAGTCAGTGTAATGCTAGGAGCATTGTTACCACTCAATAAATGTTGAAAGAATGAATACTCGAATGAATTCTTAGGCCTGCTTTGCAACCCAGTACAGGCAGCCATCTTCATTTCATAACTGAATTTTAACTGTTTTTCATCTAGTAGACACAAGGACAACTGCACCTTACTAAATTTTTTCAGTTTCCCTCTTGAGTAGCATGGAAATTGGGCATTTCGCTTGATTCATGGATGCCATCTGGTGGAGGAAAGGGTTACTACAGATTCATGCTTAACCAAAACCATATGGAAGTGAAAATGATTAGTGTTCATTAATATGGAAGTTTCCACTGTTTTACAGTGGTTTCCAGAAGCATAGTCAGGAAAAACTCCCTAATCGTTGTTATTTCATTCATGTACATTTGGTTTCTTAGTATTTTAGGAAGTTGGTCAATTATGAGTAATGTTTTCAAACATTACTTTGGCTAGTCAGATTATATAACTAAGTTATTGTTTACCTATTCCAGTCTGTGATAGAATAAAACTGGAAAACTTTATAATGCTTGTTTATAAAGATATTTAAATTCTGTGAAGTTAGGAACTTTCCAGACCCCAATTTCTAATTGCTTTAGCTCATATAGAAAATAGTGAAAACCAGTGGCAGAGATCTGAGAGCAAATGGGCCATCCAGTATATACAACTCTAACTTCTTAGATTGCATATGAATTTTTATAATAAAATGGAAAAGAATCTGTGTAATAACTTAAGTGAGGTAAGGTCATCTGATCATTTGAAAGTTAGATATTGAATTTTTAAAATGTTTCTGTGACACTTAGGTCTTTTTATTCTTTCATTCCCCAAGTACTTATGAGCCTAATAAGTACCTAATGCCTGATATTGTACAAAGTGCTAAAGAACCAGAGATGAAAAAAATAGTTCAAATTTTTGCCCAAACAGTGAAAATTTAGGTAAGAATGGAAAGCTAAATAACTTTTCATAAGACAAATCATACCAACTCCATTTAGATTTTCATGAGTTCCTTATATTCATTGACCCATCCATGTGCATCATAAGCATCATAGGTATAAAGTTACCAGTTTTATTCATGTCATTTTGATGGGTTTTCTTAGTGTACATGAATTTAAAGGGAAATTCTTTACAATTTTTAATAGAAAGTAGATATGCATCAATATTCACATTTTTTACTTAAATTCCACCTCTCCGAAGGCTGGACTCCCTCGCACCCACACCATTTCAACTACTTAGAGCACCATAATGAACCAGGCAGTAAACAAAAAAGGACTAAGGAGAAAATAATCATAAAGCCCATACATATTTCTCCAATAAGAAGGTTAAACATTTTCCAAGTCTTTAGGCTAGATAATTAGCAATAAAGTAACCACTACATGCAGGATTATCCAACTGTGGAGAGAGAAGAGAACCAAGAGCCAATCAGCCAATCACAATCATGTGCAGGAGAAATGAGTGTCTCCACATCCCTTCATGTTCCAAAGATGGCCTTAAGGCATCAAAAAATGCTAGATTTTCCTCTGTGTATTCTCATTGAAAAACTGTGGAAGTGTGTGTTTCACTTTAGAAACATTTCCATCAAAAGAGGTTAAAATAATTTTTCATTATTTAGAATAGTAGAGTTAAATGGGACATTCACTTATGTGGAACTCTTCATTCCCTGATGACACTTGTTAAATGAGGTATTACAGAATTGAGCTATCATTTATAGAGCTCTCATTTGAAAAATTACATAGGACACACATTTATCCAAATCTAATTTTCTCTTTAACTGAAGAACTGGAATAGACTCTGAGAATTTACCTAGTTCTTGGGAAGGATGCCATTAAAATATTAGATTAAAACATGTTATATATAAAATTTTGTTTTGTACAGGTCTTGAAGGAAAGATTTCAAAACAAACTGGCAACTCACTTAATGTTAATATCTATTCAAAGCCAAATGGCCAGCTACCTGTCTTCTCAAGTTCTATTAACCTTCACTATTTAATTGCCTGAATGTAGATATATGATTTGTGTTAGGAAAGAAAGCTTGGTTTGTTGAGTGTGTCTCATAAGTCATGTTGATTTATTTAATGACCTCTTCCATCCTAGGGCATTTAGATCAACATAATATGTTTTGAAGAAGAATCTTAGGTACTATCTTGTGGAATAAAAGGAAGACATAGATGACAAAGTTTATACTTTTTTCTAGTCTGACAATTTCCATGCTGATTTATGACATTTGGAAATTGCTTGTTGCAACAATAAATCTTTAGGTGGATTTCCCTTGGATTTGGACTATCTGGGTATAGGACATAAAGATAGGACACTGCACCATAGCAAATGGTTTTTGCTTGCCGTTTCATAGATACCAGCCGTTACTAAGGAATTCATTATTTTCCAAGGTTGAAGCAGCTGTGGATTACTATAATTATGAATTTATTATGTCCCTGCCAATCTACTATGAATCCTAATTCAAACTTTACCTGTCTCTTTGGAACCTTGTTAATTTTCTTGTGATAATGTGGTTCCTGATAAATGACAGTCGTGAGAATCCAAAGTTGCTCAAGTTAGTTTTTTTATGGTGCATCACCAGTTGTCCATTGTTTCTAGAATGCCTAATGACCTTTTCATTTTTAATGTTATATCAAGTTAAAGCAGCTATTCTTTATAATGCCTGTCTGCATTTTTATCCATCCATTTCCTCTGAGGGTTGCTACAGAGCTGCTGTTCCTGCTGACTTTTTAGGTTATATGGTCAAGTGGAAAGCAATAGAATGAGAAATCTCTCGAGGATGTTAGATATTTTAAATCACTTTGTTGGGTTCACATAGTAAATTCTATGTTCTTAACATTTTAAAACTGATCTAGTTCTAAAATGAACTGATTTAGAAATTGTTTTGTGATTACCTCTTTAGTCATTTCTTTAGCCAGGCTTTGAGCTATTTCTAGGTGATGAATCCATATAACTTATTTGTATACAGCTAGAATGCCACACTCTTCAATATATGAAGGCAAATAATAAATGTGAGCTCAACAACATCAATAATATAAATACATATACATAATGTGTATACACGCATACACACATCTGCTGATTTTGCTCTAATTTGGCTATTCATCTACAACAGGGTCTGGCAAACCTTTTTCTGTAAGGAGCCATATAATAAATGTTTTTAGGCTTTGTTTGTCATATGTACTCTGTTTTAACTGTTCAACTCTGCCATTGAAATTGGAAGCAGCCATAGACAATATGTAAACAATTGGTTGGGGCTGTGTCCCAGTAAAATCGTATTTACAAAAACAGGTGTGTGGGCCATAGTTTGCCACCCTGGATTTAGACCCAGGCTCATAAACAGGTTTCATCTCTTGTGCTACTTTTGATTGGCGGCTGCCTGGAATACAGTATTGAGGGGGATTCTCAATATGGGTCTGTGTTCAATGTTGGATAATTCTTTATTTGAATAATAATGAATAACGATGTCTGCCCTAAGCATTATTTTGGTCCTTTCTAGAATTTGTTCTAAGGGCATTGTAGCCTATACCAATGGTTGCCTTTATTTCTTTTCTTTGGGTGCTAGGGAACCCAATCGGTTTTTAATTCATCTCTAACAAACAATCTGAAGGCATATATTTTGTGTCTCAAGTTCATCCCTGGATTCATCTCAGTTTTACTATCTTATTTTTTTTAGCCCCAAATTCCTAAAACTTGCCCACACAGAATACTTATGAAACTCTAGATTTTGTTGAAGAGCAAAGGACTATGAGAGGTCCTTTGCAGGGGCACATCTGCAAAACATTGACAATCCTATCTACCTTTTGGGGTTGTTGTGTGGTTTAAATGAAGTAATTTATATAAAGTACCAAGATTAGTACCCAGCTCACAATAAGAACTCTGTAAATGGTAGCTGTCAAATATATGCATGCGAAAAAGCTGGGCTAGCCCAACCAGAAGGGTAAATTACATTTCTTATGATTCTCTAGCCATCCTCCCAGGTAGGTGGGAAAACCCTGGAGATGTCTCAATTACTCAGATTTTATCTTTCTGAACTAAGTCTCTCCCAGGGGGGAAATACTAAGCTATAGTTTTAGTATCCATTTGAGTCTTTTATTCTACTCTTTTCTTTGTGGGGAACTTTCTGCATGGAATAGGACCATGTTATCCACATAGAAGGATCATGAAGTGGCAAGACCATTGGGCTTCTTTCTTACCCTGCTGAGGCAACTTCCATACATTTCTTACAAGAGGTTTAGTTTTATTTATCTCATTTTGGTTTTATTCCTCTGACTTTTGGGGCAAGAATTTTACAAGTTGTGATGAATGATTCCAAGATAGTTTATACTTATTAGTCAATGCTATTTTAGTTCATAGTTACCTTTGTAAATGAACATCAATAAATAAATAAATAAATAAATAAATAAATAAATAAATAAATAAATAAAATGAACATCTTCTCTGACTTAAAGAAGAAAAAAAAAGAATAGTATAAGACCCCTAGAAGTGTGATGGCATTTATTTATGTATGTGATTGCAAAAAGGTCAAAATCTGGTGTAAATTCAACACTTGAGAGTGATGTGGAAGGAGAGCGAAGGCTCTTCCAGTTGTGTATACTAAACAAAGTTAGGCAACAGTGTGAAGACTAGGTGAGCAAGACAAAAAATTAAAAATACACGAGGCATTACCTGGGGAGCTCAAGAGCTTGTTGGGGCCTATTGTTGTCCTTAACTTCTTTATAAGGAACCCATGTTAATGAAAAGAAATTCAGAAGCAAACCCCCTCAACAATAGAAAGTTATTTTTGGTTTTATTTGGACAAGTGTAGTGTATATCGCTCCCCTGCATATATGCTCTTCAAAGGACTCAGTGGCCCATATGTACAAGCCCATCTTGAAGCCTTCCCTCCTATAAAATTGCAACTTTTATTCATTTATGGCTCTCATTGACCACATTTTAGAAAATGCATATCAATAAAATAGGCTCTTTTTACTGCCTGTATTGACCTCTTCTTAGCTCTTAACTCCTTTATCCCTTTACCTGTGCACCTTAGTGTTCAGATCTCTGCTCAAGCATTATTCTCTCAGGGAAGCCTCCTTTCTCCCCACTGGGTTGTTCAGGTTTGCTATAACCCTCAAAACACCTTATTCCTCTCCTTAGAGCACTTCTGTTTATATTTATACTTACTTAAGAGACTACATATTTTGGTTAGTTTTTGTCTCCCCACCATGAAAGCAGAGACAGGTCTACCTTTGCCCACGATTTATTCCTAGCAACCAGCACAGTGCCGGGCACATAGGAGGCAATAAATATGAATTGAGAGGATGTAGTTCTAGCCCATGACTGCGTGCCTGCTCATCCAGCCCTTGTTGTTTGGGGTTGAAGTAGGACTGGGGAAAGGATGTATTTTTCTCTGTAAGGTCCGTGAACTATTTGCCCATTCAAATTTTAAAATGTGTCATTTTATATTTACATAAGCAGGTGCATTCACTGCTAAATTATAGCTTTGCCACGCAATTAGGTATCCCATTTTCCTCTTGCTAAAATAAGATACCCTTTCAAACTCTGTATGCAAAGTTATGCAACACTGCTGGTGAGGCTGATTTGCTTTCCTTTCTGCCACGTTTTGTTTCCACTCTCCAGGCTTCAAAATTCCACTGGCAGTTCCTGGCAGAGGTCAAGACAGTGTTCTAACCATGCCTGGGCATGGTCAAAAGGCTATCACTGTGTTTTCAAGGTGCTTTGCCACAGGTCATTTTGTGGCCTGTTTCACACAGCTTGCTGAGACTTGCTTGATTGCGCACAAGCTGTTGGAAAAAGGGTTCCAGGTGCTCCTGGCATCAGAAGTACTCAAGGTCAGTTAGCTTGCTTTAGGGAGGGCTCAGCATTTGAGAGGCTGAACAGATTGGCAATTTTATACAATAAAAAAGGCCTGTGGCAAGGAGGGTAGACAGGCCGTGTGGGAATGTCACTGCATACAGTCAAGGTTTTTACAAGAATTAAAAATATTTACTTGCCAAATTGAGTCCTGGGGGATGCAGCAGGGCTGTTATTGTGGAGGGTCTGATATAGCTTTGGATATACATCAGAATTTGTTGTATAGCTTTACAAAAATATGCATGCATGCCTACACCTTATAAGATCAGAACTCTTAAGGGGTAGAAACTGGTAGGTTTCATGCTTTAGTGAGCTTGTAAAAACATAGCCAAGTTTAAAAAGCAGATTTTAGAGTCCCACCCGAAATATCTTGATTTACTAAATATGGAGCAGAACCCATAGTCTGCATTTTTAAGAAGACATCCCCTGCTGCCATCCCAGGTGGTTCAGAAGCAGTTGATCCTAGTAATACCCCTGAGAAACACTGATCAGGTCCATCCACCAAATTTTATAGAGAAAACTAAAGCCCTGTTCCTAGTGTCCTTTCCATGACTGGATCTAATACGGCTTCCCTGAGACCTGGTTCATGAACTTCATACTTCGGGTTCCTAAAATGAGACACTACACAAACACACACACACACGTACATATACATAGAGATATGTGTACACACATGTAACATATATGTACATGAGTCATACAACATACATAGAGATGTGTGTACATGTACATATATGTAACATACATACACGAGTCTTTTTATACATATATACATTTGAGTCTTTTTTGCTTTTGTATATTTTTTATTTCTTTTTGTCATCTGTATATGTATGTATGCATAGTGTGTGTGTGTGTGTGTGTGTGTGTGTGTGTGTGTGTGTGTATTTCTGGGAAGAGATCCATTGCTCTTCTCAGATTTTCATTTACATTCAAAATTATACAAAAACAATAAGAAACACTAAGTTTGAGATATAATAGGGGCTGGCTGTGTCCAAACTAGCAGTCCTGTTTCCTGTTGTATTAAATAAAATTTAGTGCTCAAAAACTGTAAACTAGTATGACATTTATATAAATGGCAGAAAAGTGGGAAATGTCAGAGTGATAGAAGGAAACACAATGGGCCTGGTCCTTTTATCTTTTATGTGTGTGATCATATAGAATTAACATTCATAGAGCATTAAGCTTAGTTTTCAAGTACACCCTCTCCACCCTTTTCTCCCAGCATGCCATCAAACTGAGTTTGATGTTAGGGAAACCCATATATGTGAAAAACATGCTTGCCCCACCTGTTAGTTGTTCATAAATTCGTGAGGAGGAAAATAGGTGACTGGAGAGACAGTGCAAGTGGTTGAGAGCTGTGACAGAGGTCCCAACAAAGGATGGTGCTGTGGCAGTACAGGTGAGGAAAACAATAGTTTTTGTTCTGGAAGACTAGTTTTGCAACCTAAGTATGACTCCTATCTGCGCAGGAGAAGTTTTAGAACCATGTACATGCAGTAGATACTACCGAATGCATTTCTTTACTTCCCTAAGTGTGAGATGCAACAGATTAAGGTTGGGGGCAGGGGGGGATATTATTTATTTATTTATTTATTTATGTATTTATGTATTTATTTATGTATTTATTTTTAAGATTTTTACTTATTTATTTGACAGAGGAAGAGCAAGTGAGCACAAGCAGGGGGAACAGCAGAGGGAGAGAGAGAAAAACAGACTCCCCACTGAGCGGGGGAGCCCCACATGGGGCTCAATCCCAGGACCCTGGGATCATGACCTGAGCTGAGGGCAGATGTTTAACCAACTGAGCCACCCAGGTGCCCCAGGTTTGGGTTTTTGTTTGTTTGTTTGTTAGGTTAGCCTCAAAAAAGTTTTGATGGTGGGCCTTGCAAGTGGAGCCAGAGATGGAGAAGAGTAAATTAAACATTAAGATAGTGCAGATTTTTGTGTTTTCCTCCATGCAGAGTTAAATTTCAGAGTAAAAATGTCTGTCTGTCCTGACCTTTACTTTCCCACTTTATGTCTCATTCACAGGAATTTCTCTGGGTGCTTTACTGCTGCTCACTTTACATACCTATATGTAAAAAATGGTTCATTTTGTCCATGTTAAGACTGAACATTTCTTAGTGTATTACTCCTTCAGATATTTGCCTTTTGATAGGTGGAGAACTAGCAATAAACCAGTCATCGAAAAAAGCAAAAACAAAAACAAAAACAAAAAACCAGTCATTGAAAGTTCTATACAGAAAAGAGAACGGTAGAATGAGATAGCTCCTAGTTTCCTGAACAGAAAGATGGATGCTTCTCAACATTTCCAAGGCACATACAAGGAGCTTAAATCTAATACTGGCTTTGAAGGCATTTTTTTAAAGTCATATCAGGCTGGAGACATCAGCACAATTGGCATTGGCCTTGGACTTCCCCACCACCCTGACCATACCTGCTCTTTGGAGGTGATCCCCAAAGAGCCTGACAGGCAGCTGTGAAGCAGAAGCCAAGTGAGGCCCAAGAGGGGTTCTCTGGCTCCAACTGCCAGCCAAGGAACGTTTTGTCTGACTGTGTTTTGGCTGCCTCCCTGGGGGATTGCTCTATTGTTATAGTTACGGAGTTCTTTTTGATTAATAACTCGTGAGTGTTTTATAATTCATTTATAACAGTTGGTCCCATTAGCTTCCTGAATCAACAAGGGCATTTTCAGTTAGCATTCTGCATGGAACTTTCTAGAACACGTTTGGATAGCACCTAGGGAAATTAGTATTTCCCTAAGCCCAAGATTCAGAAATGGAAGGGAATTTTATCAGTAATTAACCATAATTTTCTTTGAAATATACAACATTTTTCTCTCTGTAAACAAACATTACCTTGCTATTTTTCTTCTATAGATCTCAAGTGTACAGAATGTGAAACAGTTCCTTACTTCTTTCTATATTTGCTGAAATGATAGGAACTCACCTATCACAAAAATTTAACAAGACTTCTTTGGTGGAGTGCTGCTTGTTTTCTCAACAGATTTATGAAAAAATCTGCTTGTTGGCTGTTCTTATGTTGCCATCTCTCAGGAGAACACTGCTACGTATGTGTGCTTTGAGAAAAAAATTAAAAGAAGGACCATGGCCTTTATGTAGTCTAATCCCCTGACTCTCTAGACTGTGTGTGTTAACGAAGGGGCAGAGGCTTCCTAATCATCCTTCTGATAGTAGGGAAATAACTTCACCTTTTTTTTTCAGACTGTAAATAGATGAACCTTTTAATCCCTTGGAGTTTGAATGTAGATTTGACCAAAGTAGTAGGATTAGGAAAATAGACTATGCGGCTAAACAATATTTGATACCTTAGTTAATGATATCTTACTGTGATTCAAGAATAGGGATCTAGAAAAGGAAGGTAATTTGGTTTTTATATACGTAAAAAACAACCATCTGCAGTCTGGGAAGCTGTCATTCAGGGAGTGGAATAGTGAAATTTGAGTTATATTTTCATACTCTGATATGCTTGGTGCTACCACGTGAATAAGGCCTCAGATCAAATATGGATCAGATGACTGATAAAGTTATTAACGGTTTGTCACTTGAAGAATCCCAGGCAAATCATCCTGAATAATCTATAACTTAGCAGTCAGCACCTTTATGATTAAACTAAATGAAAACTTCAATCTCCATTTTAAGTAGGTAATAGGATTTCAGCTCCCTCCCTTGGTGAGTGCTATGCCCTCTGTGGTGGTCATTTTGTCACATGCCTGACTAACATTTGCACATCCCCAGCATAGGTTCTCCAGAGCAATCTCAAATCTCCATAATAAGCCAAGGATTTCATTTCTATACTTCAAGCATAAGCCTGGAACTTTTTCCTGATGCCTTCTCTCTTGGAGGAATCAAATTCACCTTCTTGAGCCGGAATTATGAATTCAGGAGTGCAAGATGGTCCTCTCTGGGATGCTTTTCTTATTTAAATAACCATCTTCCAGGTTCAAAGAGGCAGAGACTAAAAATGGCAAGAAATGAGGCTCTTGGCAGGTGTGCGAGAGAGGAACAACTCTCTTGCCTTATGTCCTCTTTCTGGTGAGCAAGGGCATTCACTCTGATTTGGTTTTAAAGCGCCTGGAGCCAAAGAGCAGTTGTCAAAAGTTAATGATATGTTACCCGAAGAAAGATGGATTCCAAGGTGGACCTAAGTAAATTAACGTGTGATCTGTGTGCTGGCTGCTGCCAAATCAGCACAGGCACATTCACGTCTCTTCAAGGGCAGGCAATCCTTGTCTGCAATAAAAATATTCCTCATTCCCTTCTCTCTTCTATCTTCCCGTGGCACGAATTATGAAGGATCTCCTTTACGGTCTCTCCTTTATCTTGTGAATACCTAGCTATCATTCCTTGGCCACCATTTCCCAAAATTCAGCTTTTCTCTCTACTCAGTACTTGCAGAATTGATTTTCCATCTTAACTCCCTCATATGTCTTTGTCAGCACCAAAGTCCACTTCTCACCTTAAGGCTCATTGGTCAGATGCCAGATCCAGCACCTGTATACAAGATCACTGTTACCTGTGGGTAACATGGGTCCAAGGATCAGCCCTTTTAGTCTCTTCTGATCCCCAGTTTTAAAAGCCTGTGTTCATTCATAATGAACACTCATCCAAAGCAGTAGCCCTCTGTGTTCCAAATGAGGCATATATGTGGCATAAATATAAACTGAACTATACTCCATCTTATTTGCCCCATTCATGTCAATGGAGGATTTCTTTTAGCCAAATTACAATTGTTATGTGTGTGTGCATGTGCACGCTTGCATTAAGGAAAACAAAAGGAGAATGGTAAATTTATAGTCAGAGAATTTGAAAGATATTAAAATTCTGAAACTTCTTTTTTATTTATTTATTTATTCATGAGAGACACAGAGAGAGAGAGAGAGGTAGAGACACAGGCAGAACGAGAAGCAGGCTCCATGCAGGGAGCCGACGTGGGACTCGATCCCAGGTCTCCAGGATCAGGGCCTGGGCCGAAGGCAGGCGCTAAACCGCTGAGCCATCCAGGGATCCCCTGAAACTTCTTTTTATCTTGGCAAAGCATACTCCAGCCCATCCTTGAGGCAAAAGTGGCTATGTCTTTTTAAGATGCATTTTCAGATTCTGTAATCTGAGGATCTCATTTGTTAATTTTTCAACATTGCTTTGAAATTGGGTCTTTACATCAGGGCTTTATGACAAAGATCATTACAAACTTAATGATAAAGGCTATTCTTTGGAAGGGGCACTTGACTGGCTCAGTAGGTGGAGGATGTGACTCTTGATCTAGTCAGGATTGTGAGTTCAGGCCCCACGTTGGGTGTAGAGATTACTTAAAAAAAAAGATCTTTAAAAAAATCCATTCCTTGGTTTCAAAAATATCTTCTAAGTAAGAATTTATTGAGTTTAGAGGGAGCTTTCTTTTTTTTGAATACCATACCTAAAATTTTTAAATATACAATTACATGTGATAAACTAAGTCTGAGAATTGGTAATAAGATAGAATATTTGATTAGAAAGGAAAAGGCAAAAAATTTAAAACTCCCAAAGCTATGAACTATGCAGTATTAAATAAAAATTGTAAAGTACACTTTCATCAATGATATCAGAAGCTTGAATCTGTCTGTTAAAGTTCAAAATGGATAGTAACTTGAACTCTGCAAAATCTCTGAGAAAAATACTGTAAGTGACTTGAACATAGGTCTAATTTGCTTGCAATCTTTCTCTAATGGGGGCTTTATTAGAATTTAATTCAATATCATCTAGTATCTTTTCTTGAAAATAGCTTTTGCCTCCCTAGAACTTGTAACCAAAGTTATTCGTCTGGTATTTTTCTTTAGAATTCTATTAAAAAAATCTAATACTTTCTCCTTGTGAGGTGGTGGTGGAGGTGGATAGTCTTCAGGCTTATAGTTCAGTGTTCAAAAGTAAGTTTATTCTGTTTCACTTATTCAATTTTCCCTCTCAATATCACTACCTCATCTTTAGTTTCCAATTTTGCAACATGGAAGCCATTTTACATGTTTTTATTCCCATCTATCACCAGGCTTGGTTCAAGTGCCCTTTTGTTTTCTTCTCAGGGGCTTTATCCCAGCTTGGGGCTGCTTTACCTTAAAAAGAAATGGCCACAGTATGCATCGCCTTCTTTTTTCAAAAATTGATCTTTTTCTCTTTTGGCTCACAAATGATTGGTGTTTCCTGCTCCACCACTCATTGCAGAGCCAGGGATAAATTACTTAACCTCTCTGAGTCTGTTTCCTCATCTGTAGAAACCTATCAGGGTTATTGTGAGGATTAAATAAGGGAATACACATAAAGCATTTACCTCAGTGCCTGGAACATAGAAAGTGGGCAAACGTTTCCTACCATTTTTATTTTTGAAAATTTGGAAAATGCAGAAAACTACATAGAGAAAAAAATTAATATCCCCTGAACTCTTACTACTCTGAAATAACTGTGATCAATATTAATATAGTTCAGCCAATTTTTTCCTCACACATGTAGTATACAAACTGCTTTGTAATCTGCTTTTCATTATGAACATTTCCACAGATAATTTAGTGTTCTTTCATAATATGATTTTGAATAGCTGCATTATATTCCATTGCATGGGTGCCTCATAATTGAGTCAACCAATTTCAAGACCGATTTCATTATCATGAATAATACTTTGATAAACATATTTACACCCAAATCTTCAGGCTCATCTTTAACTTTTTTCTTAAAATAAGTTCCTAGAAAAGCAAGTACTGTAGGTAAAAGCTAGAAAGCATTTTAAAATTCATATTACATTTTTTCATTTGCTGTCCAAAGAGATTGTCCAATTTATACACCAACCACAATATAGAAGGCCAGTTTTCCTTTCCTTCAGACTTCTTACTTATCTCTTTAATTTTATTCAGTTGCATTTTATTTCTAATTAATTATTTTTTTAGAGAGAGAAAGAGCAGGAGAGAAGGGGGCAGGGGGAGACACATACACACACACACACACACACACACAGACTCTTAGCAGACTCCACACCCAATGAGGAGCCTGACATGTGGCTCAGTCTCACAACTGTAAGATCATGACCTGAGCCGAAATGAAGAGTTGCATGCTTAACTGACTGAGCCACCCAGGTCCATTTTAAATGAGTCCACCCCCTCAAGTCCATTTTAAACTCAGTTCCAGCCACAATCTTTCTCAAATAAGATGTGATCATTTATTTCACTCTAAGATGTTCAGTATTTCCTGTTACTAACTGCTACAAATCAAAACACCCTGGTTTAACAGTGAGTTAAAACTTCTCCAACTGCCGAGTTCTCTTTTACCTTAGTTTTTACCAACTCCATTTCTTAATATTTCTTCCTCTGAACTCACATTCACTACTTTCTAGATTGCTTTTCTTTTCTCCAATAAAAGTGCCTCTTACCTCAACAATGATCTTTAAACTCCAGTGATTTCCTGATTCTTTTCTTGGCCCTGCTCCTTAATTTTTCTCCCTAGAGGCCATTCAGCACTTAATATGGCTCATATATTAAATAAATATGTTAATTTATCTTGAGAGTCATGCTTTTTTTTTTTTTATTGCTTTGTGAAGTGTGTTTTTCCAGTATTTCACGTGTGTTTTATTTGCACATTAAGCTTGCAGGTACCTTTATGGCAGAAGTTTGTTCTCCCAGCAGCAGGGCTGATGCACTTTACTCGGCAGACACTCAATATGTTGGAATTGGCTGGCTGACAGGTTTTTAAGATGAATTGTGAAGCATTTAGGTATCTTTTAAAATACTTTGCACCCTCCCCCATTCTTTCATATATATTGATTATTTCTTAAAGAACAAACCACTGTAATAGTACATAGTTTTTTAGCCTAATGACCAGTATCAGCATTCTACCTACTAGGTTCCCAAATTTAGGCCCTTAGTCATTCTGCTTTTCTTTTATCTTTGTGAGTGTTTTTTTGTTTTGTTTTGTTTTGTTTTGTTTTTGTTTTTGTTTTACAGGGTCTGCTCTGGCCCTTTACTGTCTTACAGACTGAAGTTGGCATGTATACAACTTCCGTAAGAAGATACATTGGCTGGGCACATTCTGTGTCCTACCTCACAAGCTTTTAGTTCATCTTTCCGGCTGTTAACCATCTTCTCATGTGTAACCTGGGGAGCCGAGGAACTCCATATCTTCCATTTTCTGCCCTGAGGCTTCTCTGCCACCAGCTGAACAGGCACAAACTTGAGCTTATAGGGAGAGTGAACCTCTGCAAGGCAGCCCTTAACTGAGGGGCCCCATTGGGAAGTACAGTCTGCATGACACCTCACAGGGTCCCTAAGTAGAAGCAAGCTCATTGTCCAATGAATTGAAACAGATAAGGATGGAGAAGATCAAACAAGTATGAAGAGGACATTAAATATAGCTTTGTATGTGAAGTACATAATTTGCTATTTTGGCATATAAATAATGATTTGGGTTTAAGCTGCTTACTTTCCTAAAATAATGGCATCAATGATAATTAAAAAGTAAGTGTAGTACCATTTGCTGGTGGAAGATGACTCCCAGGCTCTATCTGGAATCATGAAAGCAAGTTTGGAATGTAGGCAAAGAATTATGAGCTGTCAGAAGATTTTCTCCAAAGGCTATCTCAAAGTACCTGATTCTTGGATATAGTCAAGATATTAAATTTCTTTGGTGCAAAGCACTGAAGCAGATATTGGGGGAATTCAAGGATGTATAAGATACAGTTCTTATGTCAGCCAAACTGGAGAATTAAAATACTTACCTCTATACAAATACCTGTATAAATACTTGAAAGGCTGTTGGTTGTTGTTAGGTGTGTTCACTAACAGAATTTGTAGCATTTGAACCAAACGTTCAAGGATGTGGAGGACTGGCCCAAACCAGGAAGTTGTGTACTTTCATTGAAAGTTACTCTGGGGCAGCCCGGGTGCCCAGCGGTTCAGCGGTTTAGCGCCGCCTTCAGCCCAGGGCGTGATCCTGGGGCCCTGGGATCGAGTCCCACGTCGGGCTTCCTGCATGGAGCCTACTTCTCCCTCTGACTGTGTCTCTTGCTGCCCCGCCCCCCCATGAATAAATAAATAAAATTAAAAAAAAGAACATACAGAATGGTAATGGCATAAATTGTTGAAAAGTATAAAGTACCACACAAATGTAAGATATTGATAATGGTAATAATATTATTGTTTCTGAATTGGTTAATTATAAGAACATGCAATTTAGGATTTAAGCTTCCAGTAGCACTTTTCATTGATTAAAGAATAGATAAGTAATCTTAAATTTTAATTTAATTTTTCACTTTTTTAGAATTCCAATGAAAATTTTAAATGTAAATTTTTCTTTGTATTATCTATCACTTGTAGAATAATTACAATCTCAGTTAATAAGATGACAGCCTGGTTTTGGATTAAGATATAATTGACATATTAGATTCAGGTGTACAACATAATGATTTGCTATTTGTATATGTTATGAAATGATCATCACAATAAGTCTGATTAACATCTGCCACCACACACAGTTACAAGTTCTTTTCCTATGATAAGAATCTTTAGGATCTATTCTCTTAGCAACTTTCAAATATACAATACAGTATTATCAACTGTAGTCACTATGCAAAACATTATATCCCCAAGACTTATTTATTTTATAACTGGAAGTTTGTAAATTTTAACTACCTTCACCCACCAATCTGTTTTCAGCATCTATGAGTACAGTTTTCTTTTGTTTTGTTTTAGATTGCATATATAAGTGAGATCATATGGTAGTTGTATGACAGCCTCTTTTTAAACATAGGTTCAAGCTTGAACAAACGTAAGTTTTTAACTGCCATTTGAATACATTTAGAACATTACCTTGGTATAAAGGTGATTTCTTGAAAGATCTTAACAGAATCTAGTATTTTGCTAGAGTTGCTTTCTTTCTTTTCCTCTTAAAAATCTTTCCCAACAGAAAGAACCCCATGCATGAAGTTATACTGTTTTAGAAATGAAATGTCAGGGTCCCTGGGTGGCTCAGTTGGTTAAGCATCTGACTCTTGCTTTCGGCTCAGGTCATGATCTCAGGGTTGTGAGATCAAGCCCATGACTGGCCTGGCACTCCAGTGCAAAATCTGCTTGTCCTTCTCCCTTTGCTCCTCCACCTATTCTCTCTCTCTCTCTCTCTCTCTCTAAAATAAATAAATGAAATCTTAAAAAAAAAAAAGAAATGCCAAAATATAACTCCTATATAGTAAAAAGATATAGACTCTGTCCAAAGACCTACATCATGATTTTAATTAGAAAAGTAAATCAGTAGATATAATCAGAAGGAAATGTGTATACTTTCAGTAATAGGGAGTATACCAATACCTATAAACTGTACATTTTAAATTACTTCTGGTACCTCATAGATTATCTCCAGGGGAAAAAAATTACAGACAGATGTTACACTGAATAGCAAGGTAGTATGAGTCTAAGAATAGTTATTCAACTGTGTGTCTCTTCCTTTTCCAGTGTCAGGAGAAAATTGTTATTAAATTCTAGAATTAAATATGCTGTGCTAATGTTCTGAGTCCATTTACATTTCATGGAATAATTTTATTTGTTCTGCACTAGCTGGCTGGCAAGGAAATTGAACAATGTTTGGTGATATTTTAAAATTGTAATTTCATCAACAACTGACTTATGAAATCTAAATGTAAATCTGGAAATAAAAAGTGTTGTGTGCTATATTTGACCACTCTGAGGACTGATCTATAACTTTTCCTCATCATTTCCCGGTAGGCCTTTCCTGGAAGGTCAATTGTCATTATTCTGGCAAGCTTCTCTTCATCTTAAATTGTACTAACATTTAAAAGGAAAACTCTGAAGGTCACAAAAAAACATTTTAAGATCATTCTTAGAAATTACAATAGTAAGAGCACTGAAACAATACAGAAATGTGGGGAGTAAAAAGTGAGTATGTTCTGCAATTGGAATATAGCCCTCAATATCTTCTCCCACATGTATGATATTACAGAATAGCACATATACGTATGTGTATGCTGGTATTCTGTGACTTTGTTTTTTAATCTTAACAGTAATACCATGACATTCTTCCTTGCTGGTACCTATAGACCTATCTCATTTTTTTCCAAGGGTATAGAACATGCTGTTTGATAAAAAAAAAAAAAAAAAAAAAAAAACCACAACAAACCCCTGTTGATGAGCATGTACAGTATATATGTCTGTGGGTGTGTTTAACTCAAACTTGTCTTAAATTATGCAATTAATAGCTATATGGGAATTTTTTAAAAATATTAAACTATGTGGAGGGGTCTTCTAGGCACTGCTAGGCAGTCCTTCTTAACAGTTTCTTTTATTTACATTTCCAAGTGGTTGTGAGTATAATTTTAAACAATATATGTATGCCTTTATTTATCTTATCAACTTCAGACTTTATGCATGTGATGCAGGGCCATACTGCAAGGAGATGCCAAACTCGTGGCATTCTTAAAAGGGGTGTTTTAAGAATTTCAGAATTCCCCTGATTCATACATGCCTCTCTATCATTTAATTTCTCTCTTAAAGTTCTGTTTAACTTTTAGCTATGATTCTCAACTGAGAGGGAGAAGAGTATGCTTTCTCCAGCCCATCAGCAGAGCATATCAGAATCTTTGGGGAGGTCTTTTTCAAAGTACGCATGCTTTCCTTCCTACCTTAAATGGAAGCATGCTTACTTGGTTGAAAAATCACTGCATGTAATTTCAGAGGTTACTCATCTGGAGGCTTTGGGCAGATTTTGTAGCAGAGAAAAAACAAGTTAAGAATGATGTGTGTGTGTGTGTGCGTGCACATAAGAAATAAATATATATATATATAAAGAAATGAAATTTCTTATAAGAAATTAAGAAATTTCTTATTTCTTATATATTTATAAGAAATATATATATATATATATTTTTTTAAGTGGTAAACAGTTTAAGGAGCATCATTGTCCTAGATCTCTTCATTCTCTGTTTATCCCATTATTCCATCATCAGCCCCAGCAGAGCACTCTCCTTTCTATTCACTTCATAAGAGTTCCTATGAAGCATTAATGAGCGTAGAACATCAAAGCAGAGATGTGGATCTCATAGCATAGGTGGGCTCACTGCTGAGATAAGTGACTAGCTTCTACATTCTAGACAAGGGCAAGTGAGATTTATATCCAATAAATAGGATAAAATTATGATCATGGAGCCTTCAGAGTTCAGTGGAATAGTTGAAACTGAGTATTAACTCGTTGTATGCCAAACCAAATCCATCATCTCTCATACCTTTAAACTTGGTGGAAAATTCATGCAGCTCTGTGAGTCTATTTGAATATCCATACTTAGTAGAATGGACTCTAAAAATGACAACGACGAGGATATGCTTGTCCAAAGCATTGATTCCGCAGTGCTTTGAGTTTTCCCTACAGCACGTGAGGGGAAGGAAAAGCCTAAGATGAAAAATACTAATGGGTTTTCTATCTGTTTTAACTGCAGACTGCAGCTGAATATGTAAAATCAAGACTCCCAGAGGCTCTTAAACAGCATCTTCAGGACTACGAGAAGGACAAAGAAAATAGTGTTTTGTCTTACCAGACCATCCTTGAACAGCAGATTCTGTCAATTGACCGAGAAATGCTAGAAAAATTGACTGTATCCTATGATGAAGCAGGTATGTTTGTCTTTACACACACACACATACACTTTTTTTCTCCTTGCAGAAGTGTCTTTATAGACTTTGGTTACAATTAGGCCCTTTTCTGAGGTAGAAGATGAAGGGCAGACTGGATTCAAAGTTATATAACATGGATTAACAGTTTTTTCTCTGAAGCTTTAGTATCAAAAATTTCATCAAGAGATTTCTAAAAATGGCTCTTAAATCAAATCCCTCTAAAATTTTTGCTCTTTTTTAAATGGAATTTTTCTGGCCTTTCATGAACCATGTACTCTTATTGATTTAATCGTTTAAAGTGTCACTTCAGTTTTGGATACCAACTAAAAACTTTTACATCGATAATCCCAGGATTGTTATTACTTCAAGTATTATTTTTTAATTTCAGAGATTTTTTTACTTTTTCTAAAGAGGTACCTTTTTTCTCCTTGAAGTTTCAAGGTAAACTTCAATTTCTTTTCCTTTACCTCCTCTCATGAATTCCCACCCCTAATACCACATTGGAGGCTTTGGCTTACTACCTGCTTTAAGTTCATCCTATTTAAGGGAATTTCTTAATAAAGGCATGGACAGACTTCCTTGTAACACCATTTTAATTTAATATAAGGTCTGTCAGCTAAAGCCCAATTTTAATGAAACCAGTACACTATTACCTGGATTTTTAAATCTTTAATAAAATTACACTTAGGAGAAATACCCAGATTAAAATTGTCATTACTTGCCCCTTACTCCCCCTAAATGGAGGAAAATATAGGAAAATCGGTTGCTAATGGTCAAATGTTGATAATATCAATCCCCATTTCAATATCAGGAACTTCTGTCTCTGGTTTCACAAGGAAGTTGTTACTTTGCATTTTATTTTCTTCCTCATGATCTAAGCAGTCTCAGTGCTGACATTCTCAACATTTGATTTCAAGCTTGAATAGCAAACAGAAGAGCAAATATAAAAAGCAAACATTATGCTACCTATGTCTAAGCACTACAGGAATTTTCGAGTTGCCAATCTGCTGCCATTTACATTTTGCCCTCTAAACCCTTTACATCCCTGTTAGAATCTACATTTCTAGCCCAAGACATCTCTACTCTCTTTCTCTTTTGCTTATTAATTTTCCAGACACATTGGCTTTCCTCTGCCTGTTGGGTGGTTGGTTATTTGATCTCTGTATTTGTCTTGTTTTTAACATTCTTTTCTTTGGACTTCACATTTGTCTCCTCTCTCATCCCTGATGAAATAAAGTAAGGCTATGATCAGCCCAATCAAAATAATATAAATATTCATAGAATCTCAGAGATCATAGAACTCGTAGCCCACCCACTTCCTGTTCCCATAACCATTTTATGCTGAGAAAGCTGGGACCCACAGACCTGCCTGAAATCACATACTTAGATGTAGAGCTGGGACTCCAGCCTCCTAATTACTAATCAAGCTGGGCTTTCACTGCACTCAGACAGGTTCTCATTCCCTCAGAAGGCATTTGTGGAATGCATAGCAATATCCTAGGTAGTTGGAAGAAAGAGGAAAGAGTGTTGAAAAGAGGGGGAGGAATCTGAGATGCAGAAAATACAAATCTTGCTTAAAGTCTAGCTGGGGAGCTGAAACATCTGTGTATGACTTCTGGAAAACAATGCCTGAGGCTCCATAATGATGACAAACTATCAGAGGTAGGCTGAGGGATGTGGAGTAAAGGGATAGTGAAAGTGGCTCAGATTTTCAAAGGTATTCTTTTGGGACCAACATTAGTTTAAACCCTGAAGTACAAATCATGAACGTGGTTTTATGAAGAGAAGAGAGACATAGTCTGTGTGGATGACGGGGCTCAAGTGGACACGGAGGTGGTAATGACCATCAGCCTCAGCCTCTTCCCACTCAATTTTACCTTCTTTGGGAATAATTTTCCACTCACCTGCACTGTTGTGAAGCAACTACTACTCTGCATAGAGACACTTATCCGTGGACTTTAGGGGCAAATACTTTGGGATGGGATTTGTCAGTAAAGCCTGCAGTGTGAAGCAGTGGAAGGCATACAGGGTCAGAAGCTGGAGATCTACATTAGGGGACTTTCCTCTGGCTTAATACTGGTGTGAGCTTTAAGCAAATTCATCTCATAGAGCCTCTGTTTCTGCATCTATAGGGTTGGGCTAGTAATTACTCACAGGGTTATTATGATAAAATATAGCATGTTTGCGGAAGTCCTTAGAGATCATATTGCAAATGCTACTAATGTTGAATGAGAACAGATTTGGATCTTGTCTGTCCCTCAGACCAGTTTAAAATGCCTTTAAGAGTGTTTTCTTGGCATATAATGTTTGGGAAGACAGAGGGAAATTTTTTTTTTAATGAGATTTTAATAAATGATCTTCAGATGCTTTGAGAAGTCAAGCAACATCTATTTGTTAAGTCACCTATCTGGGCCTGATTTACCCTTGGTCGTCATTCCTGCATGAGATGACACATTTTGTGGGGGCTGAGTATATGTGTATGAATAAATGAATGTCACTATGTGTTGTCAGATCAAAAGGTCACTGCCTCCTCCTGCATTACTCATATACTAAAGATTCCATTTAAAGAAAGAGAAAATACAAAAAAAAGATACTGCTGTTTAACAGAAAAAAATATTTCATTGTAATACAAAAGAATTGGGATAGAAAATTGGTAAAAAATATTACATATATATGTATATATCCAATACCTTCAGAGACAAACATCCTATACTAAGACACTCATTGCTTCTACTGTTTAGCTTCTTATACTATCCCAGCTTTGATGTTCTCACATTCTTAATTCAGCTTTCCTAGTTTGAGGAAGTAGTTAATTGTTAATTGGACACTAGCCTGGTCTCTTGAGAGGTTAATTTGTCTTTAATGCTCATCCACTGATAAATCAGCCCAAGTGACTTACTGACAGTTGCCACCATCTGTGGCTTCTAAACTTCTAAAAACCAATTAATGAAAAAATACGTAGACACTTGTCTGAAAGCATTGGCTCAGAACCTTTTCTCCCTCCCTTCTCTTTCTTAATCTTTCCTTCTCAGCATCCTCCTCTCTTTTCCTTAAGTATCCATCCTTAATACTTTACTCACTCACAGTTCAAATATCTGGCAAACTGACAAACCTGAAATTTAGCAAAGAAATTAGAAGTTAGGATATGCCACATGCAGCCATACCATGTTGCAAATTTTGTGGACAAGCCCATACAACAGAGGCTTTAGATTCTTACCTATCATCTATATATATTTATTTTATATTGTTCTGATTAATTAGGTTATATTTTCCAATGTGATATTTTCTTTTTTTAAATTCTTTTTCTGACTTGGAGTGCATTTTTTTTTTGCAGGAATAGAGATAAGTAGAATGATATAAGACAATAGTAATTATAAATAATCCTACTTTTGTAAACATTTGGTGCATTTCTCAAACTCAAAGCATTTTTGAAATATGGTTGATATTCTGTGGTTTTATATTCTGCTTTCTTCACTTAACATTAGAACATAAGGCTCCCTCATTTCATTAAAACCTCTTTATGTGAAGATAATTTTAATGGCCGCACAATATTCAGTTCTTAAAAGTACTACTCACTAAACGTTCTCCTGTGTTGGACATTTATGGTTCTTATTTGTTTCTGCTATAATGAATTGTGCTGCAATGAATATGGTGGGCATTTGTCTGTGTTTCATATTACTCTAGAGAATAGACTTTAGAAAACAGGAGTTTAAAATTAGAATTAGAAGGTGGGGGAAGGGGATGACAATTGGAGCAGACACTGAGGACAGCAAGGAATACGAGTAAAGAGGAAATCTGCAGAAATCTGTAAAAAGCAGTTGTCATATTCCCAGCATTGCATTACGCTCTGTGAAATCGGCATTTGTAGACTCTATTAGAGAACTGACATGACTGATCTTCAGAGTAGTGATCTTGACTCACAGAGAATGTTAATTATATTTTGTATATAAAAATAGAAATTGTGTAAACCAGTTTAGAAAGACTTTCATCAAAGTGGTTTATTTTTAAGTTTTGACAGGAATAAAGCTGTTTTGTGGTATAATTGAAAGAGGTGTTGGAACCAAAAGACCCAGACTATATTCTAACTCTAGTGCCAACCAGGTATATGATCTTGAGTGAGTCACCCAACCTCCCAGAGGCCCATTTTCCCCTAAATCAAAGGGATAGGGGCACCTGGGTGACCCAGTTGGTTAAGCATCTGACTTGGTTTTGGCTCAGGTCATGAGATCATGCCCCGCATTGCACTCCATGCTCAGTGAGGAGTCTGCTAAAGTTTCTTTCTCCCTCTCCCTCTACCCCTTCTCGAACTGATGCTCTCTCTCTCTAAAGTGAACAAGTAAACTTTAATAAATGAATCTTTGAATAAAAGACATGAACAGGATCCCATAGATGTCTTCCATTTCTAAAACTAACTGATCTCGACACTGGAAAAGTCAGGTTCCATAGTTTCTGCAAGTTGGTATGTGACTTTATCTTGAACCTTCTGCTTGCTCTATTGCCTTTTTCTTCCCCCTCTACATGGCCCACATAATCTGTACAAAATATCTGCTAAAACAAAACAAAACAAAACAAAAAAACCATCTCACAGCTTTCCAGGCATCGGCACAAGAAAATACCTAGACATACTTTTGTTAGTGGGATGGGGAATGAGACTGTAAGAGTCAAGCAAAACAAGATTTTGGAAGGAGAGGTTCTGAGCCATCGTTCATGGATCCTCATTATCACAGCTTAGAGGGATGCCGATGCCTGGGTGGCTCAGCCGTTATGCCCCTGCCTTCAGCTCAGGGCGTGATGATGGAGTCCCACATCAGGCTCCCTCCATGGAGCCTGCTTCTCCCTCTGCCTCTGTCTCTGCCTCTTTCTCTCTCTCTGTCTTTCATGAATAAATAAAGAAAATCTTTAAAAAAAAGCTTAGATATTTCTGTTAGCATTTATTAATACTAAGCAGAATTCAGAGTAAGAAGAAGGGTGTATTTTGCATTTGATCTATGAATGTTTTTCTTTGAATTGAAGTACAGGTTCATACACATTTCAACAGGTTGGGTTTAGCATAGAAAAATTTACAAAGAAAGCAGTGGCATGATTTGAGAAGAGATCAAAATAGCATTTCACACTGTCTCACAGAGCATCATTAGCATACATTTTCTTAATTTGTCATAGTGGGCAAAGTGGAAGGGTTGAAATAGCTGGAGAGGGGATCCTTCTTCGTACTATTTATTTTTATGCTGGTATATCATTCATATTTCTTCAAATAATCTCAAGTTGTTTTTAAGGGTTTTGTGTGTGTGTGTGTGTTTGTTTGGGGTTTTTCTAGTTTAGGCATGAATAAATAGCCGACATGTGCTCTGGTTAGGGATAAAGTAGGATGGCTTGTAATGCCTTGTATTTGAGGGAATTGTGAGATGAGTAGGGCCATTCATTTGAGAGTAAGATTCTCTGCCTCACACTCAGGAACCCGAAGGCATTGGAAATGGGAGTGAAGAGCTGTCTGCCCAGTGTACCTGTAGTGGGCAACCTGCCTACTCCTGCCCTCCTCTGCAGGCCTCGGACACAGTTGCCTAAGTTATTTACTGATTAGAGCTTCATCTCAGAGTTAAACCTAAGACCAGCAAGGGTTTTACTTCTGTTCTGACAGTTCACTAAAAACCCATATAGCTTTCCGATGAGCATATGTTTCCACCTTGTCCGGAGAGCACCAGATAGTGCAGATGAAGCAAGGGAGAGAACTCAGCTGGCTGTTTGTTGTGTTCATTTGGGCATCGGTAAAGCTGGGGACCTGCAGATCCATTTACAAGTGTCAGGCAATCACATACAACTTTCCCAGAGGAGGTGAGATAGAAAGAGTGGCATTAATTTTTTAGCCTTTGCTTTGTGATTCCCTGATGCAGCTCTGTATTAGAAATTCCCGGGAGCTGTGCCCAAGCAAAGCTACCTGCCGTGCAAGACGCACCAAGTCCTATAATGTAGTTTTGGAGAAATAGCTTTTAAAAAGGGTGGAGAGTGTGCTCTAAGCAGTTTAGGAAGTAGCCAGAGGGTTTACCTCCTACTGAGCTTATTTTATTCTTCGCAAAATAGATGGTACCTTAAAGTTACACCTACGATTTAATTGAGCCATTAATGTCAGAGTAATCAGTGATCTCAAAAGGAAAGCCATTTACTGTCATGGGGAAAAAATTGAACACACATTGGGAAACTAAACCAAGGAAAGAGACTGTGAATTATTTAGGGCCCTTTCAGGTTTTCTAAGAACATAAAAAATGCAGTAAAAGGCATTTGCAGGAAGTTCTTCACTCTAACAAATAGAGTAAATTTCTCAGTATGTTTCTCAAACACATCCTGAGGGAAGGAGTAGCACTAAGGTTTCCTCACTTTATATCTTCAATCAGGACCTCATTTCTGAGCTCAAAAGATACTCTTGCCAGAGCCTTGATTACAGGATTTGGAAAAAAGGGAAAAATAGGGACCCAAAAGAAACTTATTAAGGGAAATTCAGTATTGATTGTACGATCTCTAACACTAACTTCTGAATTTCTTTTCTTTTCTTTTCTTTTCTTTTCTTTTCTTTTCTTTTCTTTTCTTTTCTTTTCTTTTCTTTTCTTTTCTTTCTTTTCTTTTCTTTTCTTTTTTTTTTTTTTTCTTTTCTTTTCTTCCTTTTCTTTTCTTTTCTTTTCATTCCTTTTCTTTTCTTTCTTTTTTTTCTAAGTAGGCTCCCTGGAGCCCAACATGAGGCTTAAACTCATGACCCTGAGATCAAGCCCCAAGCTGAGATCGGGAGTCAGATGTTTAACCGACTGAGCCACCCAGGTGCCCCCCAACTTCTGTATTTCTGTAAAAGACTAAATCTGTTTTATTTTTCCATTATAAGAGTGATATAAATACATTCTAGGACATTTTTTTTTAATGGCAAAACAGAAAAGATAATCTCTAATTCTACCACTTAAATATAACCACTGTCTTTAGTATAATTACTTCCACTCATTTTTCTCTGTTGAGTTTTAGTTCTTTATGCCCAATTATATTTTTTTTCATGTAAGCCTGAAATGTAGTCATATCTCTCTATGCTCTTATAAACTGCTCAGAAAAGTAATTGTAATGGTTACAAAATAACCTATTGAGTGGATATGCCATAGTTACCATTCACATAACCTTTTAATATTTCTAACATGGTGCCTCCCTTTTTTATCCACAGTTGAGTTCTCATCACCACGTAGAATCCCTGAGTTTGAAGGTCTGTGAAAAGATGAGGATGATAGTATTATTAATAAAAACATAATGAGGACTTTTGTAATGCAGCCAATTGTTAGTCATTTGACAGTGGGAGCAGAAGACTAAAATAGGTGTTCAGAAACCATTTATAAACTGAGAACATCTTTCTGGCCAATGATAGCAATCTTTTTAATCATGCTAATTTATTTGAATTTTAGTTAAATTCTTACATTTCCCCTTTTTATCATAGATTCAGAAAGCCAAGGGGTCAGGGAATAGTAACAAAGTAACTTCACCATCTATAAACTAGAAAACTCTAGGCCATAGCTGTTGGAAAGTATCCAAACATGTCCATGAGCTCTGGAGCCAGTTTCCGTGTCTGTGATGGGACATTGCACCTCGCTCTGCTTGCTTTCTTCCACTGTTAAAAAGGACATTACATTAGGTATTTTCTTAAGTTTCTCTCAGCTTTACCAATGTGTGACTCTGTCTTTAGTTCATTTAACATTCATTGGTTTATTTAAGTACCCACTCTGTAAACATTTGAGCACCTGTGAACCCGGCATGGTGCCTTCCCCTGGGAATGCCCCAGTGACCATGTGGCCAGGTGTGTGTGCATGCATATGTGTGTGTGCACATGTGCGTAGTGGTGGGAGGCCAGGGAGACGGCAGGAGTATAACTGGAATACGTGGAGTCGGTCCTGTAGAGGGTATGTTCAGAGGACAGTGTATGTGTGGAGGAGGAAGGAATTAGGTTTGGGATGAGGAAGTGTTCTTAAATTAGAAAATCATAAGAGAATCCATAAGCCTCTTGAACCATAATGTCAGTTGCATTTTTAAAGGCAGGCTTATTGTGGCTAATGCTTTATGTCCTCTTTGCTTCCTGTGATTATGTACCAGTGCCTCATACAGACCTGCTCTTGCCCTCTGCCTATTGTGCCTCTTCTGCATTTTACTTTTTTTTTTTTTAAGATTTATTTATGTACTTATTTGAGAGAGAGCGCACTCGAGAGCACGCACACATGCGTGCAAGTAGGGAGAGAGACAGAGAGAGAATCTGAAGTCCAAGGCAGGGCTTAATCCCATGACCCTGAGATCATGACCTCTGCTGAAACCAAGAGTCAGTTGGACACTTAAGCAACTGAGCCACCTGGGTGCCCCCACCTTCCACATTTTTAAGTGTTGCTCTCCAACTAATATTAATTAGTTTACATTAATTAGCCCTCATCAATATATTATCAGCATTGCCTGTTTTCTTATGAGATCTCCAAAATTTAAAGAAAAAATAATTCAGACTGAATTTTGTGGAAGTCATACAATGGGGAGTTATTTTTTTTTTTAAATCACATTCCCCAACTTCATTTTGCATTTTTAGCAGAAAGCCTCATATCCACTCTGAAAATACATTGATCCAAGTTTTGTAGTGTGCAGAAAAAAAATTTTTAATTTTGAAGAACTGTGCTGAGAATACTGCAAACCGCAAGCTGACACTGAGATTCAGAATCAGGAAGCGCTACCTCTAGTGATTAAAACATTTCAATGGAGCTGTGTTTATCTTTCTAATCAAGTTGTCATTGTTTGCCACAAGGGAAGTAATGTTATTACCTGCTCTAAAGTAGTATTTGATTACGAGGACTTAAGAAAATGTGTACACTTCAAAGAAAATAATTGTACCAGGTGGTCATAATTTAGACTGCATTGGCCAGCCAGAGACAGGCTGCTGATAGTATCTGTATCTCTTCCTCTCTGCACTATTGGAATTTTGTAACCACGATTCTACAGACTTCGTTGGAATGCTTGTAATAAATTTTAATGAGATCCAAGTTAATTGTAAAACCTTCAGTCTGTAGGGAAAAATAGGCGAGTTTTTAAAGTGCCAGAATTTCTAATGTACCGTGACTGTCCATTTGCAGTAGTGAGATGTAAGCAAAATGCATCCTCTGGCTGACTTTCAGACTCGGAAGATCTGTAATCATAGGCAGCTGGACTGCTGTTTAATGTCATTTTGCAAGAATGTTAAATTTAATCTTTGGGAGCTACCCGACACTCCAAAGTTTCATTCGGTAAATGGCCTTCTGAAAGGCACCATTTTCAAGCCACCCTCTCTTGCCCAGAGAAGTTTTCAGTGTGTTTGCTTCTTTAGTTAATGTCCTTGTCTTGAGGCTGTGTGGCTTAGGCCATTTCTGATGAGGCCGAAGTGATGAAGAGTCTCTGCAGTACCTCCCCTCCAGAAGCACCTGAATGTGCTCTTGTAGGTCTGTAATCAGTCCAAGGGAGCTATAAATCAACCACAGAGAGATCACCATGACAAACCCTGTTCATCCAACACACACGTCCGCTGTGTACGGGGCTCTGGCTAGGTGCTGAGAGTCTAAGAAATGGGGAAGGACAGTCGACTATAAAGTCTTTTCCCTTTGAATTTATTGCTACTGTTGACTGTGGTCTCTATAAACCCATCCTCTAACTGAGACTTGCCTCGAAATGACACCTTTACTGGCTCCTTCCTTACCAGAGTCAGGGCTTTCCATTCCTCTCACCTCGGCCCTCCTTGTTCAAGGAGGTAACACAAATTACACTCTTGCTGTTTCTATCCTACTTTCTTCCTCAGAGTTTGATTTACATACAATCAATATATATACACATATAATAATGATGTTACAATAAAAATAAAAAATCAAAGTCAAAAAAAGAGAAGGCAGCAGATGTACTAGCCATGAAGAATAGACAAAATAAAAATGTTTTTTGCAACAGGGACAACTTCTCTTCTGGTACTAGAGCTTATGTAGATTTTTTTCAAAAGGCATCTTGTAAAAGGGACATTGAACAACATTTTATCAACCTGGATTCCCTTAAAGCAGAGCCTAGAACAAAAGCCCTGAATGCAGATAGTTAATTTAGGAATGGGGTCCCAAAGAACGGAGGAGTGAGGGGCATTGGGAGTGGAAAAGGAAGCAAGGGAAAAGAGAAACCAGGGAAAGCTAACATTAATGAGGACACATTATGGAGTTGGCCTCCCCTGAGGGTGACTGCTGCTTCTGCCTACAGAGGAAGCTTATGAACTGCATCCCAGACCACCCACTAGGAGGTGAAAGTAGAAGCATTAGGTACTAGTCCCACTCCTCACTTGTCAACTGTAGCTCCACGCATGTGAACTTCTCTGCACTTCTGGTTTACATATGCCTGAGTGCTGAGTGGATCCAGCAGGCTTGCCACACCTTGGCATTGGGGAAGCTCCCGGGAAGGAAGCTAGTAATAAATGGCTCAGGGCAAGGCTGAATTGGGGCTGATCTGGTGCCAGCACCAGTCACCAGGTTAAAAGGTGGGACCAAGAGAATGCAAAATGGTAAGTAGGAGGAGTCTCATATGAGCGCAACAAATGAAATCTTAAAACAACTTTATGGGAAATACATGTGAGTTTGTTTTATTGTCATTTCTTGTATAACAACCATCTATAAAAGCCAAGGATACATTATTCATATTTTTCAAAGCTCTGGTATAGCATGTGGCTCTATCCAATGCAGAGAGTGTTCAAATGCATTTATAGGAAAATCTTACATACAGCAGAAGACAAAAGGAGAGAGTATTTTGTTTGATGTAACAGCTGGCAGCTTCCCAGCTCAAACCAAAATAATTGACTAATCCTCATTTTTATGGCTAATGAATTCAAGTACCTGGGCTTTTCAACCTGAGAAGCACAGTGAGATCCAGCTTTTCACCAGTATAAAAATTAATTACCTTCCATAGATAACTCACAACAGTGGTTACTCTGGAGAGGAGAAGCTGGGGAAGAAGACTTACATTTTTATCCTCTTATTGTATTGTTTGAATTTTTAACTTCGTTCATGCATTTTCTATTTTTTTTAATTTTCAAAAAATAAATAAAACTAAACAAGCCTTCCTAGCACATTTCCCCTTATCTTCAATGCTGGAAATAGAATATAATAAGTCTGAAAGCCATTCTCCTGGTCTTCAATAGAGCTTATCACTCCTAAGTCATATATATCCCTGGAATAAGTCAAGAAAAGAACTCAGCAACAAGGTCAGCCATCATGGAACTGCAATGTCAAGGTCAGAGAAGGTCAGTAGAGAGACCAACTCTACCAATGGACAGACACCTGGGCTCCAGGGCTTCTGCCATAGTGTTCTTGGTAGTCTTTATGCCCTGAGCCAGCACTGGTACCAGAGTCCAGTGAGTGCTAGCCTTATTGCAAAAAAAAAAAAAAAAAAAAAAGAAAATTCACCTGAAAGAGAACAGAGCTCATGGGCAGTGAGCTGATATGGATACAGCATTGTCTTTTTTTTCTTTTGCTTCAAATTTTTATTTAAGTTCTAGTTAGTTAGCATATAGTGTAACATTGGTTTCAGGAGTAGAATTTAGTGACTCATCACTTACATATACACCCAGTGCTCATCACAAGTGCCCTCCTTAATGACCATCACCCACTTAGCCCACCCCCCACCCACCTCCTTCCATCAACCCTCGGTTTGTTCTCTATAGCTAAGAATCTCTTATGGTTTCCTTCCTTCTCTCTTTTATCCCCCTTCCCCTCTGTTCATCTTTTTGTTTCTTAAATTCCACATATGAGGGGAATCATGGTATTTGTCTTTTTCTGACTGATTTATTTTGCTTAACATCAGACCCTCTAGTTCCATCCACGTCATGGCAAGATTTCATTTTTTTGATGGCTGAGTAATATTCTAGCCATCTTCTTTATCTAGTCATCAGTTGATGGACACTGGAGCTCTTTCTGATAATGCTGCCATAAACATCAGGGTGCATGTACCCCTTTGAATTTGTATTGGATTCAGCATTTTTTTATCTTACTCCCTGGTGGTTGCCTCTGCTTTGCCCATGGTTGATCTTCCTGTGTCTGACAAGTTACCTGACTTGCTGCTTTACTTGGTCTTTTAGTCTGATTCTCTATCCCTAACTATAGCCAAACCTCTACTGATTTTCTTGCAAGGAAGTATAGCACAGTAGAAAGAGCCTAGGCTTTGAAGCCAATGTGGCTTCAAGATCATTTCTTATGATGATATATCATGCCTTATGGGGCTTTATGAGGAATAAAGATAATGTATGGAAAATGACATACGTAGGGTAGATGTTCTAATATGATGGCCTTTCTGTTATTACCTTTGCTGTCACCTAACTTGGCAGATTTTTAGTTTGGTATACAGGGGCATTTTTTTCTAACCCTTCATGGTAGAGGGGATTACCTATCTTATACTGTGCATAAACTAACTTCCCACACAGGGCACCACACAGAAACCAACAAAATACTGCCTCTGTCAATCTCCTCTTTCTTCCTTGTGCTGTCCTGAATAGAAAAGCAACTCCTCAAGTGTATTAGTACTATGTTTTATGTTTTTGCACTGGGAAAACCCAGTGCAGTGTATTAGTTATCTCTTGCTGCATAACTCCAAAACTTAGCAGCTTCAAACAATAACTGTTTATCACCTCCCACAGTTTCTGAAGACCCAGAATCTTATTGATTCTTTTGTGAAGTACTACTTTCAAGCTTACTCATGTGGCTCTTGGCAGGGGCCCCAATTCTTTCCCCATGGCCTCTCCATAAGGCTGTTTGCTACATGGTTTCCCTCTGAGAGATGTAAGAGAGAGCAAGGAAGGACCCAATGTTGAAAGGGCAGACTTTTATAACCTGATATTGAAAGTTACATACCATGATTTCTGCCATATGCTATTGGTCACAAAGACCAACCCTAATTCAGTGTGGGAGGGGACCACACGAGGTTACAAATACCAGAAGGTGGGGATCACTGGGGCCATCTTGGAGACTACCACGCTCTGAGTCATAAAAATATCTACTCTTAACAATGCCAACTCATTCACCTTCTTTCTCTGTTATCACCCTTCCTCTCATTTTCTCATCCACACCTTCATTCTGCTTCCCTTAAGTCCAAAGCTGGAGCATTCAGCCCTGCACCCAGCGCCAGGATAGTCTTAGGATTGTTTAGACTTACCATCGTTTCCTACAACTGCAGCTTATGTTTCATTTGGCCAGGGCCAGTGCCACCAATCCATCAGTTGTTAAATATTTTGAATGTTACTTCTGACTCCTCTAGTTCATGAGGACCTTTCCTTCCAGAGCTTCCTAACACAATACCCAGTATCTTAGTCCATTCAGACTGCTAAAACAAATGTCACAGGCTGGGTGGCTTATAAACAGCAGAAATTAATATCTCACAGTTTTGCAGACTCTAGAGTCTGAGATCAGGATGCCAGCATGATCTGGTAAGGGCCCTCTTCTTGCTCACAGACTTCTGACTCCTCATTACATCCTCACACAGTGGAAGGGGCTAGGGAGCTCTCTCTGGCCTCTTTTATAAGGACACTAAGCCCATTCCAGAGGGTGCTGCCCTCGTGACCTCATCACCTCCGAAAAGGCCCAACACAAATGCCATCATATTAGGATTTCAACATGAGAATTTGGCGGGGAGGCAAACATCTGGACCAGAGTCTTCAGATGTGAAACTGCAGTTTCACTTTCACAGCACTATCCTGTTTCGAGATTAAGGCATTGTTCTGTGGCTGGTAATAGTTCCTGTCTCTCCTCCTCCATCATTCCTTCACTTTCTTTTTCTGTCTTTGTTTCTTCCTGTTAGCTGACTAAGTGCTCAAATCCATCACATTTAAATTTTTTATATTTATTAAATAATTTGATGACCTGTTCTGTTTTAAATTTTTTAAATAGATGAATAGTATAACTAGAGAAGTTATTTTTATATTTGACCCAGAAGTTGCCCTCAGTAAAGAGAGTT
Source organism: Canis lupus familiaris (assembly GCF_011100685.1). Lineage (NCBI taxonomy): Eukaryota > Metazoa > Chordata > Mammalia > Carnivora > Canidae > Canis > Canis lupus. The sequence goes on from NC_049255.1 coordinate 27,196,596, forward strand.
TCCTATCTTTTCTTTATTGCTTCTTGGCTGCCTCTTCTTTGTGTAGAGAAAAAGTAAAGAAGTAGAAATGAAGAATTCATTGAATATCTTGTCTGTCTTTTCTACTTTTTACTAGTCCCTCATTTCCTATGCTTGTGGCCTTCTCCTTTCCTACCAAATTCCTACCTCAGATTCTTCTCCTAGAAAAACAGCAGTAAACAACTGAGTCTCTCACTGTGTTGGTGGTAGTGCAAGAAGAATGGGGATGGAACTAACAAGTAACTTTCCCCCATTTCCTAGAAACTGCTTCATTGTGACTAAATTTTTCTAAAAAGATTTATTTATTTATTTGAAACAGAGAAAGAGAGAGAGCACACATGAGGAGGGCGAAGGGCAGAGGGAGAAGGAGTGTCTGAAGCAGACTCCTAGCTGAGCACAGAGCTCCACAGGGGGATCCACTTTAGGACCCTGAGATCATGACCTGAGCCGAAATCGATAGTTGAATGCCAAAGCGACTAAGCCACCTGGGTGCCCCTGTGGCTAAATTTTTAAAAAATATTTTGAGAAAAGTGTTATTTTTGAGAGAATGCATATATTTTTTTACCTACCACTCTTTTAAAATTGCTTTCTGATCTACACGAAATTCTGTCTGAGATTAAGTACTAAGAGAGCTAGGAAAAATAAAAATGTCCTCAAAGAATTAGAGATGCATTTGATTTTTGCACTTAGACTCAGCATGTGGAAGGTATTGGCCCACATAAATAGAAGGAAGTAAACTCAGCCAAATTCACCTACTTATCTGAAGGCCTAGATGTCCTTAAAATCATACCTGAAAATGTTATGGGCCTACTGTAATTGCATTTTCAAATAAAATGTAAGAAGGTCTAGTGCTCAGAGTACAATAAGTGTGTTAATTTTCCCTTTTGGCTGTAACGTCAGAACTTCAAGCTTCTTCAGTTGACTATACTTCCTTGTAAATCTTACCCTGTAGGGGAAATCAGTATTCCAGAGCCACCAAAGAAAATGTGCTTGTCTAAAAATAGTTGCCTGTTGGCAAGATTTTAACAGGGTTTTTTTTTTTTTTTTTTTTTTTTGTACTATGAAAGCTTTACAAAATGGAATGAGGTCAAATGTGACAGATGTGGTCAAGTCCATTTCTAATCTGTAAATCCCTTGTTAGCCCAGTTGTGTTCATTTTTAAATGGATATTTTGAAGTAGTACTGGATTTATGACATCCTCAGCATTTTCTATATTTCTAAGCATTTGGGGGTACTCAGTTACATTCTGTGCTTTGATGATCGGTGCACTCTATCCACTGGTGTCCACTGGGTCCTATTTACTAGAGTCTCAAATGAGGTTCTGTTTTGCCCTTCTTTTATTTGTCAGGAATTGTTTTCTAACAGCCCTAAATAATAAAATTGGTTTACTATAATATTCTGCAGCTGTAGTTCTCAACCAGGGACATTTTTTAACACATCTCCCCCATCGCCTGACATTTGGCAATGTCTGGAGGTATTTTTAGTGTCAAAACTAAGAAAAGGAGTCAGGCAGAGAACTAGTAATATCTAATGTGTAGAAGCTAAGGATGCTGGTAAAATATGCTGGAATGTAGAGGACAGCCCTCACAGCAAAGAATTATCTGGCCCCAAATGTTGGTAGTGCTGATGTTGAGAGCTGCTTTAGAGCAGTCGTTCTCAACCTTTGTGGCTTATTAGAATCATTTTGGGGGAGGGGGGACTTATGCCCCAACTGCACCTAGGCCAATTAAATCAGAATCTCTGAGCAGTGGGACCCAAGCCTCGATATTTCTTAAATCTCCCCCAGGCAATCCCAGTGCACAGCCAAGATTGAGAGCCACTACTTTAGAGCAAATAATTTTGGAGGGCAAGACTAGTGTAGGGCATCATCTCAGGTAGCTTCCTTACTAAAGTACCTGAAAGGGCCTCATTAAAATGTGGATTGATGTATGGGCAATGCCCCATTATAGTATTATTATGAAGTTCGAATGAATTTGTAGTAACTTTTTCTATTCTCTAAAGCCAGCACTTAAAACATGAAGAACTTCTATTCTCATGGCCATATTGGAAGTTCCTTTTCCCTTGATTCTGTGTAATAAAATATGTTCTTTTCTCCTGCTGGCAAATGGAGATAACAAGTATTTACTAGTCAGGGAAGTTCTCTCAGATAACATTTGGGATGTTTGGAGTATTGGAGATTTAGTTTCCTTGAAGGTTTTCAATGTGTTTTTATGACTTGGTGAACAAGCCTCATCATTTGTATCTATCTGAATCGGTGTGCTATGGAAAACAGCTGAAGTATCTCTCTAAGAATATTTGCTTTGAATATTTCCCCTTGTATCTCTTCCTAACCACGTTCTTTCACCGAAAAGCAAATCTTCAAGTGCATGGACAATCACTCTGAACTCTAAACAAATAAATATTCTCTAATTATTATTAATGTGTAACTTTTTATTTTACTTTAGATGCCTGTGTTGATGGCACAGATTCTCAGAGAACCGCAAACTGGCTCCCCCAAATCAGAAATGCATCTCAAAGCTTTTGACAGTTAAGGGTAGATTGAACAATTCTTAGTAATGTATTATATCATCAAAAGCATTGTATTTATAAAAATCAGCACATCCTCGCCTAGTGGACAGGACAACTGTCCTTGTCCACATTTGTCCCAAGCCCAGGGGAGATCAGGTTGTCCAACTCCAGCTCCTTTGAAGGAGTAGAGTATAGTATAACTCATGGAGATCCACCTGAAATTTGTGTCATTAACCTGCTCTTCTACCTGTGTCCCACAAGCCTGTCAGTAGATGCTGGACAGTAGTCAGGGGAATGGGAATAAGATTTTTTTTAAAGATTATTTATTTATTTATTTATTTATTTATTTATTTATTTATTTATTCATGAGATACACACACAGAGAGAGGCAGACATAGGCAGAGGTAGAAGCAGACTCCGTACAAGGAGCCCAATGTGGGACTCAATCCCGGGACTCCAGGATCACACCCTGGGCCGAAGGCAGGTGCTAAACCGCTGAGCCATCCAGGGGTCCCCAGAATGAGAAAGTGGTGGTTACCACAGAACCCAGAGGCTGCCCATGTTCTGTTGATTTGTCGGGTTCCTTAGGCAGAACAGAGAGAGCCAGGTTTCCTGAGGCCTGAAGTTTATTTTACATAATTTGGAGAAAATCTCTTTAGGAAAAAAGAATAAAAATTAGGTATACAATGCAGATTTATTTAGAATGAAAAAAGAAACCATAATAAATTGCAAATCTAAAGAGGTAGCAAATACCCAAATATTACAGAACCCAGAAAATATCTTTTTTATTCTTATTTTTTAGATATTTATTTATTTATTCGAGAGAGAGAGAACGCTCATGAACAGGAGGGGCAGAAGGAGAGGGAGGGAGAATCTCCAGCAGACTCCATGCTGAGCTGGAGTCTCACGATCTCATGATCTTGAGATCACAACCTGAGCTGAAATCAAGAATCGGATGCTTAACTAACAGCACCACCCAGGTGCCTCCTCCCCCGATAACAATATTTTTATTAATTGCCTAATATATGCTATAGTCTGACATATGCTGTATTTTCCCCACATTTTTGGCATACTCTTTGTTTACCTCTTCCTACAATTTGCATTTGTAACAGTATTTCCTCTAGAGGGACTAAGAAGATAACTAAATCTCTGCTTTAGAATGCTTGAACAAAATTTGCAGGATTTTATTTTGTTTGCTTTTTTTTTTAAGACTTTATTTATTTATTCATGAAAGACACAGGGCATGGTGGGGGAGAGACACAGGCAGAGGGAGAAGCTCCATGTAGGGAGCTTGATGCGAGACTCAATCCCGGGTCTCCAGGATCACTCCCTGGGCCTAAGGCAGACGTTCAATCACTGAGCCACCCAGGGACCCCTTGTTTGGTTTTTAACTGATGTTGTAGAAAGTCTTCTTCAGCTTTTCAACTTGTTATTGGTAATGCCAATTTTGAGAATTGCTGCCTAACCTGGGAAAGCCTCTATCACAGTTTCTTACGTGCATGACATGAAAGATTTAGGACATTTGAAGTTTTCTGATGCAGTCGTTAATCATAAATACTCATTGAATTTATAACACTCATAAACCGATTGGTTATTATTATCCTTGTTGTAATGGTGCATTATGAGTTTTGTATCCTCACTGAATGTCAATTACCAATAAGAACATGTTGAGATGTGATGGAGTGAAGCCATTTTTTTATTATTACTATTTTATTTTGAGACACAGAGGGAGAGAGCATATGAACAGAGGGAGGGTCAGAGAAAGAAAGAGAATCCCAAGCAGACTTCACCCTAAGTGCAGAGCCGGACATGGGGCTCAATCTCACAACCCTGAGATCACAAACCTGAGCCAAAATCAAGAATCAGCCATTTAACTGACTGAGCCACCCAGGTGTCTCTGAGTGAGGCATTTTAGGTCAAAGAAGAACAATGATATGATCTGGCAAAGGCATGGTATCCGGTTTGGATACAGTATAGTGTACAAGTAGGGCAGCCGTGGGGAACAGGACTAGGAGGGTGTGCTGGAGCCAGGCAAGCAAGTGGGAAAGCATCACAATTTGGCAGGTGCCTCAGAATAGATTATCTGGTATACTTTTAATTTAAGAAGTCCAAGGCCATCGGTGGACCATCAAGCATATGTGAAAGAAGCATGGTATATTATCAGTATCGCTGGCTTTAGAGCCCACCAAATTCTTATTTGAATCCTAGCTCTTCTCCCAGTGGGCCTGTGAAACTTGCTATCAAAACCTTAACTATATGTGAAAGTAACTGCAAGCTATAAAAATATATTTCACTATGCTCAAATAACATATCCTCAACTCAAGTGTCCCTTAGCTAGATCCCCACTGGAGGCTAATCTAACTTCACTCTATACAGCGAAAATATAAACAAGGGATGTCAGAGTAAAAAGAGACAATGGTCTTACCTGATTACTTCTTACTTCAAATGCCTTCTCCAGATTTTCCAAAAACGTATAAGCCAGGCCTTAGAAAGGGCTTGTGTACGGATGGCCCTCAAGTTTAAGCTGCATTAGCTTCAGGTAAATCTGCCTTTGGTCAGGGCTGATTCTTTCCCTCCTCTATAACTTTAGAATGAGATAGGAGATTTTTAATGCAATTATTTAGGCACTTACTATCATTTCTGACAGTAATATAGGAAAGGTAGACTCTGATTACATTTTAGACTAGGTCATAAAACCCAAGCAAAGGAACATAAATGTCTGATATTAAAACTCAGGCAGAAGGTAGGATAATTATTCAGCTTAGGCCAGGATCTAACACCAGTCATAGCATGACCAGTCACCCCATCCATCCAAAAGTGAGAGTTGATGATAGGAAAGTTGAAAGGGTATAACAAGTGCATCGTAGTTTAAGCAGTTGTTGATCTTAAGGTTTCTAGAGGAAAGCAGAGTTGTAGGAATAGGAGGCCCATAGCAACCAGATGCTGCATGGTGACATTTTGTCCTGAATCACGCAGGTATGAACCCTGCCCCAGAGGACTTAGTTTAACTGTGGGAAGCAGAAGCTAGGGAAAGGCACTTATTAATATTTTAAAATCATGCCTTCAGAAAAAAAAATGTTTGTATATCTTCTGAAAGAATTTTGAAAACTAGAGTCCTCTTGCACATTTATAAATCAACATATAAAACCTTTCATCATTAAGTTTAAATAGTTAGAAGGGATATAATTTCTGGCATATTACATATGAGCTTTAAATATTTTAACCAAATCTTGAGCCACATATTTAGATCTTAAATTTTGAGAAATGACTACTTTTTAGCTTATTGTTAAAGTCAGTCCTTACTGTCAAACAAAAGGGGCAACTTAGACTTGCTTTTCTATCACACAATGCCTGTTTTCATTTTTCAACCCAAAGTAAAGATATGAAAACAACTCCCAGTAAAAGTCATCCTATGTCTGAATTCGCATTCTAAGATTGATAGCTAGATGATGGATAAATGGATGGATATGTTGAAGGAAAGAAAGGAAGGTTGGGGGAGGGAGAAAGATGGATGGATAGATCATCATCTGAGTGACTCCTTGCCCTAGGTATGTCAGCTAGGTGAAAGTACACTTTCAAATTCTTCCTTTGATCTCCAATAAGTTTTTATACTCTGGACAATGTTACATTGTAAGATTCTGATGATTGTGGGAAATACTGTTGTTTTGTAATCTGGGAGGAGGTCAAATTTGAAGGAAAAATGAGAAAGGAGAACGATCTCAGGCCGACCAAAGTTACAAAAGAAAGATCTGAGGAATGGGATCTGAAATTGATTTCCTAAAATTCAGTGTCCACAAGTCTTCTGGGAGGTTTTTGTATTTCCTCTTAAAGTAAAATTAAAGACAAAAAGCCATAGCTTTTTACTTGACTGAACAGCAGAGTCGGAGACATCTAAGGGGAGACTACCTAGATAATTATGTTTTGATACATTTCACAGTATGGGAAGAAATTTATGAAGATGTGATAGTGGTCACTAGGCTCTCATAATCTGTTGCATAATACTTCAAAGTTTAGTCAGACTATTGGCATAAGGGTTCTTACTTTGACCCAAACTGGCTTTAAGTCCTGCCCCAACCAGTTATCAGCTGTGTAACTTTGGGATAATTACTTAATTTCCCCAATTAATAGTTTCCTCATCTGTAAAATGGGGCTAATAAAGAGTGGCACTGACAGTATAGGATTACTGTTAACTCCGGGTCCTGGCTCAGCGGGGAGCCTGCTTCTCCCTCTCCCTCTACCCCTCCCCTGCTCATATCCTCTCTCCCTCTCTCTCTCTCTTCTCTCTCTCTCTCTCTGTGTCTCTATCTCTCTGTCTCAAATGAATAAATCAAATCTTGAAAAAAAAAGATTAGCTGACATAATACATGTAAAGCAGCATACAGGGGTTTCATGCATGGGGTTTATTTGTTTGTTTTTGTTTGGCTAAGAGAAGGAGTGGGTATCTTTTTAAAATTGATTCCTAATATACGGGATGGACATGCACCCGAGGACAACAAAGAGGATGTGACAATGTCATGCTAAAAGTGTCTTCTGATTCACCATCTGCACATCTCAGAACTCAAGACAAGCTTCTCAAAGCTTGGAGTATTAGGTAGGCTTTCTTAAGGAAAGAGAGAACTTACAAGGCCAACTTTAGCAAGAGAAGGTCTAGATTCCCCATACTCCAGCATCCCCACAAAGAGTTGTGTCCTTGGCCAGGACCCTCCACAGGATATGTCATAGTGTCTGTATTACAAAGAAAAACCACATCTTCACACCTCACATTATTTTCCCTTGTTTATAAGTAAATGTGAGAGATCCTTCTCAGTATTGGGGCACAAACTTCTCAAGAAATATAGATTTAGATGCCATCTTTTAATAGTTGTTGTCTGGGAATACCAGCTTCCCAGCCACTGGAGACCTTGGGCCATAGGAAATTGTAGCCTGTCTGATGACAGGAGGAAACTCCAGATACTGTGGGAAGCTGAGTTTGGGTGAGCCCTTCCTGCTGAGAAAATCCTTAGTCCTAACTAGCTCAGCATCCAAGCAAGTATAGTGAAACCTCAGTGTCACTTTTGGACAGTGCTGCTTCTCCAATCACAAGTATCATCTGTCTTCTGCTAAACTCCTCTTCTGGATCTGAATTCCAATGGGAATAAGGACTGGGGCAAGAAACTTAAAGGAATTTAAAGTGTCTCTCTTATGGGAGACTCTGGGCATTGTTAGTGCTGCCTTAGGACCAAGAGATCAAGGTGCATTATAGCAGAGGACCAGTTTTACCTCACTTCATGGGACTATCCTGACAACCCTGAGGTTCCGTGAGAATTGGCATTTTGGATTGCAGTAGGAGGTAGCACCTTTGTCATGGACAGCTTTGTAATGGGCATTCCCTTTCAGCACATTATATTATAAGGAAGAAATTTATTCAGATTATCTCGAGAAAAAAGGAAGGATTATTAGAAGAATAGAATCTTTGGGGGGCTTAGGAAGAGCTGAATAGACAGAGCTAGAGAAAGATATAACAAAGGCAGCTCTGGAAACTTGCATAGAAGTGTATAGATCTTCACTCTGGGGCACTGTCATGTTTGTGTGTTTAATTACTACTGCTATGTAACAAAGCACCTCAAGCTTTGTGGAAAGGGACCCCACAACATCTTATTGTGCTCATGGATCCTAGGGATCAAGGCATAAGAGGAATGGCTTGTCTTTGCCTCTTGATGTGCAGGGCCTCAGCTGGAAAGACTTATATGGCTGGGGACCTAGTGCTGGAGGAGCCACTTTCAAGATGGTTTCTTCACATTCATACTTCTAGTACCTTGGTTTAGGAATGGCTTCACTGGGACTCTGGGCCAGTGTACCCACAGATGGGCTCATTAGCATTGGGAGCCAAAAGATAATTGTGCTTTTTATATAGCAGTGTAGTATTTTGAGAGGGAATGTCCTAAAAGGAGGGTATCCAAAGAATGATCATTCCAGAAGATCCAGGTAGGAGTTGCATACCTTATTTTACATAACCTGGAAGTCACTTTTGCCAAAGTAGTCAAAAGCCCACTCAGATTCAGTGAGGGAACAGAGACTCCACCTTTTCTTGAATTATAGAATTTGATTGGCTCAGCTCATTCTGAGGGTCTGTTCCTCTGGTCCTGTCAGGTCTGCAAAAGGAGCAGGCTTACCTGGTTAGTAGAAAGGGTCTTCCCTGGCTCTGAAAGAAGCAGGCCCTCTAAGAGGAGTCATACATGCTCTTGAGAGTAGTAACCATATTACTGACTTCCACAAGCAGTTTGGTGAATAGAGGGAACCTGGGCAAGAGAGAGAACAGGGCAAATGCTGTGAAGTGACTGAAGCTCCTGGGAGGAACAGATTCTTTCAAGAGGATAACATTCAACTCATTTGTGTTTATATGACATCTACAAGAAAGTGAGATCTGGAAACATTCAGGTTAAGCCGTAAATGATATGAGAAAGTCAACCTTGTTCTTGAAAGGAGAACAGTTTTGACCTTGAACAAAATCAAAGAGTGCTAGAACCATTTCACAGCTGCTACACATTTCTGACTTTTAGAAGCAGATGTTAAATAACAGATTTTCTTGGCTTTTAGTGTGTCTGTCCCGGTCAATAATTAACAACACTGAATGAAACATCTTTCGTGAGATTCTCAAGCTGCTTAACTGATCAGCTTAGCTTAGCTGAGCATCCTGGGATAGCTAGCAAAGGGAAAATATGGTTCCAATTTTGGTGTGTGTGCTACTAGAGCAGGCATTAAAAAAGAAATTGTTTTCTCATCTTTCTTTCTGCTTGGGAAACTAATTCATGGGGAGGTGAAGGGACTTTCTCAGGGTCTCAGAACAACTTAGTAGAATAGAATAGCCAGGCTTTAACTACCAAAGCTTCCCTGGGAACCACAATTTTATGCTCTACTAACCTGCTTTTTCTGTTCAGAGAGAATTTATAGTGGTAGTGCAGTTAGCTGAAACTGTGTGATTCTTTATGCTTGAGAAGAGGGCAAGGACTGTCTATGATTTCATAAACTAGTTCTGTGGATCTCAAGAGCAGCAGACTGTAAGGATAATCAGAACCTTTACTAGAACAAATATTTGCTATGGAAAGGAAGAAGGCACGGTTCTTTTGTAGGAGAGAGCAAACCAGCGCTGGCTGATATAAAACCCAATGTATTGATTAAAGTGAGTATTGTTACTCACTTTTTCTGTCAAGAGAAAGAAAGGAGGAAATAGAATGAAATGAATCGAACAACACCTCAGGAAAATCTGTCACCTGAAGATTTTGAGGAATTTAGTGCTTCATGTTTCCTATCAGTATTTCATAGTTCATTTACTTCTGATCTGCTTACTGCCCGTTTTTCCTTTCTTTTGCTTTAATTTTTATTGATCCAAGTCCTGCAATATGTTCCTCTGTAGTGGGAACAACTTAAGCATTTCTTTCATCGGTATTAATAGCTAAAACAGTAATTCTCATCCTTACAGAACCAACACTTTCTTTTTATAACAAATATTTTTGTAACATTCTGTTTATCATCTTGAAATGAATTTCAGAAATTCATGCGCATAATGTTTCTAAAATTCAATGAAATGTCCTAATAATACAAAGGGAAAGTAATGTATAATAAAACTTTATATATTTCAAGCTGTAAATATTTAGGCACTAATACACCAGAAATCATAATGGTCAGATGCCTGCACTTAGATGCTCATGACACCTCCATAAATAGAACAGCTATGAAAGCAGACTGGTGGTTGGATTGTTCTGACAGCTCAAATACAGTAAGTGGTTCTGTTGTTAGTGAACTGATTTTTCCAAGATGAGGCTAACTCTTCATAAAGTTCTAAACAAATCAAAGTGCAAACTCCTCTTCATTTTCACAGTAGTTGCATTCCTGGAAAATTCAACATATAACAAAACCATTCCTATGTATTTGCCTTTATAATAAATTAATGAAGAGAGCTTAATCTCTAGCTTCCCCAAGGTAATATAACTAATAATGACAACTAACAATTATTGAACACTTTTATGTGCTGGACGCTATTCCAGGCATTTCATATGTTACAATATCTCAAGAGCCGTAAGTAGGAGGTATTATTTACTTTCAGGGAGAATTTTTACATGTAAACTGAGGCACAAAGAGGTTAATGGACTCATCTAAGATTCTATAGTAAGTAGCAAAGCCAGAATTTGAACCCAGGCAGTCTGTGTTTTTAGAATGCATATTCTTCACCATTATGCCTCACATGTCCTAGTAAATGATATGGGTTGTCAATTTATAATACACAAAGTTGTGCCTCTTTAAATATCATCCTGTTCCCAGGTCTGATCAAGCTAAATGTTTGGAGGTGATGATGTCTGAGAAAATGGATAGTGCTGTTACAGCTTTATTCCTTAAGTGTCTACAGGGAACTCCCTGTGTCAAGTCCAGTGTAACCAGAAACACATGAACAGCAGTGTCTAAAACTGAGGAAGTAAGTGTAGCCTTCACCCAATTCATAAAAATTTGGGCCCAGAACTCTTCATTCCAACTGACAGACATTCAATTCTGACTCTTTTAGGCAGAAAGAAAACAAAACAAAACAAATGGAATGTGGAATTTATTGGGTCTGTAAATGAAAAGTCCAGGGGATACACTGAATTTAGAAATGTCTTGATCCAGGTCTCAAATGCTATCAAAGCTCTAACTCTCCCTCCTTGTGCTCTGCTTTTCTTTGCATGTTAACCTTCTTCTTATACATTGCAAATAGTTTCCGCCTAGAAGCCACAAAAGCTGGCTTGCAATTCATTACCTGCAATTCCAGAGGAAGAGAGAGACTTTCCTGATACCTACAGGGGAGATTTTGATTGGCCGTTGTGGATCATATGACTATATTTGAGCCAAGGGCCAAGGAGGAGGAACTCTAATTGACCAGCCTGAGCCATTTGCTTATCAGCCTAATCCCTCCACAGGAGGGTCAGCAGGAACTGGGAACCTCTTGGCTTGGAAGATAGGTGGCTCCCTGGGGAAAGCAGTGCTGGACATTTATAAATAAAAGGTCAGTACTTCAAGGACCCAAACTGAGCCAGAACCTGGCTATTGTTATTTCTGCATTGCAGGCCATTGTATCTCCCAATTTGTACCAGAATTGTTGATCCAGGTACACTGTTGTTACAATGAGGTTTTTTCCCTCTTTGTTTTGTACATGAGGATATAGAATTATAAATAGTACCTGGCAGAGGATAATAGTTCATTAATTGTTAGCTGATGTTATTACATGCTCATAAGGAAAAAATGATATTTTTGCTATTGCTTCAGTAATGAATGTCCAACAAAGAACTTATTACAGTGCATCCTGGTCTCAGGTGACACCAAGCAACAATATCCCAAGGCTTGTCAACAACTACATGAATTATAGTACAAGATATTCTAATCTAGATTGCTCTCGTGTTTGATAAAGTATCTGATTCTCTGAAACCAAATTGAGGAGGCAAAAAGGAAGTCAGTTAAGAAAACAGGGGACTGAACTATAACATTTCATGCTAAAGAGGGTTGGAACAAAATGGTCATAAGGTGGCAAAAAATTGCCTCTTGCCTGCCCTAGGTATCCCAGTTGGAAGACATTGTTCTGATAATGATTCTAAACCATTGATATCACTCTGCCTACATTTTGTAAAACTATAGCTCATAGGCCTTAACCCTGGAGACTGATTTGGTAAATGGGGAAGGGCCCAGATTCCTAGGGCAAGTCTGATGTGCTGCTAAACATGAGAACTGCAATAATTAACCTCTGTAATTTACAGAGGAGCATATGCTATAGTAAGAACAGAGAGCAGTGGTTCAGGTACACCCAAGCTACAAAAACTGAACCTTCAGATGGTATCTACAAACATAAACATATTCACATCTGCCCCCTTTTTTGATGATGGAACCATTCTAGACTCAGCATAACTAACAAGTCCTCCTTAGTTCCTCATTTTTCTCCCATCAAGTACTGATACACAAAGCCTATTCTTTCCTCTTCCACTCCCTCCCCAATTTTCCCTTTTTCTTTTACTGCTCAGTCAATTTCACTTTCAACAGTTTCTTTCTCATGCATATCATCAAATTCCTCCTGACACATTTCCTGATCTCTTTTGCAACTCTCACTCAAGATTTATTTTGGAGGGGAAATATTCTATTTATTCATGAATAATAATAGCCTTAAATATAGTTGATAAATTTTATTCATTCATTCAGGAAATAGTTATTGGGCACCTTCTTTGTGCCAAGCAAAGTTTGGGTACTAGAAATTAAGCTGTGAACAAACCAGACAAGTGCCTAGCGCTCATGCAGATTATAGGATAGTGACAGAGACAAAATGATGAACAAGTGATTGATAGGATGGCAAATAGATGATTAGGTGCTCTGGAGAAAAATAAAGCAGGATAAGACACTAGAATTTGATGGGTGGGGCACTGGAGGGACAGAGGTGAATAGGTGAGCAAATCTTCAGAACACAGGCCTGAATGAAATGAAGCCTTGTCATTAAGAGCTCAGCAAGAGCATTCCAGGCAAAGTGATCAGGAAATGCAGGGACCCCGAGACAGGAATGTTTGGTCTTTTCAAGGAATAACAGAATGAGCAGGCCAGTGGAGGTAGGATGTAAAATTAGAGAGATGAAGAGAGTCATGAGACTTACTTCAAATGCTACAAATGCTGTTAAATGGTGGTACAAGATGAACAACAAAGGTTGACAATTAGATTTGGCAAGATAACGATTGTCATGGTCTGCCACAAGGCGGGTTTGTTGGCACTCTGAGAACAAAATCCTCTTTGGAGTGGGGTAAGGAAAAATTGTGAAAGGTAAGGAAGTGGAAATTTCAAGTAAAGACAAATTTTGCTTACAACTTGCTATGAAGATAAGGAAAGAACTATGTCAGTAGCCAGAGGGTTTGTGGTATTTAGGTAGAGATTTTTTAAAATGAGAGAAATAACAGCATATCGATATGCTAATGAATGATCCGCTAGAATGGGAGAAATGCCTGATACAGGAGAGAGAATAATTTTAAGAGGAAAGCTCTTGAGTAGGTGAGGGACCCAGGAATGATGAGGAAGGAAAGCAAGAGATTTTTGGTTCTGTGAGTGAATAAATTAATGATGGGAGAAGACCTTAGTTTTCTCTGATTGTATCACTTTTCTTAGTAAAATAGGGAGGTCATGAATTGAGAGTGAGAATAGGGAAAGTGGTTTTGGAAATTAGAGAAAAGGTGGAGATATATTAAACAGTCAACTCAGACACTGAGAGATGGAATTAACTGGGAAAATAGAATTAAAATGCAATGATGGGTGTCCTGAGATTGATGGTCATAAAATTAAAGGCGAGACAATCAGGATGATTGTGTTTATAGAGAGCGTACATGAAGTCAAAAGAGAATTTAACCAGATTTGGAGATTTTTCAGGCAAAGCAACAAAGAGAAGAGCAAGGAGGCATTTCAGTGATGTGCTGGGTAAGAGACATGATATGAGGATTTAAGAGGGGTGAAGGACAGTAAAAAAAGTGGTAGAGCTAATGGAGCGTATGTTCTGTTGAGCTGAAGAATTTTTGGAGTCCAAGTGCCAGTGAGAGTGCTGTGGAAAGTTAGGGGGTAGTGGTTGCAGAAAAGCGTGCTTCAAGTAAAGATTTCTGAGGTAGATCAAGGAACTAAGTGGCAGTGCTTCCAATGGATGGTCTATGTGGCTGCTGACAATGCCAGTGATACAGAAGGTGATAGGGAGAGAGATGCTAGTCCTCCTGAGGACAGTAAATGGTTACAACATAGAGCAAGAGATCGAATAGTCTAACTGGAAATGCTTCCAAGGAGCTGGGTGTTTATGGGAGGGGAAGTGGTGTGGATGCAGCATTGAGAAACAGAGTGCTCTACCCTGCCCTTTGACATTTTGGTTTTAGGGATGTGAAAGAAGACAGCCACCACTTCAGAGGGATGCTGGAGAAGCAGTGCCCTCGGCTTAGAGCCAGGCTTAGTTGGAGCAAGAAGGTAAAGGCAATGGTCATAAAAAGAGTTGTAAGCATCAGGAGATTTTGCTGATTAGATGTTCTAGTGGACCTACTGGAAAAGTTGGAAAGAGATAGCAAAAGGGAGAAACAGGAGATAGGGTACAGCTTAGGGGATGTATAAAGGTAAATTGGGATGAGTCCTGGTAATGAGGCTTGGACTTTCCATGGACAGAGTAGACAAGGACATGCAAAAAGGTGAGTGATGATCATTTAGGGGAACATGAGTGTAACCTCCTTTTAGGGTTTGCTGTCTGGACTAGAGCCTGCCAACTGCCCACCCTAACGTCTCAGACCTAATGTCTAAGAAACTAATGTCTTAGAAACTTGATTTTTATTTGGACCCAATGCTGTCTAGACTAAACACTGTATTCCCTAGCCTTTCTTGCAGCCAGGTGGGACTTAGCATGACTGCTTGGGATTCAAAGTCTAGGGGAGATTCTTCTGATTGCCAGGCCTGGGCCAGGTGCTGCTACTGCCAGCTGCCAAGAGGATTGAGAAAGGGAGTTCTTGGGTAATTTGCGTTAGCATAAAATCAAACAATCTACATCCCTGACAATAGGAGATAATTGGAACAAGCTAAAAGTTCAAAATAGCCTGTAATATCACCCATTGAAGATTAATTAGAACAACCTCAGTGCTTCAAAATAAGGGATTAGATGGAAAAATGAAACGGCTAATAACTAGAAAGACCTAAATATACTTCCAACTTTATACATAAAAATTAAAAATATAAATGAATAAGGGCAAACAAACATAATTGCCTTAAAATGAATTAGAAAAACATTTAAAATAGAAAACATATCACAAATCCCTTATAATCTCAGTTTGGGGGAAAATGTGGTTTACTTTTTAATGTTTTATCTTATTTATCATAAAAGCAGTGGGTATTTATTCTAGATAAACTAGAAAATACCGCCAAAAGTATATTTAAAAATCCATAATTCTATTTAGAGACAAATACTGCTTTCATCATGGTATATATTATTTGGCCAGAATCCTTTTTCTATACATATATAATCATGTTATTATTTTCTGTAAACTGGAAATCATTCTGTACATGCTGTTTTATAATAACTTAACCATAATTTATTCAAGCCACCCACTAATTCTGAATATTTCAGCTATTCCAACTAATCCCTATTGTGGGCCTTTAATTTGTTCTGACTAATCATTCATTTACTGTTAGAAAAGTTAGGCTGTTCTAACTTTTCACTATTGGCAACAGTAGGCATAATTGGTCAAACATGAATTAGGAATTACATGAGGCAACAGTAATAAATAAACCAATATTGAGGAGGTCTATTGAGGAGGTTCTCCTAGCCAACCTCCACTTAAATGACTTGTCAGGTTAACTGACCATTTCTGATCCCCATGTAAAACTGACCAACACCCACAGAAGCCAAACCTTCATGGAAGACAGCTGCTCTAGAGCATATACTCTGGAATATCAGCTCCACCAAGACTAGGATTTTTGTTTGTTCTATTTAATGATATATTCCAGGTGCTTTAGAACTGCTTGGCATTTACTGAATGACTGAATGAACAAAGTAATAAGAGGAAATATCTAAAAATTAAGAAGATTCTGCTCGCAGGTTTTTTTGCACTTGTCTTTAAATGGAAGACATTTTGTTCTGCTTAGGGAATATGAAATTGGACATCTAAGATCAGTGGTTCTCAAACTTTAGCATTCAGAATCACCTAGAGGCTTGGGTCCCACTTTGGGATTTCGAATTCAGTAAGTCTGGAGTGGGCTCTGAATATCTGTATTTCTGTCAAGTTCCCAAGTGCTGCTGCTGTTGCTGGTGGTCCAGGGGCTACATTTTGAGAAGAACTGTTCCAGATGGTACCTAATGGATGTGGTTTATGCAAAAAGACAATCTTGAACTTGAGGACTGGGCAAACTAGCAGTCTCAAATGTGCTAGCTAAGGGAGTTGCTACTGCACTTAAAATTTGATCAGGTTGGGCAACCAGGCTTGAAAAATATGCAGGAACAGAGGCAGCATATCAGAACAACAGCTAAAATATCATCACTGAAGCAATCCAGTAAGGCCACTGTTTCCACAGTTTCTATTACCTACACTGGCTTCTGGACACTATTACTGCTGTTGTTTCTCCTGAAAACTGGCTGATACTACCACTACCCATCCCTGCAATTTTTTATGCTTAGCTCTGGATTCCAGCATCTTGGGCCAGGAGACCTCTGATTGACTAGGTCTTGCTTGTGTGCAGCATCCTGGCTGGCAAGGGAAGCTGCAAGAGTGAGTCTCTTGGCTTTCCAGCTTCTGTAACAGAAATTGGACTCTGTCTCCCCTTTTATTCAAAAAAATGAGGATATTTCCAAATATATTAAATATCCACTTCAGATGACTTCTGAGTTTTGGACCTTGACTGAAAAAGAATGTTAATGCTTTTGGCAGAATTATGGATGGCAACAGAGGAAACCAGATTGGGAAACTATTTCTTATATTCTTTTATACATGTTGGTTATGGCTGTTTAGGTACATCATATGAAATCTGGTAGTCCTAAGCAGTCACATGCCGAATGGGCTGATTTAAGGACTAACTCATTGTCATCTTAAGGACATTAGGTTGAGCTTGTACAAGACTGACTGACCCCAAGTCTTCATAGCTGGTCTTATTCTGGCTCTAAAATTCTCTTGATGAGGTTTTTAAAACAACAGATGGACAAGCAGGAGGAAGCAAAGAAGTTGGTATATTTTGCAGTTGTGTTTTTCTAGTAATATAGATTGGTGCTTCTCTTCTGGATTAAATAAGGACAGCCTATTACTTACAATCTCAAAATAAAATTGTGCATGTCCCAAAGACCTTACCAGGAATTAGAACAGCTGAGAACACAGAAAGCAAGATCCTACTCTCATACACAAGGAAATAGGTTTCATGAGAAACTTTTTGTTTGTTTGCTTGTTTCAAGCTTTTATTTAAATTATTAATAATTAATAATTATTTAAATTATTAGTTAGTGGGCAGCCCGGGTGGCTCAGCGATTTGGCGCCTGCCTTCAGCCGAGGGTATGATCCTGGAGACCCGGGATCGAGTCCCACGTCAGGCTCCCTGCATGGAGCCTGCTTCTCCCTCTGCCTCTCTCTCTCTCTCTCTCACTCTCTCTCTCTCTCATGAATAAATAAATAAATAATATTTTAAAAATAAATTCTAGTTAGTTAACATATAATGTAATATTGATTTCATTGATTCATCACTTACATATAACACCCAGTGCTCATCACAAGTGCCCTCCTTAATATCCAATTAGACCATCTCCTGCCCCTTCACCTCCAGCAACCCTCAGTTTGTTCTCCATAGTTGAATCTAGTCTGTTTCCTAGTTTGCTCCCCCTTTCTTTTTTTTTCTTCCTTCCCCTATGTTCATATGTTTTGTTTCCTAAATTCCACATATGAGTGAAATTATATGGTATTTGTCTTTCTCTGACTATTTCACTTAGAATAATACTCTCTAGCTCCATCCATGTCACTGCAAATGGCAGATTTCATTCTTTTTTGTGGACACAAAATATTCCTGTGTGTATGTGTATGTGTGTGTGAATGTATCACAACTTCTTTTTTTTTTTTTAAGATTTTATTTATTTATTCATGGAGAGACACAGAAAGAGAAGCAGAGGGAGAAGCAGGCTCCCTGTGGAGAGCCTGTTGCGGGACTTGATCCCAGAGGCCAAAGGCAGACACTCAACTGCTGAGCCACCCAGGTGCCCTATATATTACAATTTAATTAGCCATTCATCAGTGAGTGGACATTTGGGCTCTTTCCATATTTTGGCTTTTGTTGATAAGGCTGCTATAAACATCAGAAAACATGTGCCCCTTCAACTTGGTCAGAAGGTAGTTCTATTTTTAACTTTTTGAGGACTCTCCATACTGTTTTCCAGAGTGCTGTACCAGCTTGCACTCCCACTAACAGTGTAAGAGGGTTCTCTTTTTTCCACATCCTCGCCAACATCTGTTGTTTCATGTGTTATTAATTTCATGTGTTATTAATTTGAGCCATTCTGACAGGTGTCAGGTTGTATCTCATTGTGGTTTGGATTTGTATTTCCCTGGTGATGAGTGATGTTGAGCATCTTTACGTGTCTGTTAGGTATATGTCTTCTTTGGAAAAATACCTATTCATGTCTTCTGCCCATTTCTTAACTGGATTATTTGTTTTTTGGATGTTGAGTTTTAAAAAGTATTTACAGATGTTGTATACTAACCCTTTATCAGATATGTCATTTGTGAATATCTTCTCCCATTCTGTAGGTTGCCTCTTAGTTTTATTGATTATTTCCTTCACTGTGTAGAAGCTTTTTATCTTGATGAAATCCCACTAGTTTATTTTATTTTATTTTTTTTAAAATTTTATTTATTTATGATAGTTACAGAGAGAGAGAGAGGCAGAGACATAGGCAGAGGGAGAAGCAGGCTCCATGCACCAGGAGCCCGATGTGGGATTCGATCCCGGCTCTCCAGGATCACACCCTGGGCCAAAGGCAGGCGCCAAACCGCTGTGCCACCCAGGGATCCCCCCACTAGTTTATTTATTATTTTGTTTCCCTTGCCTGTGGAAACAGGTCTAGTACACAGGTCTAGTAAGAAGTTGCTATGGCCAGTGTCAAAAAGGTTGCTCCCTATGTTCTCCTCTAGGATTTTGATGATTTCTTGTCTTACATTTAGGTCTTTCATCCACTTTGAATTTATTTTTGTGTGTGGTGTAAGAAAGTGGTCCAGTTCCATTCTTCCGCATGTGGCTGTCCAATTTTCCCAACACCATTTGTTGAAGAGACTGTCTTTTTTCCATTGGATATTCTTTCCTGCTTTGTCAAAAGTTAATTGACTATATAGTTGTGGGTCCATTTCTGGGTTTTCTATTCTGTTCCATTAACCTATGTATCTGTTCTCATGCCAGGACTATACTGTATTGATGACTATAGCTTTGTAATATAGCTTAAAGTCTGGAATTGTGATGCCTCTAGCTTTGCTTTTCTTTTTCAAGATTGCTTTGGCTATTCACAGTCTTTTGTGGTTCTAAACAAATTTTAGGGTTGTTTATACTAGTTATGTGAAAAATACTGGTGGTATTTTGATAGGGGTTGCTTTAAATGTGTAGATTGCTTTGAGTAGTAGAGATATTTTAACAATATTTGTTCTTCCAACCCATGTGCATGGAATGTTTTACCATTTCTTTGTGTCTTCCTCAATTTCTTTCATAAGTGTTCTATAGTTTTCAGATTATAGCTCTTTTACCTCTTTGGTTAAATTTAGTCCTAGGTATTTTATGGGTTTTGGTGCAATTGTAAATGGGAAGAATTCCTTGATTTCTCTTTCTGCTACTTCATTATTGGTGTATAGAAATGCAACAGATTTCTGTACATTGATTTTATATTCTGAAGCTTTGCTGAATTTGTGTATCAGTTCAGGCAATTTTTTGGTGGTGTCTTCTAGGTTTTCCACATAGAGTAACATGTCATCTGTCAATAGAGAAATTTTGACTTCTTCTTTGCCACTTTGGATGCCTTTTATTTCTTTTTTGTTGTCTGATTGCTGAGGCTAGGACTTCCAGTACTATGTTAAATAACAGTGATGAGAGTGGACAGCCCTGTCATGTTCCTGACTTTAGGGGAAAGGCTTTCAGTTTATCCTCCCCATTGAGGATGATATTCTCTGTGGGTCTTTCACATAAGGCCTTTATGATATTGAGGTATGTTCTCTCTATCCCTACTTTGTTGAGGGTTTTTATCAAGAATGGATGCTGTACTTTGTCAAATGCCTTTTCTGCATGTATGAAGGATCATATGGTTCGTATCCTTTCTTTTATTAATGTGGTGTACCATGTTGATTGATTTGTGAGTATTGAACCACCCTTGCATCCCAGGAATAAATTGCACTTGATCGTGGTGAATAATCCTTTCAATGTACTGTCGGATTTGATTTGGTAGTATCTTGTTGAGCATTTTTGCATCCCTGTTCATCTGGGATATTGACCTGCAATTCTCCTTTTTAGTGGGGTTTTTGGTTTTGGAAACAAGGTAATACTGGCCTTATAGAATGAGCTTGGAAGTTTTCCTTTCATTTCCATTTTTTGAAACAGTTTGGGAAGAATAGGTATTAACTCTTCTTTAAATGTGGTAGGATACCACTGGGAAGCTATCTGGCCTGGGACTTTTATTTGTTGGGAGATTTTTTGATTATTGATTCAATTTCTTTGCTGGTTATGGGTCTGAACATTTGAACAAATGTTTTTTTTTTTTTTTCCTTCCTGTTTCAATTTTGGTAAGTTTATATGTTTCTAGGAATTTATCCATTTCTTCCCAATTACCCAATTTGTTGGCATATGATTCTTCATAATATTCTCTTATAATTGTTTGTATTTATGTGATGTCCTCTCTCATTTGCAATTTTATTTATTTTAGTCCTTTTTCTTTTCTTTTTGATAAGTCTGGGTAGGGGTTTTATTTTATTTTCAGTTTTATTAATTCTTTCAAAGAACCAGCTCCTAGTTTCATTGACTTTTTCTCCTGTGTTTTTTTCATTTATATATTATTTATTTCTGCTCTAATCTTTATTATTTCCCTTCTTCTGCTGGCTTTAGGCTTCAGTTGCTGTTCCTTTTATAGCTCTTTTAAGTGTAAGCTTAAGTTGTGTATTTGAGCTTTTTTTCTTGCTCCTTATGGTAGGCCTGTATTGTTATATATTTTCCTCTTATGACTGGCTTTTTTTTTTTTTTTTTTTTTTTTTTTGCATCCCAAAGGTTTTGGACTGTCATGTTTTCATTTTCATTTGCTTCTGTGTATTTTTAAAATTTCTTCTTTAATTTCCTGGTTAACCCTTTCACTCTTTAGTAGGATGTTCTTTAATCTCCATGTATTAGTGGTCTTTCCAAATTGTTCTTGTGGTTGACTTTAAGTTTTATAGCATTGTGGTCAGGAAATATGTATGGTATGATCTCAGTCTTTTTGTATTGGTTGAGGCCTAATTTGTGACTTAGTTTGTGATCTCTTCTGGAGAATGTTCCATATGCACTCAAAAAAATGTGTATTTTGCTGCTTTAGAATGAAACGTTCTGAATATATCTGTTAAGTCCATCTGGTCCAGTGTGTGTCATTCAAAGCCATTGTTTCCTTGTTGGTTTTCTGCTTAGATGATCTGTCCGTTGGTGTAAGTGGGGTGTTAAAGTTACCTACTATTATTGTATTATTATCAACAAGTTTCTTTATTTCTATTATTAGTTGATTTATATATTTGGGTGCCCCCAACTTGGGGGCTTAAGTATTTACAATTGTTAGATCTTGTTTGACAGACCTCTTTATTACGATATAGTGCCCTCTTCATCTCCTGTTACAGTCTTTGGTATAATATCTAGTTTGTCTGATATAAGTATGGCTCCTCTGGCTTTCCTTTGACGTCCATTAGCATGATAAATAGTTCTCCATCCCCTCATTTTCCATCTGCAGATGTCTTTAGGTCTAAAATGATTCTCTTGTAGGTAGCATATAGATGGGTGTTGTTTGTTTGTTTGTTTCCATTCTGCGGATACCCTATGTCTTTTTATTGGAGCATGTAGTTCATTTACAGTCAGAGTGACTATTCATAGATATGAATTTAGTGCTGTTGTATTACCTGTAAAGTTGTTGTTTCTAGAGATTTTCTGTTTCTTTTTAGTCTTTGTTGCTTTTGGTCTGTCTTCCCTATTCAGAGAGTCCCCTTTAATATTTCTTGCAGGGCTGGTTTAGTGGTCACAAACTCCTTTAGCTTTTATTTGTCTGGGAAACTCTTTATCTCTCCTTTTCTGAATGACAGCTTTGCTGGATAAAGTATTTTTGGCTGCATATTTTTCCCATTCAGCGCATTAAATATATCATGCCACTCTCTTCTGGCCTGCCAAGTTTCTGCGGATAGATCTGCTGCTAACCTTATTTGTCTTCCTTTATAAACTAGGGATTTCTTTCCCTTGTTGCTTTCAGGATTTTTTCCTTATTTCTGTATTCTGCAAATTTTACTATGCTATGTCTTGAGTATTGGCTATTTTTTGCTGATTTTGATGAGAGTTCTCTGTGCCTCCTGGATTTGGATGTGTTTCAGCTATAATTTGTTTAAATAAACCTCCTGCTCTTTTTTCCCCTCTCTTCTTCTGGGACTCCTCTGATATGAATGTTATAGTGCTTTATGGAATTGCTGAGTTCCCTAAGTCTACATTCATGATCCAATATTTTTCTTTCTCTCTTTTCAGCTTCATTATTTTCCATAATGTTATCTTATATATCACTTATCCAATCCTCTGCTTCTTCCAGCTTTGTGGTCATTACATCAAGTCAGTTTTGCATCTTAGTTATAGCATTTTTTATTTCAGCCTGACTAGATTTTAGGTCTTTTATCTCTGCAGTCAAGGACTCCCTGGTATCTTCTGTGCTTTTCTCAAGCCTGGCTAGTATCCTTAAGATTGTTGTTTTAAATTCTGGTTCAGGCATATTACTTATATCTGTTTCAATTAGATCTCTGGCCGTGATCTTTTCTTGTTCTCTCTTTTGGGATGAATACCACCATCTTGGCATTTTGTCTAGGTCTTCTTTTTCTCTGTGTTAAGCCTATTATATTTCCTACTTCTGAGAGTAATGGCCATATTAAGAAGAGTTCATATACTGTCCCGGGCAGGCACTTGAGGAAATGTTTCTTGTGAATGTTTCTTGTGTATTCTGTGTGCGGTCTGCTGTTGTGTTTTCGCTGCTCTTTCCCTCAGGTGAGTCCTCTGCAGAGTTTCTCCTTGCCTGCAGTGGGGAGTGCTTGGACCTTTTCCAGTGTGTGGTGGGTTTTAATTAAGTGTGCTCTGGTCTGCTTGTTAAAAGAGACCTGGAGGCTCTTGGCTGACTCATTGGGTGGAGCATGCAACTCTTGATCACAGAGTTGTGAGTTTGAGCCCTACATTGGGTGTACAGATTACTTAAAAAAAAAAGGGAGGGGGGGAAAGGACTGATCCTATTTCCAGTAAAGTTAAAGCTGTGCAGCACTCTGTGGTCAGTAGACTTGGTCCATGTGGGGAGTTAGTGCTGGTCTTCTAAGAGAGGGTCCTGTTGCTGCTCTAACTCTCAGGCACACTTGCCCTAGTAAAAACCACCTTCAGAGTGCAGGGGTATGGGGCTTGGTGTAAGCAGCCCAGGCTTCCACTGTGGGTGCTATGCTGCTCATGAAGTCTATCTATGCTGATGGGCAGGGAGATTGGTATCAACCTACTCTCTTGTCCCAGAAGAAAGGAGTTCACATGGGCCACTGTTCCGGAAGCCCTCACAGAAGAGTGAATAATTTTCCTCTCGTGTCCCAGGCATCCCTCAGATCCCTGCCTTAACCCTCTATGTGTCCAAGCTGTCTGCCCAACCAGTGGTGCAGTACTCCTGTGTTTTATCTCAGACATGGCTGGGTTTAAAACTCCAAATTTTAGGGACACAGCACAGCACGGATTCACACTGATCCTCTGGGGGATGGCCTCACCGCACTGGTACTGGTGCTGGGGTACCAGCAGAAGAGTAGTCACATGAATGCACAGAACCTTGAAGTTTATGATAAAGTTCAGTGAAAAGCTGGTGTCCAGGTTAATTACCCTCAGCAGCTGCCTCTGCTGCTATGCTAATTAACAGGGTCATGCAATGGTACCTGCTGGCTCTTTTGTCCCCTGAGAGGGTGCTACTCTCCCAAATGTACTCCAAGTAGGGGAACTGTCTCTCCCAGTGCAACCCAGGGGATCCTCAAACCATGCTCTCTGCTCCCAGGCCTCTCCCTCCCTCTCCACAGGAACACCTCTACACCTGCCAGACTCCATCCCAGTAATGGTGTAGACTTCTAAAACTTCAATCTTTGAGCTCCACTGCAATAAGTAAAACTTGTAAAAACTTGGAATAATCAGCCCTTTTTGTCTTCCCAGTAAATGGTTTTGGGGAAGTATTTTTCTTGTGCAATCCCCTGTGTGGTGGTTTCTCTCTCTCTCTCTCTCTTTCTCTCTCTCAGTGATCAAGACTTTCTCTCCTCCATAGCACCTGCAGTTCTTTTCTCCCCCAAATCATGTCTCCACACCTCCTACCTTCCACAATGTGACCTCTTTTCTACCTCTAGTTGTGCAGTTTGTTGTCTCAGTCCTCAGATCAATTTCTTGGGTGTTTAAAATGATTTGATATTTATCTAGCTGTGTTTGAGGAACAAAGCAAGTATGGAGCCCCCCTTCCACTCTTCCATCTTAATTCTTCCCCTGAGAAACTTGAGAAGCGTGTATCACAGAACTTATTTGGAAAATATAATAGAAGAAAAGTTATATGTAACTAAGAGTTCCAATTGTACAGATTACTTTGAAAATATAAGTAGTGGGGTGCCCAGGCAGCTCAGTCAGTTAAGCGTCCAACTTTTGATTTTGGCTTGGGTCATGATCTCAGGTTCATGAGATCATGTCCTGTATCAGCCCCAGGCTGAGCATGGAGTCTGCCTCAGATTCTCTCTCTCTCTCCCTCTTTCTCGCCTACCCTCCTTCATGAGTACACCCCCCTCATTTAAAAAGAAATAAAGAAGGAGAGAAAGGAAAAGAGAAAGAAAAGAAATGAAAAATAATTGTTGTATTTGAGTCAAATAACATTACTGGGAAAGTTTCTCTCTGTTGGAAGACATTTCCACATTCCATTTTCCACATTAAAACAGCTTAATGAAAGTGCCCCAAATTGTACTGAAATGACCACAGATACCATACTTAGGCATAACAGGATTGATTGTCACCTGGGACTCACTATTCCAGTTGTTTACAGCCAGCATCTGTTCTAATTGTTTAGCATTCGTGCCTTGCTGGTTGTTAATGTTTTTGTTATCACCTCTGCTAGAATATGTATTTATTTGCCAACTAGCAAAAAGCATATTCAAATTAATAAAACAGGAATGAAAACATATTGTTTATTGTAGTTCTTAGCATTGATTTTCTTATACTTTTTCTTCCTTTTTCCTCTCTTTTTTCTTTATAGCAAATCATAAAGGTAACTTTGTTGTCACCTTCATTAGAGTCACAGAATTCAAAAGGACTTTTTTGAGGGAGATTTTTGACGGGCATCTTTAAAGAGGTGTCTGGGGAGACTTGGAGCCTCTAGATGACATTTTAGGAAATTGAGCAAGAATGAATAAATTAATTGGCAGTATTAGCAAGACTATAAAAGTCTTTTCTTTAGTATAAATTTTTATGAAGCAAGAATAAATATTGACTATTGAGTTATATAAATATAATGGTGATTATTTGTAAACTACTGTGGATGGAAGGTGATATGATCCCTATAAGCCTAGAACAGACAGGATCAACCTGAAAGTTATTTCATAATTGCATTTATTAATACTGAGTTACAAAGGTACATGGCTGTTTCGGAAAGAACTTGACCTGGTAAGAGAACAGGTTTCAGTTTTTATGACTCCATTAAAAAAAAAAAAAAAAAAAACACCCACTTGTGAAAGGAGTTGTTTTCTCAGTAAAGCCACTCGAAGTATGACATGGTTGCTAACCTCCTGGCAAAATACATGCAGTTTTGGTAGAACTTGGAGTAAAATGTAAAAACCTAATAATAGCTTAGATTTTTTTAGCACCTTCTATGTATCTGTACTCTTTTATGCATTCTAGATATAGTAACTCATTTAATCCTGACAGCCATCCTATGAGGAAGGAAGGCATAATTAGTATGTCCATTTTTATAGGTGAAAAGATCAAGGCACAGAAAGGAAAAGTAACTTGCTCAAGATGCCATTACTTATAAATGGCCACACCAGGCTTCTACTGTAGACAGTCTGATTCCTGAGCCTCTAGTCTACCACAGCTTTATGTCATCCTGTGTTGCACTTAGTAAGCTGTGTTTCACTGTCCTAATCTGTGACATGTCATAAACATTTTGAATCCAGATTATTGTACCATAAGCCCTGACCGGGTTGAGGGAAATAGGAACCTCTCAAACTTCAGCTCTGCTTCCCAGGGTACCGCTTCCTATATGCTCAGTGTTTTTTCCTTGGACTTCTCACCTTGCTGCTGTGCTTCTGTTACCCTCTTAGGAGATTGCTGCTCTACTGGGCCTAATCATTTTGTGGATGCAACTATCTCAATCCCCCAACTCTGTTCTCAGGAAGGACATAGCCTTCAGCAGTTCCTAGGAGTTCAGTTGAAATCACCTAGTGATTTTCAAAGTCCTGCCCACATGCCCAGTATACAAAGCCAATATACCAGCCTGCAGCTTCTATAATCTGGGTCATGTTGCTTTGTTCAGGGCTTCACCAAAGAAAAAGCAGTTTCTTACTTTTCGTTTCCTAGAAGTGTCCTTTCCAGAATCAAGAGGGGATGCGTAGCCCAATTCTAATTGCAACCCTTAACATGGCAGTTTTATGGCTTTAAAATCTTTTCTGTGTATGTATTTTAAGTACTTATTTACAGGTATTTTTCCTTCCCAAGACACCAAGGTACTCCAGAGTACCTTTGTATCCATAGAATCTAGCACATAACAGATATTTAGTAAATTATTGCACAGCAGATGATTGAATACACGGATCATAGAAAGGTACAGCAAGTTGATAATGAAATATTCAAGTACACATGTGCTTTAAATAATTAGATATTAAAAGCCAGAAATTGGATAAGAAGTGGAGCTATACATACAGATGCTCAGATTTCTACTAAAGAATTCAAAGTTAAAGCTGTAATTCAAGATTGGTCTTAGGAAAGCAGTGAAGGATGGGACAGCAAAGAGTGAGCCTTGAGGAACACACGTAAAGTGTAGGTGAATGAAATCCAACAAAGGAGGGAGTAAAGTATCATTCAGAGAGGTTAGAAGCAATTCAAGAACATGCATATATCAGAAGCTAAGAAGGAAGTAAGTTTCAAAAAGTGACCAGTAAAAACAAACAAATGAAACACATGAGCAGTAAGCAGGGTCAGATCTATGAGTCAAGAAAAATGAGGGACAAAAAGCCAATGAATTTGGCAACAACAAAAAAGTTATTAGACCTTTAAGATTTCATTTCTAGTAGATAGTTTGTTTTTCACATTTATGACTTGGTTATATTGACTGCATCACTTTTTAACAAAAAGTATTTCCCAATATGTAGCCTTTTGTCATTTTTATAATATTTTAAAAAGATATACTGGAGAAATCATTTAGAAATAATCATTTGGGTTGATCCCAGGTTCACTAGAATAACTTGAAGAATTTCTCCCCATTAGCACTGTATAATCTTTTTTTTTTTTATTTTAAGTGATCTCTGTGCCACACATGCGGCTTGAATTCATGACCCCCACATCAGGAGTCACATGCTCTACCGACTGAGCCAGCCAGGCACCCAAGAGTGTATTTGTTAATACGTCATTGGATTTTTTATCTCTGAACACTTTACACAGCTCAAAAACACATCTGATTAAAACCTCATTAACCGGGCAGCCCCAGTGGCTCAGCGGTTTAGTGCCGCCTTCAGCCCAGGGTGTAGTCCTGGAGACCCGGGATCCAGTCCCATGTTGGGCTCCCTACATGGAGCCAGCTTCTCCCTCTGCCTGTGTCTCTGTGCCTCTCTCTCTCTCTCTCTCTCTCTGTCTCCCTCTGTGTCTCTCATGAATAAAAAAAACAAAACAAAAAAAAAAAAACCCCTTGTTAACCCATCAGTGATGACATTAAAGGCCATGCTGGATTGTTTCTTGCAGGGGAATAACAACACCATGGTAAGAGAAGAATTAATTTTACTTCCTAAGATTCAGATGTATTTTAAACTCTTCCTAGGAATTTAATTTCAGGAACATGGCTTGAGCATACTTCAAACTATCAAGTTTTAAGATATGCTATAAGTAATTGTAATTTCTCAGTAAGTCAAATAACAATAATTATTTGTTCCTCTCAGTTTTTATCTTTCTAATAATCACAGACCAATTATTTGACTAATTCTAGAGCATTCTATAGACTACAAGAAAACATCCAAGAACTAAAAGGCTGTTGTTTTAAAGCAAATAAAATCAGATTTTCATAATGATAGGAAAATAGATGAAACTCTATATGATATGTTTATATAGCAGGCCCAGCCATTAAAAAAAAAAAAAAAATCTTAATTACACACCCCCAGGCCTGCTTCTTCCCTGCTATCAAATATGATGAGCTGTCAGTGCCCTCAAGCCCTCTTTCCTCTCCCTCTAATTAGAATTTAGGATTGGAAGGACCCCTTAGCTTAGTGATTGAGCATCTGCCTCTGACTCAGGGTGTGACCCCCTAGTCTCAGGATCGAGTCCCACATCGGGCTCCCTGCATGGAGCCTGCTTCTCCCTCTGCCTGTGTCTCTGCCTATTTCTGTGTGTCTCCCATGAATAAATAAATAAAATCTTTATTTAAAAAAAAGGAATTTAAGATTGGAAAGGATTTTTTTCAACCATTCATAACAATGTGAATTTAATATGAACCTTCTCAAGGTATTTACATTTTAAGCATTTTTCTAATATATGTATTTATTCACCCAATAAATATTTATTGAGCTTTCTGTGTAATACTAGTTTCTGTGAGAAATAGAAGGTAAATTAAATGTGAAAGCTACCTTTTCAAGTAACTTGAAATGTGTGCAATTAACTATGATCTAAGATTTAAAAAAAAAAATTAAGTATAGGTCTCCTAGAGTTTAGGGAAAAGAGAGAGCCATCTTATGCTCAGAGTGGGAAAGTGTTATAAAAAGAGTGATAGTTGAGAAGGTTAACACAATATGATTAAAAACAGGACCTAGAAACAGCCTTACCTGTCACTTACTGACAAGTAGGTGGCAAGTTACTCAATAAGCTATCCATGACTCAGGTTCCTCATCTATGAAATGAAAATAGTAGTATTTACCTATGGATCTCCTTTGAATATTGAGTGATGACATGTAAAGCACTTAAAACACAATAAAATTCCTCCACAAAAGACTTATTAGCTATTATTCTTTAGATTAGATCTTGGTAGACGGGTTAAGTAGGATTTAGACAGGCAAAAATGAGTCAGAATGACATGAATTTTGGAAGGAACAAAGATTAAAATGTAAAAAATTAAACCACAGGAGAAGTCTTAAATATAAATAGGGACACCTGGATGGCTCAGTGGTTGAGCGTCTGTCTTTGGCTCAGGGCGAGATCCGAGGATCTGGGATGAGTCCCACATCAGGTTCCTTGCACGGAGCCTGCTCCTCCCTCTGCCTGTGTCTCTCCTCTCTCTCTCTCTCTCTCTCTCTCTCTGTGTGTGTCTCATGAATAAACAAATAAAATCTTTAAAAAAAAAGAAATACAAATTTTTTTACTTATAATCTCAGGGTAGGGAAGGCCTTCCTGGGTATGATTCCAGATCCAGAAGCTGTAAATTAAAAGGTTGATAAGTTTGCCATTAAAATAAAAAACTGGGCAGCCAGCCCCGGTGGCTCAGCAGTTTAGCGCCACCTTCAGCTCAGAGTGTGATCCTGGAGACCCGGGATCAAGTCCCGCGTCAGTCTACCTGCATGGAGCCTGCTCCTCCCTCTGCCTCTGTCTCTGCCTCTCTTTCTCTGTGTCTCTCATGAATAAATAAATAAAATCTTTTAAAAATTTAAATTAAATTAAAAACTGCATAAAAATTCCATAAACAACACCAACATTCTACATAATTGAATAAGGTTGACCAACAAAGATTAACTTATTAACAGATTAACTGCCTTTGTGATTATTTTTAAAAAGTAAACTTTGAACATTTAACTATAAAACTTCTAAAAGGAAACATAAGGGGAGAACTTCTTGAATTTGGCAATAATTTCTCAGATATGACACCAAAGGCAAAGGCAACAAAAGCAAAAATAGACAAATGGGACCACACAAATTTAAAAGCTTTCACACATCAAAGGAAATAATGAGTAGAATGAAAAGGCAACCTGTAGAATTGGAGCAGTTACAAATCACGTATCTAATATGGAATAATATCCAATATACAAAGAACTACTTTAACAACAACAACGACAACAACAAAACCTGATTTTAAAATGTGCAAAAGACCTAAATAGACATTTTTCCAAAGAAGATATATAAACGTTCAATAAGCATATGAAGATGTTTAGTATCTCTAGTTATTAGAGAAGTGCAAATCAAAACCACAATATCATCTCACAAACACTAGGGTAGCCACTATAAACAACAAGAAAAACAACAACAAGTAAGCAAAACCCCAGAAAATAACAAGTGTTTGTGAAGATGTAGAAAAATTGGAACTCTCATGCACTGTTGGTGGGAATGTTAAATGATGCAGCCACTATGAAAACAGTATGAAGATTCTTCAAAAAACAAAAAATGCAATTAAATACAGTTACCATATGGATCCAGCAATCCCATTTCTGGATCTATATCCAAAAGAACTGAAAGCAGAATCTCAAGATGGTATTTGCACAGCCGTGTTCATCACAACATTATTCTCATTGACCAGGAGGTGGCAGTAGCCTAGATGTCCATCCACAGCTGACTGTATAAAGAAAATGTGGCACATACATAGGAGGGAATAATCAGCTCTTAAAAAAAAGGAAAGTCCATGGCACATGGTAGTTCAGTCAGTTAAGTGTCTGCCCTTGGCTTAGATCCTGATCTCAGGGTCCTGGAATTGAGCACCATATCCGGCTCCCTGCTCAGCGAGGAGTCTGTGCCTCTCTCTCCCTCTGCCCCTCCCCCCACTTGGTGTGTGTGTGTGTGTGTGTGTGTGTGTGTGTGTGTGTGTGTGTATGCGTGCACGTGTGTGCTCGCTCTCTCAAATTTTTTTTAAAAAAGAAACTCCATTACATACTACAATATGAATGAACTCTGAGGAGGTTATGCTGAGTGAAATAAACCAGTCCCAAAAAGGGAAAATGTTGTATAAGTCGATTTATAGGAGATAATAGATAATCTAGAGTGGTCAAATTCATGGAAAAAGAAAGTAGAATGTTAGTAGAATGGAAAGTAGAATGGTAGCAAGGGGCTAGGGATGAGGGAAATGGAGAGTTGTTTGGTGGGTATCAAGGTTCAGTTTTGCAAGTGAAAAAATTCTAGAGATCTATTATGAAACAATCTGAATATAGTTAACAGTGCTGAAAGGTATACTTAAAAATAGTTAAGTAAATTTTATCATATATGTTTCCCATAATTCTATTGTTTAAAAATTTTAAGTAAACTTTGAATAATACTGAAGACAAAGTGGAAAAAACATTTTTTAAAAATAATCAGTTTTCTTCAAAATCCCATGTTTTCCCTCTTTGCTCTGGTGTTTGAAGCTTTTGTGCTATATAATACCTTCTGAAATCCTACCCTCTCCAATGTTACTCCTTTCCTTTTGCCATTAGGAAAAGGTGCCACGGGCAGCCTGGGTGGCTCAGCGGTTTAGCGCCGCCTTCAGCCCAGGGCCTGATCCTGGAGACCGGGGATTGAGTCCCTCATCAGGCTCCCTGCATGGAGCCTGCTTCTCCCTCTGCCTGTGTCCCTGCCTCTCTGTCTCTCTCTGTCTCTCTCTCATGAATAAATAAATAAAATCTTTAAAAAAAAAAAAAAGGCAGGAAGTCAGTATCCTGGACTTTCAAAAGAAAAAAAGGAAAAGGTGCCACTTCTAATTGCCACTCTTACACTCCCAGTCATTCATTCATCTAATATTTATTGAGCATATACGATGTGCTAAGTATTATTTTAGACAGTAGGGATTTAGCAGTGAAGAAAACAGAATCCTGACAGCCTTGACTTCTATTCTAATGAGGGAGACAGATACTAAATGACAAGTAAATATATAGTATGTCAGATGGTGTTAAGGGTTTAGAGAAAATAGAATGACCTGGAAAGGAATGTCGGCATGAGGAATGCTATTACATACAATGTAATCAAAAGAAGCCTCACATAGAAGGTGACATTTGAATAAGTATATCTGAAGAAAATGAAAGAAGATAAATGGTAGATATCTGGGGAAAGACTGTTCAATGTAGAGGGACCACGGAAGGCAAAGGCCCCAGAGGCAGAAGCAGCTTGATGGGCTTGGGGAAGAGTGAGGAATCCAGTGGAGCTGGAGGAGAGCAAGCAGGTGGGGGAAATAGAGATTAGATCAGAGAAGTTGGGAGCAGGGCATTGACTTTGTGGGCCATTATGTAGACATCACTTTTACTGTGAGATGGGAGCCATCAGAGGATGCTGGGCAGAGGGATGATCTAACTTATTTCGATGGTCTCTCTGACACCTGGGTAGATAATAGATTGTAGGAGGGAGAAGAGGGAAGCAGAGAAGCAAGGAGAGAAATGGTGGTGGTAGAGACCAAATGGTAGCCCCAGAGGTGTGAAAAGTTCAGTCAGCTTCTGGGTAGATTGTGAAGGTAGACCCAGGGGGGATTCTAATGGTTTGCATGTGGTGTATGAGAGAAAGAAGAATCAAGGACGACTCCCAAGTTTTTTGACCTGAGCTGCTACTGGGATGGAATTACTATATTCTGAGACAGGGAGCACTACAGGAGGAACATGTGTACTGGGATAATATCTGGACATTAGCTTTGGACGTGTTAAGTCTGAGAGGCTAAATTAGGTCAAGTAGGTAATTGAATATATGAGTCTACAGTTCAGTGGAAAGATCGGGGTTAGAAAGAAAAATCTAGAAATAACTAACAGACGATGTTTAAAGCCATTAGACTGCATGAGACCAGCTAGGGAGTAAGTGTAACTGAGGATGTCTTCTATGGACTGAGCCCTCAGGTACCCCCACTTCAGGGTGGGACAAATGAGGAAGAAGCTGTAGAGACTGGGAGCAGTCGATGAGGTGAGATTGCTGTCTCCGAAAAAAATCCCTTTTGCAAGTGACTCTGATTAATACATATCTCTATCCTGTTTTTATTAGTTGCCAGTATGATCTTTACTCCTGCTTATGTAGATGGTGTTGATCTTGAATTACTCTTTAATAGTAAAACCAGTGTCCTGGATTGTTTGCCCAGGCTTCTCCCAGAGGTGGTTTCAGTTTTGGTTTGTTGGTTTGTTTGTTTTTTTCCTTTTGGAATGGAACACTTATTATTATGTAAGCTTATGTATGGAAAGTTAACTTTATCCAGAAGTTATAAATAGATAAATTATATATATGTATATGTATATGTATATGTGTGTATATATATATGTATATATATATATAAAACCACATATCACCCATACTATTTAAAGATGCAGTATTTGGTGGGGTTTTTTTTTTAAGAGGATGCAAATCAACTCTCTCCATCATCTCACTGAAAATAATATTTTGAAATCCCAGCCCAACTAGATTTGTTACCTAACCCGTCTTCTCATTCATCTCCCACCCTGGGCATTCAACATAGCCTGTAAAAATGCAGTGTAAGAACCTATTGATTTCACCTGTTATTACACCTCCTCCCTTGCCTCCGGCCACAAATTAGTGTGAGTCAGAAAAGTCTGTGAGATAAAAAGGCTATATATAGACTGTCCTTTTCTATTCTTTCCAGAAGCCTTTTTTTTTTTTTTTTTTTAACTAGAAGGTGACAAAAGCCAAGCTCAAAACCAGCTGCAAGCTATGTGTCCTACAGTCGGAATCCTTTGTACTTTAAAAGCAAACATTTTAGCCTGTTCTACCCTATTAGTTAAGCACAGGAAGCATTGCTTGCCATGACTTACCTTTTCCTAAAAGTATGTTATAGAAGATATTCAAATCCAGTGTGTCACTTAACAAAAGTCATTGTAACACAGACCCCAAAACATAAAATATTCTTATTGTTTTTGTGTCCCTATTCTCTAAATTAGGGAGTAAGAAATGGACATTATTGGCTCATAAAGCCAAACAATATCACTTTCTTTTTCCAGGTCAAGATTTTTAATAGTATAGCAGCAAAAAGTAGCAGAAGCACTAACTCCTCAGATATCTCTCTCCTCGCCTTCACCTTTAGTTTGGGGATTATTTTACACTACCTCCAAGCAACTGAAGTGGTAGGAGTGGTAGTGTTCCTACCACTCACGGAGCAAAATGAGGATGCTTGAGTTTTGTGCTGACAATTCCACTTCCATATTTAAGGAGCTGGCAAAGAAGAAAGCTGCTACCTGGGGAGAAGCCACAGTTGTAAACCAAGGAGCACTAAGTCTAGGTGTGTGGAAGGCAGTTGATAGGGGAAGCACAAAGGAGAAAATGGGGAAAATTACTAATGAATTCTCTAACTACCCCCCTTCCCCACACACACACCAACAGCATCGTAATATGTTTTTATTTGGACATATTCTAATTTTTAATGAATAGCCATGCCCTACATTGGGTTCTACATTCCAGATTTTGGCATTGTAGATCTAGAATCCCACTGCAGACCCTGTCTCATTTGTGAGTTAATGCTGGTGATCCTTCTTTTTTTTCAGTGCTTCCAAACTAGCTAGAAAGCTCAGTAGTTATTTACCAGGTACCACAGTGAAATTAGCAGTAGACTGAAATATGGCTGTGCCACTGAAATGTGCAAGTTCTTCATAAAACCTCACTGCTGGGGCCTGGAGATAATGCAGTTGTAGAAAAACAATTTGTCAAGTGTGATCTGAAATCCTAAAGGGGATTTTCCAGCAGATGTGTTCTGTTAATGCTGGTGCTGACCGAGTTGATCAGAAGATGCGAGCTGCATCTCAAAACTGGTCATTATTTATATCCTTCAGCTGCATGCACTAATTAAATCCCCTGAGTTCTCTCTGACACCTACCACCTGGGACCAGTCTCTAGACAAAGGCTTTCTTGTGGCAGGCAGCTGAGCCAGGTCTGGACCCTTGTGTTTCATGTCAGAATATATATTTTAGCTCTGATTCTTTTTGTCCAACTGGATTCAGTGGTTGTCTTGTTGGTCTGCTTTATTTCTTCAGCAGGAATCAGTATAGCAAGCTAGCTGCTGTTTAGACTGGCTGATTAAAACGTGCTCAGTGTGAGTGTAAGCAGCCTCCAAGCCAAATACTGCCCTGCGAAGAACTGGAGTGCCATTTTTATTCATTAGAACAGATGGGCATTGTGATTTACCCCCAGCCAATCTGACCCCAGTGTTTGCTTTTTAATTGCATGCCCTTTGAAAGTATATTCCCATTTGAAAAGAGCCTTCCAGTCTTTGGGGGATCCTATGGAAAGGAGAGATGTGACCTGTGTGTTTCTGAGAACAGATGAACTGCTTCTTGCAGGAAACTAATACTTTATCATGTCCCTGTCAGAAAAGTAAGGCATAATACAAATAGGTTTTGATAGGAGAGAGAAATAAATAAAATATTGAGAGTAGAGGACACAATGAGAGGACACTAGGAAGCTTGTGAAAAGCAGCTTTCCTAATTCTCAATTGTTTTTAGAGTGGGCCCAGTTTATAACAGTATGTCTGTGATTCAGAAACTTCTTGAGAGGTTAACTAATCAATGATTCTTTAAGAGAAAAGCACATGCTCATGGATTGGATATTCATTTGGAGAAGATTCTCTTTTCTAGTTTCTTAGAAGATAATATTTGGAATGTTGTTTGAACCCAGCACAATTCACTTTTTTTCGTTTTTGCTTATGCTTATCACACTAGATCACGGAAGTGCTTATTTGAAATATTTCAACTGGCATTTGTGGCTGGAAGTGAATGGATTTATAGAATACATCACTATTTTTAATGTAGAACTGTGAGTAGAGGTGATTCACAGCTTTAGTTTTTGCATGCGACTCCTGAGAAAGAGGGAATTGAGGGTGTGTGTTCAGTTATCTCAAGAAACATGATCATATTCTCCCCGCAATGATCCCAAGTTAAAGAACATTTTTTGAATCGATGTCATGGTGAAAATGAAGGGGAAAGGAAATGTCACAGAATACAGCAAACAGCAAGTTGTCAGAACTGTAAGGAGTTTGAAGGAGATAGATATAGAGCAGTGCTTCATTTTTCTTTTTTTGCCCAATTATGGAGTCTGGGCATCTTGACTCAACTGATTATGCTGATTGGCTCTTCAGTGGCAGTTTCATTTCTTCACCGATTTTCCTATTCTCAAAAGACCTTCAGGGTTCTAGCATATTGCTTAATGGCCTGCCTACATTTTGGTGTCTTATTGAAGGTCCACTGGATTCCATCTTCATAAGTAAATGCCAACCTCAGAAGTAAGTGCCCATTATGCTTATCATGTTACAATTTCACTAAGCTCAGAATTGTCATGGGAGGTTGAAAACATTTCAGTGGTCAAAGAGAGAGGGTAATTAGCTCATTTAAATCCTCTTCCGTGTTCCATTCTGTCCTTGGAGCAAAGGTGCCAGCCTGTCTTTATAAGAGTAAATGGGGCATATAGCCTGGCATTATTTAATTCAGCTATCAATCTTAAAAGAAACTGAGCAGATTATAAACCAAATTAAATTTGCATGCAGACTGTGTGTGAATGTGTTTGTCTCCTCATATAGATTAAGTGCTGGCAACCCCATCTTCTGCAGCAGTTTGTCAAGAAGAGCCATCTTTATAGAAGAATGCTCCATGGCACATCACAAATACAGGATTTGCATTTACCCATAAAAAACCATGACGAGTCAATTTTTAAAGTGCTCTTTTCATTTTACAAGTAAATTGGCTCTGAACAAGAATTTCTCAAGTAGAAATCTTCAAATATATTTTGTTTATTCAATAGTAATAACATCAAGTGGTTTGACTATCTTGTCTTATTTTTCTATTAACATGGGAAGGTAGCATGAATATTTTTATAAATGAAATTCTGCTATTATTGCTTTGGGCTTTTTAAAAATTTGGATTTAAGGCACCATATTATGTAAGGAGGTGTCAAACTACACTCGATAACAATGTTTAATTAGTTTAGGATTAGGTTTAATTAGCATTTTATTGAACTTGAATTGTATCTTTTTAAAAAGGAATTTTGTAGACTTTCAGGCTTGTGAATACTTTTCTTGCGTAAATTTGGTACACATTGTCCAACTGCAATAAAGCTGATATAAAATTTAAATCCAAGAATAACATTTCCAAAACATATAACTATAGGGAAAAATTAAGAAAACAAAGATTCTTATTCATGTAGGACACTGATGACAAGAGTCAAAGCAGAGCTGCACATTCTCCAACATACGTTTTTTAGAACTCAGGTATTCCAGCTATTTTGGAGTGAAAAACACTTGGGATATGTTGCACACCATATCTCTTTTTGGGATCCACCATTTGACAGTACATTAAAGGATCTGTAAAGACCAATAGTTTAACTGATTTAACCTTGATAACTTGGTATTTCCCATACTTACTAAAGTATGAACCCTTTTCTGAAAAACCTCGGCTAAGTGGTACTCCATGGAAATCACTTTGGGAAACACTGAAGTAGAAGATACGATTATTTGATGAATTTAGTCATTTTTACATAGTACGATCTCAATCCAAATCCAGAGATTTTTGGTAATTTTTTTTTTAACTATTAAGATAAATTCTACATACGTTTTGCTGAGGTCAATAACTAGTTTTTAAATATTATAAACATATTAAAATTCATTCAGAAGTAAAATAGAATCAAAGCATCATTTAGTGGTAAGAGTCTTGGGTATAAAACAATAAATAAGTAAATTTGAATAAGTCTCTGTTTTCTGACATTACTGTATCATCAGTCTGCTCATATTTGCTGAGTGTCTGCTGCATGACATACATCTGCTAGGATCACAGTGACATATTAATAATATGATGTGTCAGAGAGCATGTTGGCCTTATCCTCTAAAATCTTAAACCAAGCTAACTGTTAAAAAAAAAAAAAAGCCATCTCATGACTCAATTTTATTCTCTAATATATTCTAATACTTCAAAATATTTGGACATGTACTTAAGTAATGAACTCTTATGTAGTCAAATTTGTTCTTTATTTATTGCTTCAGCAGGACATCTAAAATAATACTCTCTTTTCCCTCTAAAGTTTATGAGCAATTGAGAATTAAGACATCAGAGACAGTCAAGAAGCAATCAAAATAACAGTTTTATTTTGATAAAGCTGATTGAAGAACCTTGACTTTAACATGAGCCAGCATTTCAGAGAAGACGAAATAGGAATAAGCTTTAAAATGATGCTCAATCTCACTACTAATCAGGCAAATGCAAATTAAAATGACCGTGAGACCCTATGCTAACCACATCAGATTAGCAAAAATTAAAAAATCAGCAATAGGAAGTATTGCTGAGGATGTGGAGTGTCAAAATCACTTTGGAAAACAATTTGGCATTGTCTAGTAAAACTGTGCATGTTGTGACCCAACAGATTCATCCCTAGGTATATTTCTTAGAGAAATGTATATATTTGTATCAGAAAACATGTGCGACAATATTTATAGTCACTTGCTTATAATTAGAAAAAAACCTGGAGGGGTCCCTGGGTAGTGCAGTTCGTTGGGCATTAACTCTTGGTTTGAGCTCAGGTCATGATCTCTAGGTCGTGGAATCAAGCCTCTTGATGGGCTCCGCACTCTGTGAGGAGTCTTCTTAAGATTCTCTCTCCCTCTCCGTCTGCCCCTCCTGCTCATGCTTGCTCTCTCTGTCTCTCAAATAAATAAATCAGTCTTTAAATAAAGATAGAAAAAACTGGAAAGAAAAATGTTGATCACTAGGAAAATGGATAAATAAAATATTCTATATACAAAGAAGGGAATACTGTACATCAGTGAAAATGTATTACAGCCATATATGTCAACATAGATAAATCTCAAGAATGTACTACATGGAAAAAGCAAGTTGAAGAATATGCACAGAATGATTCTATTTTTGTAAAGACATGACAACACAAAATAATATACTGCTTAGAGAACCATCCACGTATGATTAAACTATAAAGAAAAGCAAGGGGACTGATAATCACCTGCTTCATGGTGGAAGGGAGCGGGATGTGGTCCAGAAAGGGCATGCTAAAGGCTTCCTGGTTACTGTGACATCCAGCCTCAGCCATAATCCACATACATCACTGGTTTTGCATGGTATTCAGGTTGCCTTTCATTGTTTTGGTGTTTAACTGGTGTCTTTGTTAGATTGGAGTGTCCTGGGTAAGATTAAAAAGTTTTCTTTTGTTGACGTTGAGAGAAGAGTTTCAAGCTCCATAACCTCTGGGCAACTGCCCGGAATCCCATCAGAGGAACCCTCTGTGTGGAGGAGCCTGGGAACGTGCTGGGCTTGTGATTGGATTGGGTTATGTCATATGAGCATGTTGATGAACGTGGGGGTGGGCATCCCATGATAATATTATGTTATATAAGATTACTGCCCCTGCTGGCTTTAATGTTGTCGTGTTGTGAAAGGGCCATGTGGCTAGCAACTACGGGCAGCCTCTAGGAGCTGAGAGGGACTGCCGACCAACAGCCAGACAGAAAATGGCTTCAGCTCTATGACTTCAAGAACCTGAATTCTGGGCAGCCCAGGTGGCTCAGCGGTTTAGCACCGCCTTCAGCCCAGGGCCTGATCCTGGAAACCCGGGATCGAGTCCCACGTCGGGCTCCCTACATGGAGCCTGCTTCTCCCTCTGCCTGTGTCTCTGCTGCTCGCTCTCTCTCCCCCCACCTCTCTCTCACATTAACAAATAAATAAATCTTTAAAAAAAAAACAAACAAACCTGAATTGTCACCAACCTGAATGAGCTTGAAGAGGACACCAAGGTCCAGATGAGAACCATAGCTCACCTGACACCCGGATTGCACCCTGGGGCAACTCTGAGAAGACTACCCAGTAAAGCTGCCGCCGGACTCCTGGGACCCAAAGAAATTATACAATAGTAGATTT
Source organism: Canis lupus familiaris (assembly GCF_011100685.1). Taxonomy (NCBI): domain Eukaryota; kingdom Metazoa; phylum Chordata; class Mammalia; order Carnivora; family Canidae; genus Canis; species Canis lupus. Next base: position 27,236,831 of record NC_049255.1, read on the forward strand.
GTGTGGTTTTAAGCTGCCAAATTTGCCACAAGTTGTTAGGCAGCAACAGAAAATGACTACACCCCCTGTCATTGTTTGTAACTGCTAAAAAAATTCGGGCTGTCAACCTGGTCTGGTCCTCCTTTCTTTCCTTTCCTCACCTTTTCATAAAGTTACAAATGTCTGGGTCCAGGCCGGAGCTGATACCCTCCTCTTTCACCATGAATAAAAAAGAAGAGTGCCACAGTTTAAAGCCTGCATTCCAGATAGTCGTCCCTCCCCCTTCTTCCCAAGATACGCCCTCATCATGTGCCAGGGACAGACAGGCTGCCAGGGTGGTGACACTGTCACTAGACAGGACAAGCCAACCTTCCTTCCTCTGCCCTTGCCTCCCTTCCTTCCTTCTTTCCTTCTTTCCCTTCACAAACATTTTTTTGAGCAGCTCTGTGCTATGTCCCAGGCTTGCAGGGGTAAAGAAAGCAGTCTTTTTCTTTAAGGAGTTCACTAATGGTAGAGACCAATGACCACATGGTGGATTTCTCTGCTTTCTCTGCTCTTGAACAAGCAGCTCAGGAGTGGGAGACAGAAGAAGGTAATTATGCTAGAATCTCCTTTCCTGTTGCCACACACCCACTCCCTCCGTTTTCTCATACACACTCATTAGCATCCTGTATAAATAAAATCTTTGGTCTCAGTAGAAGTTGATTCTCACTTAAATCACTACATTGCTGTTCAGAAACGATGAGGTTCTTTTAAACCGATTTGTGAGTCATTACGTAGATGGCAGGCAGGAAGTGGAGGGAGCAGATTGGGATTTTAAGCCTACATTTCCCTAGAAGTTTGAGCCAGGCCATTGATGATGTCTTTTGTGTTTTTTCAAAGTGTGGAGTTTGTCCTAATAGTTGAATATGATTTCAGAAACATTATCCTGAAACATTAAAAGTGGCAGGAGTACAAAATAACCATTTGTTGGTAATGCTTGCAGCTGTTTCTGCGGCTGACGCTTCCAGAGTTTTATAATTAGAACATTTTACACTTGCACTATGTCTTATATCTAGAAATGGCCATGTTAAACCGATGTTGATAACCAGCTTTTGTAACAGGTTCTCTAGATGTCTGTACTGTACCTAGGCAGTTTTAACCAAAGACAAAGTTAGATGAATATGATGAAAACAAGTTGCCGTCATCGAAAAAAAAGAAATTTGTTTATAGTGCTTCGATTTCCAAGTTAAAATAGGTCCTACAAAATCCTGGGGTCACAGATGAAGAAAAGCAACCACAGAACCAAGCTAAACACTTCTACTCTTCTAAATACCAAACCTATGTTCGATTGCTTACTGGTGGCATTTCTAAAGAACATTTAAAAAAATATATAAAAACAGCTCTAGAAGACAGCTTAGTCTTGGCCTTTGGCTCAAGGGCTACTTTTTATTGCTGTCCTTTACCAACATTCAGAAATAAATTGCTTGATGTCTCTGTGGGGTGAACATTCAGAAGATGAAGAGGCCCCCAAAGGCATTCTGTTATTTAGGAATTAGCTTTCCTGACTGTGCTACATGAGATTTTATGTGAAGGTCCACTTACATGGAGGCTTTCATTTCATTTCACACCATCATTTTGCTATCCGAGCTTTAATTATAGATACTGTCACCAATGTTGCCATCCTCGGCATTCTTCTTCTCCATTTGACTTACATTGGATAAATGGGGTCATGTTCTATAGACGCAGAAACTAGAATGGTGGGGAGAGAGACAGGCAGCCTCTGCACAAGATATACTGTCCAGATTTAGGGGAACCATCCAAATGGTCAGTGTAAATAGCCGCAGAAAGATCCAGTAATGAAAAATAACTCATTACAGATTTATAGCTGAAGTGCTTAGATTTCAGCGCAATTACTGCTTCCATCAGAGTTGGTTTTCTAAAGAAACAAATGTGGTGTTTGACTTTTGCTTCTCTGCAAGGATTGTTCAGGGTCTCAGGAGAGATACCAGAGTAGTTTGGAGTATACCTGCTTGTTTTTTAATATATCTCTGAAACAGCTTTGAAAAATAAAATAATTCACAGACCATAAAATGCATGCCTTTGAAGAATGCAGTTCAGTGCCTTGTAGTATATTCAGAATTTTGCAGCCATCACACTTTTAAAATATTTTCATCACCCACAAAAGAAGCCTCCATCCCCTTTCACTGTCATTCCCTGGTCCTCCACCTCCATACCCTCCAGCCCTAAACGACCACTGAACTACTTTCTATCCATAGAGATTTGCTTATTCTGGACATTTCAAGTAAATGGAATCATACAGTATGTGATCTCCTGCAGCCAATTTCTTTCATTTAGCATGTTTTCAAGTTTTATCCATGTTGTAGCATCTATCACGACTCCATTCCTCCTTATAGTAGAATAAGATTCTAGTATATGGATGCCCTATTTTGTTTATCTATACATCAATCAATGGACATTTAGGTTTTCACTTTTTGGCTATTGTGACAAATACACACAAGGATGTACAGATTTTAGTGTGGCTGTGTTTTTCATTTCTCTTGGGTATATATGTAGGAGTATAATTGCTGGGTCTTATGATAACTCTGTGCATAACTTTTTCAGGAACTGCTAAACTGTTTTCCCAAGTGACTGCATCATTTCACATTCCTATCAGCAATGTATGGAGATTCTAGTTTCTCCACATGCTTGCCAAAAAGGTGTTCCTGTATATTTAATTTTAGCCATCCAATCAGGTAGGAGTTGATACCTCACTGTGGATTTGCATTTCCCTAATAACTGATGATGTTGAGCATCATTCTATATGTTTATTGACCATTTGTACCTCCTGGGAGAAACATCTGTACCCTTTGCCTATTTATAAGTTGGGCTGTTTGTCTTTTTATTGTTGAGTTGTAACTGTTCTTTATGTTCAAGGTATAAATTCTTTATCAGATATATGAATTGCAAATATTTTCTCCCCTTCTGTAGGTCTTTTCCTTTTTTGACGATGTTCTTTGAAGCAACAACAGTTTCTAATTATGATGAAGTCCAATTTATTTATTTCCTTTGCTTTCAGTGTTATAGCTAAGAACCATTGCATAATAGAAGGTCACAAAGCTTTAGCCCTAAGAGTTTCATAGTTTTAGTTCTTATATTTGGGTCTATGACCCATTTTAAATTAATTTTTTATATAGTGTGAGGTAGGGATCAATGTGGATTCATCCCTTTTGCATGTGGTTATCCTGTTGTCTGTCCACCAATGTTGAATAGACTATGCTTTCCCCATCAAATTATATTGGCCCCTTGTCAAAAATTAATTGACCATGAATGTAAGAGTTTATTTTTGATTCTCATTTCTATTCCATTGATAGTTCCATCTTTATGGCAATATAAGATTGTTCTTCTTACAAAGCTTTGTAAATAAGTTTTGAAATTGGGAAGTCTGAATTTTCCAACTTACTCATTTTTTAGGATGGCGTTGGCTCTTCTGAATATTTTGCATTACCATATGAATTTTAGAAGCAACGTGTCAATTTCTTCCCCCAAAAATGAGTTGTGATTTTGACAGGGATGGAGTTGAATCTCAGTTTTGGGAATTTTGCCATCTTAACAATATTAACTTTTCTAATCCATGAACATGGAACTTTGCATTTAATTTGATCTTTTAAAAATTCATTTAATAGTGTTTTATAGTTTTCAGTGTATAAGTTTCTCTTTTATTTTGTTAAATACATTCTTCCATATTTTCTCATTTAAAAAAATTTCTTTTAAGTAAGCTCTATGCTCAGTATAGGACTTGAACTTACAACTCCAAGATCAAGAGTCACATGACTGAGCCAGCCAGGCACCTCTGTATTTTATCTTTTCAATGCAATTATATGTGGTATTGTTTTCTTAATTTCATTTTCAGGTTATTCATTTCTAGTGTTTAGAAATAGTATGTTTGTTATTGGATTTTGCAATCTGTGCAGCTCATTTATTCTAATATATTGTGTATGTATGTGGATTCTTTTGGATTATCTGTATGCAAGATCATGTTATCTATGTTGTCTTTCCCCTCTCTCTGGATGCCTTTTATTTCATTTTCTTGCCTAATTGCTCTGGCTACTGAATATAACTGGCAAGAGTGGATATCTTTGTCTGGTTCCTTAATTAGAGACGAAGCATTCAGCCTCTCAAAATTAAATATGATGTTAGCTTTATTTTTGGTAGATGTCCTTTACCTGGTTGAGCAAGTTCTCTTGTATTCCTATATGAATAGGTGCTGGTTTTTGTCAAGTGCTTTTTTTTTTTTTTTTTTTAAGTGTATTGAGGTGAGCATGTGGTTTTTGTTTTTTATTCTTTCTTAAGATGGTGTGTTGCATGGATTTTCATATGATGAATCAATCTTACATACCTGAGATGAATTACTCTTGAGCAGGGTATATAATACCTTTTATATATTGTTGAATTTTGTTTGCTAGGGTTTTTTTTTTTTTTGAGAGTTTTTTATACTAGTTTCATAAAAGATAAGATATCCTAGTATGTAGTCTTCTTGTGATGTCTTTGTCTGGTTTTGTTACCAGGGTAACACTAGCCTCATAGAATGAATTGGAAATGTTCCCTCCTCTTCTATTTTTTGGAAGAGTTTGTGAAGGATTAGTATTAATTCTTTTCATGTTTAGTGGAACTTACCAGTGAATCCATCTAGACTTGGGCTTTTCTTCATGAGAATTTTTTGATTATTAATTCCATCTCTTAACTTGCTATGGGTCTATTCAAACTTTCAATTTCTTCTCCAGTTAAGTTTCAGTAGTTTTTGTTTTTATAGAAATGTATTAATTTCATCCAGGATATCTAATTTATTGATGTCCAATTGTTCAAAGTATTCCTTAGAATTCTTTTTATTTCTGTAAGGTTATTGATCACTTCTTTCATTCTTCACCACAGTTATTTGAGTTTTTTTTCCCTTCATATATCTGGCTAAAGTTTTGTTAATTTTGGTGATATTTTCAAAGAACCAACATTAGTTTTGGTTGAATTTCTTTTGTTTGTTTGTTTAGTTTTTGTTGTTTTTTGCTCTAATCTTTATTATTTCCTTACTTCGGTTTTCTCCTCTTTTTCTAGTTTCTCAGGGTGGAAACAGGTGTTTCATTTTAATCCATCTCAAAGTATTTTCTAATTTCTTTTGTGATTTCTTCTTTAACTCATGGGTTATTCAGGGTTGTGTTCATAACTTTTTACATATTGTTGAATTTCCCAAAGTATTCCTGCTATGGATTTCTAATTTCATTCCTTTGTGGTCAAAGGACATACTTTGTATGATCCCACTCTTAAATTTATTGAAGTTTGTTTTATGCTCTAGCATATGGTCTATCCTGGAGAATGTGCTATATACAGTTGATAAGAATGTACATTCTGCTACTGTTGGGTGGCCTGTTCTACAGATGTCTGTTAGATCTTGTGATTTATAGTGTTGTTCATGTCTTCTGTTTCCTTGTTTATCTTCTGCCTCGTTGTTCTATTCATCACTGAAAGTGAGGTTTTGAAGTCTCCATCTGTTACATTATCTGTTTCTCCCTTCAGTTGTCAGCTTTGGCTTCATGCATTGAAGAGCTCTGTTGTTACATGCTTGCATGTTTGTAATTGTTGTATCTCCCTGATGGATTCATCCTTTTATCATATTAAAATATCCCTGTATATCTTTAGTAATAATTTTTGTGTGAAGTCTATTATGTCTAATATTTGTATAGTCACTTCAGTTCTTTTTTGATTGTCTTTGTGTGGTATAGTTTTTTCCTTTTTACTGTCTACCTATTTGTGTCTTTAAAATATTTCCTAGACATACTAGGTTAATATGTTGGATCATTTTTCAAATTCATTCTACCAATCCATGCCTTTTGATTAGAGTTTTTATGTTTAAAGTAATTACTGATAAGGTCAGATTTATGTTTGCCACTTGCTGCTTGTCTTCTGTATGTCATGTCTTTTTGTCCCTGTTTTATCATTATTGCTTTCTTTTGCATTAACTAGATGTTTTCTCTTTTATTCCATTCTTGTTTCTTTTACTATATTTTTTAGTTATTTTATTAGTGATTGCTTTCAAGATTACAGTTAACATCTTAAGAGTATCTAGTCTGGGGCACCTGGGTGGCTCAGTCAGTTAAGTATTTGCCATCAGCTCAGATCATGATCCCAGGGTGCTGGCATCAAGCCCCACAACAGACTCCCCACTCAGCGAGAAGTCTGCTGTTCCTTTTGCCTCTCCCCTCACTCATGCTTGCTCTCTTTCTCTCTTCCTTCTCTCTCTCAAGTAAATAAAATCTTTTAAAAATGTATTTGTTTTAATTCCAACTTAATTTGTATACAAAAACTGTATACAAAAACTTTGCTTAGTAAAGCTCCATTCCCTCCCCATTCTCTATGTTGTTACTGTCAAATTACACGTTTATATATTTTAACTCCATCATTATTTCTTTATGCAGTTGTTTTTTAAATTAACAGGAGAAAAAAGTTACAAATACATTTTATTGTTTATTATATTTACCTATTTAGGATTTTTTTTCAGTTTTCCATTTATTTATGTGGATTCAAATTACTATCTTATATTCTTTCATTTCAGGCTAAAGGGTTCTCTTTAGTATTTTGTGTTTGTTAAGGGTTTCAAGTGACAGATCTTCTCAGTTATTGTTTATTTTATTTCAATGGAGGTAGAGTTCTTGGTTGGCAGTCTTTTCCTTTCAGCATGTTGAATATGTCATCCCCTGCCTTTTGACCCTATGGTTTCAGAAGAGAAATTAGATATTAGTCTCTTTGAAGATCTTTTGTACATGATGAGTCATTTTTCTCTTACTGCTCTCAAGATTCTCTTCTGGTTTGGGGCTTTCTACAGTTTGATCCTATGTCTTGGTCTTGATCACTTTGATTTTTATCTCACTTAAAGTTTGTTGGGTTTCTAGGATGTGTGCTTTAATGTTTTAAATCAAATTTGGTAATTCTTTGGCCATTATTTCTTCAAGTATTGTCTTTTTCTCTTTTGTTTGTTTCAGAGACAATCATTACGCATATGTTATTATACTTAATGTCCCACAGGTCTCTGAGGCTCTATTAATTTTTTTTTCAATCTTTTTTCTTTCTGTTTCTTAGACTGGATAATTTCAATTGACTTATTTTCAAATTTACTGATTTTTACTAATGCCTTTTATTGAGCCCTTTGAGGTTTTGGGCTTTTTAAAATATTTTATTTATTTATTTGAGAGAGAGAGAGCACAAGTGGGGGAGAGGGACAAAGAGCCCAGAGCCTGATGTGGAGTTCGATTCCAAGACACTGGGATTATGACCTGAACCAAAGGTAAATGTTTAACCAACTGAGCCACTTAAGCACGCCAAGCACTTTGAGTTTTTTTGTTTCATTTACTATACTTACCACTCTAGAAATTATATATATATAATATACATATAATATATATCTATACATACACACAGCACACGCATATACATATATATACACAGACATATATATAATTTCTGTCTCTTTGTTGATATTCTCCATTTAGTAAGATATCATTTTCATACTTTGTGTTTATTCTTTTTTTTAATTCAAGTGTAGTTAACATACAGTGTTATCTTAGTTTCAGACATACAGTATAGTGATTCAACAATTCTATACATTACTCATTACTCATCATAATAAGCCTACTCTTAATCCCCTTCACCTATTTCACCCATCCTGCCACCCACTTCCTCTCTGGTAACCATCAGTTTGTTCTATATAGTTATGAGTCTGTTTTTTGGTTTGTCACTTTTTAAATTCACTTGTTTTATTTCTTAAATTCTACATATGAGCGATATAATATGAGTGATATCATATGGTATCATATGCTATGTATGTGTCTCTCTGACTGACTTATTTCACTTAGCATTATACTCTGTAGATCCATCCATGTTGCAAGCGGCAAGATTTCATTCCTTTTTTATGGCTAAGTAATATTCCTGTGTGTGTGTGTGTGTGTGTGTGTGTGTGTGTGTGTGAATACATCTTCTTTATCCATTCATCAGGTGATGGACACTTGGGCTGCTTCCATAATTTGACTATTATAAATAATGCTGCAGTAAACAGGGGTGCATATATCTTTTCAAATTAGTACTTTTGTATTCTTTGGGTAAATATTGGGTAGTGTACACTTTCCTTTAATTCTTTTTTTTTTCAATTTTTATTTATTTATGATAGTCACAGAGAGAGAGAGAGAGAGAGAGAGGCAGAGACACAGGCAGATGGAGAAGCAGGCTCCATGCACCAGGAGCCCGATGTGGGATTCGATCCCGGGTCTCCAGGATCGCGGCCTGGGCCAAAGGCAGGTGCCAAACCGCTGCGCCACCCAGGGATCCCCCTTTAATTCTTTAGATATAGTTTCCTTTATTTTTTGAAAGACATTTATGATAGCAAGTAAAGACTTTTTCTAGAAAGTCCACCACCTGGGCTTTTTCAGGGGCAATTTCTATTTGCTGCTTTTCTTTCTGTGTATAGGCCATACTTTTCTGTTTCTTAGTATGTATCATAATTATCTTTTACTTCTTGCTTGTGTAGGGCCTTAGGGTCAGGTAGAGGTAATAAATTACAGCCTTTTCAGGCATTTTTCTGGGCATGAACACTGTCTCTACACATAGACATAGCTTTCTAGATTCTCAAAAATGTGTTGGAGCTTCTCAAAGCCCACTATGGATATCTCATTCACCTAAATGAGTTATTCTCTTGAGTTTTTTGGCTAGTCTCTTGTTTGTACCCATAGACAGCAGTGGTGCCTATCAATTGCCATGGGTTGTTTTAAACTGATGCCCTAGAGTTAAGGCTTTCCCATTGAGGAAACTCTAAATCAGGTCAATAATAATAAGCCCTACATATGGAGCCTTTCCAAGTTGCTGCCAGATAATTCAAATAGTGACCATTTTCTGGAGATGAGGCTATTTTAAGAGCTCCAAACTTGCTTTTCCCCTTCTGTTGGCTGTTAGGCTAATTTTTACAGCTGCTGTGTTCATAAGGCTTCTGGTTTTCAAGGCTACGACAGTGCTGGGAAGAGAGGAATAGAAATAGGTCAAGTTAAAATATAAAGCTCACTCTGCCTACCAAAATTCAGCCTTTTTTTGTCCTTGAATAAACACTCCTTAGATTAATTTCTAGAATTCTGAAAAAGTTGATTTTGACAACTTTTACCATGTTCTCATTGCTTTATGGAGGAGCAGATTTTTGGAGGTCCTTACTCTACAATTCCAGGAATCCCGCATATATAGGTTTACTAAAATTAAATTATTAGATTAAGTAATTTAAATCTAAACAAATCTCTGAGATTAAGTATCTTTTCTAATTCATTAGGAAACTGGTTGCTGCAGGTATTTTTCCGTAACATAATATTTAAAAGATCTGAAACAAAGTAACATGTTAAAAGTTATTAAAACTGGATAGTAGATATATGGATACTTGTTACATTTTACATTTTATCAATGAGGGAAATGTTCAATAATAAGTGCAAATATATACTGTTTAAAACACATATTGTATTATAATTATATATATGTATTTTAAAAATACATAATCAAGGGGCATTTTGATTGTATAAATGGTTAAATGTCTGACTTTTGGTTCTTGCTTAGGTTGTGATCTCATGGTCATGAGATCAAGCCTGGCATAGGGCTCCATGCTCAGCACAGAATCTACTTGAGATTCTCTCCCTCTCTCTCTCTCTCTCTCTCAAGTAAATAAATCTCTAAAAAATATGTATATAATTAGGACTGGTTCTGCACATAGGCCTGAGGGAGACCAAAGAAGGAACCCACTGAGGAGGTAATAGGAGAGAGTTTGAAAGTGGCATCGTATATAGCTTACATTGACTCATTAACTGCCTGCCAGCTACTTTGCCAAGAGTCTGCACTGCCCTGCGGAGGGGTGCTCACTGTGTGGTGAAGGGTCAGACAAGTAAGCAAGTGTGCACAATATAGTTCCAAGAGACAGTGAAAGTGTGATGGGAACTTTCACAAAAGGAGGGCCCTCAATCCACAGTTGGTGGGGAAAAGCAGAGTGACCTTCTTAACTAAACTCTATAAAGGATAAATAGGAGATGGAAGGGATGTGTTTCATGCAGGGCAAAGTGTACTTGACAAGCAAGTGTGTAATGATTGGAGCTCAGGAAACAAGGGGGAAAAGGAGGCTTAAGGGTCACATAGGCTATGCTAAGGGTTGGGTTTAATCCCCTAGGCTATGTTGCTCTTTGAAGGATTTTTTTAATAATAAATTTATTTTTTATTGGTGTTCAATTTGCCAACATACAGAATAACACCCAGTGCTCATCCCGTCAAGTGCCCCCCTCAGTGCCCGTCACCCAGTCACCCCCACCCCCCGCCCTCCTCCCCTTCCACCACCCCTAGTTCGTTTCCCAGAGTTAGGAGTCTTCATGTTCTGTCTCCCTTTCTGATATTTCCTACCCATTTCTTCTCCCTTCCCTTCTATTCCCTTTCACTATTATTTATATTCCCCAAATGAATGAGACCATATAATGTTTGTCCTTCTCCGATTGACTTATTTCACTCAGCGTAATACCCTCCAGTTCCATCCACGTTGAAGCAAATGGTGGGTATTTGTCATTTTTAATGGCTGAGTAATGTCCCATTGTATGCATAAACCACATCTTCTTTATCCATTCATCTTTCTATGGACACTGAGGCTCCTTCCACAGTTTGGCTATTGTGGACATGGCTGCTAGAAACATCGGGGTGCAGGTGTCCCGGCGTTTCATTGCATCTGTATCTTTGGGGTAAATGCCCAGCAGTGCAATTGCTGGGTCGTAGGGCAGGTCTATTTTTCACTCTTTGAGGAACCTCCACACAGTTTTCCAGAGTGGCTGCACCAGTTCTCATTCCCACCAACAGTGTAAGCGGGTTCCCTTTTCTCCACATCCTCTCCAACATTTGTGGTTTCCTGCCTTGTTAATTTTCCTCATTCTCATGGGTGTGAGGTGGTATCTCATTGTGGTTTTGATTTGTATTTCCCTGATGACAAGTGATGCAGAGCATTTTCTCATGTGCGTGTTGACATGAAGGATTTTTAAGATAGGGAAATGACAGAGTGTAAGGGCAGTGAGTCCAATGGTTGTGATCCTGGCCTCTGGAACCAAAGGCTGGAATCTGTTCTCAAATCCTGGTTCTGAAATTTTCTATCTTTGCAACCTTGGACAAGTTACTTTAACTCTCTTTGCTTTGGTTTCCTCCTCTATAACATTATCTACCTCACAAGCTGTTCTCGGCTTTAAGTTCATTCATGTTAAGGATTTAGGGCAGTCTGACCACATAAGTGCTTTAGCAATTACTAGGAACTTCAAGTCACTTTGATGTAAAGAGTAGATAATGTTTTAGGAGAATGGCTTTGACAGCTCGGTGGAGAGGTATAGGGTGAGGCTGGGGAGCCAGCAGGCCCAGAGACCCTTAGGCACCTGGAACAGTGGAAGTGTAGGCTTAGGAGCTACAGAGTCAGCATCCCTGGAAACTTGTTAGCAATGCATGTTTTCTGGGTTGGGGCCCAGAAATCTAGGGTGCACCAAACCTTCCAGGTGAATCTTATGTGTGTTCAATTTTGCAGAACTCGGGTCTAGCTGAGAAAAAATGAGAAACTGAATGAAATAGAACCCTAGGGAGGGCCCCTTGTGGTCCAGGTACAAAACATTACCAAATCAGGTGCTATCTCCATTTTACAGATGAAGGAACGAAGGCTCAGAAAGGCTAGGGTCCTTGTTCATGACCACACAGCTATTATGTGGTAAAACAGGATCAGACCCAAAACTAGTGCTTTGAACCACTATGCTCTTCTTCTCATAATCATCAAGTGACTGACAGACAAGGTAATTTTGGAGACAGTAAAGTGATAGAATTAGCAAAAACACTGGGTGATTGGCTATGGGCATAGAGGGAGGTGTTGATGTTGACTCCCGGGTCTCTGGATTTGTATTAATGTTGATGCCATTCTCTGATTTAGGCCTACATGAATGAAGAAGCAAGTTAAAGCAAAGAAAGAAAAAAAATATATATTTATATATTTAGTTTGAGGTCCCTATAGGAAAACAGAATGCAGAGTCCTGATAGGTTGGACACTCAGGCTAGCAATACAGACTTAGCAGACAGAAGTATACAGATTGATGGGGCTGAAGATGTGGATGTGGGTGAGGGGATCCTAGAAAGCACAACAGAGGACAGGGCACCAAGGACAGAGTGGAGGAAGAAACTTCTGTAAAGTAGACTGTAAAAAGGCAGTGCGTGGAGAAAAGGGATAGGGACGGGGCTCAGAAATCCAGGGGAAAATCTGCTCCCAGTCAGTGCAAACAGGGGCTGGGTTAAGCAGCAGCTGTTGCTGTTTGCAGCTACACTGCGAGGCCGAATCTGATAGCCATCCCCTTTCATACCGTGCCCCCCACGACAGTAAACAGGGATACATGACATCAAAGACAAAAAGGCCCTCCCAGATGGCAGACTGTTAGGAGAGGGTACCCGGCCCTGAGGCGGTCATTAATAAAAACTCATCAGGATGCTGAGAGAATGCCAGTGTGCACGCCCTATAAAATTTTAATTGGTGAGATTAAATTCCTTAACATGCAACTCTATGTAACAGCAGTAATCTTGATGAACTCTGGTCAGTGTGGATTCAGGGAGGTCATATGTACTAACGGAAGTCTAATTCATCACACTTAATGGATTTATGGCTTTATATTACACTCACAGTGCCATTAAACAGTGATTATGATGCTTATTGGCTTTTTCATCTCAACTCTAGGGTCAGAGCTAGCACATATGCAAACAAAAACTTGACTAAATCATCTGAGAGCAGCTCGTATGTGAAAGGGCAGGTGTGGATTTGAAGTCTCACACATGGGAAATAGCATGTATGGAGTGCTCATTATGCCCAATATTTTATATAGGTTATTTCATTTTATTGTCTCACTTACCCTTCCAGTAGTTGGAAGAAAGAGCCAGACTTAGGGAGCAAATGGAGAAGTTGAGTAATATAACTACTAAGTATGGAGCTAAGACTTGAAACTCCTGCCCATCTCACTCCAAAGCTCATAGTATTTCCATTAATGGTGTCAAAACAGAAGTGTATTAAATTGACTTGCATGCCTTATAAGGATGTCATAAAGTTTAAATAAATAAGCCATGTGAAAGCACTTTTAAACTTTGGGAAGAAAGCTATACATAATGTGGACGGGACATTTTTGACTGTTAACATTAGAAATAGTACCTGAAAATATAAAAGATGCCTCTAAATAATCTCTAAAAATATGTTCTCACTAGCCCCCCAAAGAGGATTTAAATATATTACCATTTTCTCTTTGCTGTTTATCTCTCCTTGCAGGAGCTCATTTTTATTCATACCACTTCGTGAGAACCATCTTCCCCTCTCCTATCACCCTTAATACACTCACCCATGGAAATGCTTCTTCCTTGTATCCACTAGGATACAGAAACAGTACTGGCAAGAGGAATCAAAAGAGAGCAAGCCTTTAATCTCTGTGTCTCTGTGGCTGTTTTATAAAAGATGTAACTTGATTGTATTCCTGAGATCAGGACCTTCCCGCCCTCACCCACCATGGCCTCCCCAAGGTCCTGAAAACCATAAAGAAAAGGCTGGGCCCAAGCTGGCCTGTGGAAGCTTGGGAAGTTCTGTTTTTTCTTTTTCTTTTTCTTTTTCTTTTTCTTTTCTTTTCTTTCTTTCTTTTTTTTTTTTTTTTTTTTTTCAGGGCTACCTGGCTGGTTGGGGTTTATTTTCCACTTGGTGTGAGGCACATGGTTACAAGGTGTCAGGAAGACTTGTGTGTGGCTTGGATAGTAAGAGGGTTCTCTCAACTTCTTTTTTGGTATTTGCTGTTTTGTATCTTCTGCTTGCTGCAGCCTGCCTACTCTATGAGGAGGGGAAGCAATGGGCTCTGATGAGCTAGCGCCTCCTAAAGCCTGGTGGTGGCCATTTAGGATTGGGGCCCAGTGTTGGCTTTGCCTGGCTGACCACCACACTGCTTCCTCGTGGCTTGCAGAGCCAAGTCACAAGTGATCATGCCACTGGAGGCCTGGGGAGAGTCCAAGCATTCTGGAGACTCCAACACCGTAGCCGTGAACAGGAGAGTAAACTTCTCAATAAAGAAGCTTGTCTATCAGTGACTGGGGTGGGCTTGGGGAGACTGGGGTGGTGAGGACTTCCATGGGAGCTGTTACTGGAAGTGGAAGCCAAGCAGGGCCAGTAATAGTCATGGGTGGCCATGAGCAAGCTACCGGAGGGGATGGCTGCCATGCTGTCACTTGTGGGCTGGCAGAAATCTCGGTGCATGATCACAGGTGGCAGGCCACGGAGCCCATTTACAGAAGAGACTGCCCAAAGCCACTCCATCACCAAGATGTGTGAGGAAACTTTCTTGACCTCATGCTTGCCAGTACCATGGGAGCACATCACGAGCTCAGACAAAATCCTGCACTCTCTCCTGTTTTCCAGTAACCTCTCCGTCATTTCCCATTTAGCAGTCTCCTGTGATCATCACAGTAACATCTATTATCAAGAGAGGCAAATGTGGGAATTTGGGTCTTTACAGGACCACTTCTAGGCTTCTAGATGGACTCAGAAATCTAGATGGGTCCAGGCTTCCAATATTTTTGCTTCCGAAAGTGTTTTTCAAAGTTTTCCCTTTGTACAGTATCCATAATTCAAAATCCTAAGTGATATGAAATGAGAGGAGGTCCCTAATATACCTACTATATTCTAATCACAACAGAGATTACAGAAACGACCTCCTATGAGCAAAAAAGGAAGGTTTTCAGAAGTCCTTCGTTTGGTATAATCCATCAGACCTTAGAAGAAGAATGAGGTGTCAGACAAGACTTCTAAGTAAGAGAACAGCAAGAGAAAGATCTTAGGCAAGTAGGCTTCACCCTAAAGATTGCTCCCCATCCATCCTCCTGAAATAGGCTCCTGAAATGATTCACCCTCATTCTGTAATGCCTTTGTAAGCTGCCACCAAGACCAGATGAACGGTCAGGTCCCTTCCAGCACAAATCTAGACAGGTCAGAAGCTTGTAAGTCTGAGAAGTACAAAGGAAGAATCAGATATTCTTTATCTGTCTGAGTAGGCAAGAGATCAGGTGTAGTTAGAGGACAGAAAGTTCAGAAAGACACGAGATGCAAGCTGGCAGCAGGAGTTATGGTGGCCTTGTCATGACCTGGAAGGAAAACCACAGAGAACAATCACTGAGCAACAGCTATGTACCAGATAATTTCTTGGGTCTTGTTACATATTGCAGAAACCAAGACAGCTTTGTGCATTTGCCTGAAGGCATCTAGCTAGAACACGAAGTTAGGTTGTATAATCTAAAGCTCACCTTCTTTCCATCCCTCTGTCAGAACAGCTCTTCCCTATCCTGGTGGATGGCAGCCATGTGTTCTGCATCCTGAAGCAGAAACAGCCAGTCTGCAGTGAAGGTTCAGCTGATTTAGCTCACCTGCTGGTGGTGCTGTTGAATCCCAAACAGCTTTCCTGTTGAGGCCACTGGAATGTGAAATAGGGCAACAAGGGTGCCCTAGTAGCATCTTCCTCTGCCTGAGGGAGAAATGCAGGAGAGAAATCACAGTCTGACAGAGCTGACCTTTCTACCTTTTGATTTCCCTTCCAACCTCCCATTTTTCCCCAACTCACTTTATTTCAGGGCTTGAACACAAGAGGCCAAATTTTGAAACTACTTCCTTTTAATGGTATCAATAGATTTCATCAAATGGTTAAAGAGGAGCCAGTTCCTTTTCCTGTGTGTCGGTAATGAAATCACCTCCACTGTATCCTATTAGGATTGGGTATTCATTACAGTGTTTCAAAAAGAGATCCTACCCTTACCCTGGTTCATTGTTCTATCACCCAAAATGTCACCCCTGAGTAACTTGTGAACACCCAGAGTGACTTATAAATTTATTACAAGGGCTAGCCTTGAATAAAGGCTATGGGATGCCTGGGTGGCTCAGTGGTTTGGTGCCTGCCTTCAGCCCAGGGCATGATCCTGGAGACCCGGGATTGAGTCCCATGTCGGGCTCCCTGCATGGATCTCTGCCTCTCTCTCTCTGCCTGTGTCTCTGCCTCTCTCTCTGTGTCTCTGATGAACAAACGGAATCTTGAAAATAAATAATTTAAAAATAAATGGAGTTAGCATCACCTACCTGATATACTTTGAAAAGCACAAGAAAGATTTCCTTTCTCAAATATATATATATATATAATATATATATAATATATATATATATATATTTAACTCTCCTACTAGCATATGACATTCCCTGAAATCCTGCCATTGCAGATTCCTGACCTTGTGTTACTAGATCAAGTTGCTAATATTCAGTGTTCACCTAATACCTGGGATCCTCAAACCAAGGTAATAGGAATCCTACTGGAGGGGGCAGAGATAGAGAGGGAAGGGGTGGGAGTAGGATATTTTGGAGGCTTGAAGCATTGCTTGTGAAGAACACACCCAGGAAGAGTGCCTCAAAAACCAGAAAGCTTTCCAAAAAAACAACCAGAAAGCTTTAAAGTTTTGGGTGTTGGGGAAGGGAGTCAGGGCCCCTCCCCACCTTTGGAGAGGAAATAGAGTATGAAACCCTTTGAGACAACAAGGAACCCTCTCACAGTTTTGCTCGAGCTTGGTTCTGCTTATTGAATGGTGAGTACCCTAAGGGTAAGGAAGTGGCAGGCAGTGCAGGAAACTCTCAAACCTGAGGTAAAACATACAGAGTTTTCATGGTTATGTGATACAGAGCTCCTTGATGAAAGAGGAAAGAGCTAATTTTGAGAGAATTAACCATTGCTTTTAAGTCTCTAGAAAGTGGTTTTGACTTGTCTTCAGAAGTGCTGAGAGCTTTGTCTCATTGTTTGAAAGTAAGATATACCTTCTTGTTGTTGATATTAGAAATACCTGCTGAGAAATCAATAAAAAGAGGAGGTGCAAAATTAAAATGACATGAATGGGAGAAGTACAGGGCTAAAACTGACCCACATCAGAATGATTGGCTGATTTCCCAACTAAATAAAATCATGTCATGTCTGAGTATAAATGGTGATTCCTGCTGCAAACATTAAAGTGACTCTATAGGGACACCTGTGTGGCTCAGTGGTTGAGCCTCTGCCTTTGGCTCAGGTCGTGATCCCGGGGTCCTGGGATCGAGTCCTACATCAGGCTCCTGTTGGGGAGCCTGCTTCTCCCTCTGCCTATGTCTCTGCCTCTCTCTGTGTGTATCTCTCATGAATAAATAAATAAAATCTTTAAAAAAAAATTTTTTTTTAAATAAAGTGACTCTATAGTCCATATGCAGTCTTCCCAGTTCCAGGACATTTCTAATAGATGGTTTTGCTCTCTTTAGGACATCCTTCAGGTAAGAACATGGCAGTTCTGTTTTGCAGGGCTTTTCCTAACATACGCAGAAAGGCAGTAGCCCAGCCAGCTGATTTCAACACATCTTGGTTGTCTCCCATTAGTAGGCTGTACATGTGATAGCCTTTTTTATTTTTATCACCAGAAACCACAGAAGTAAAGGGGAAACAGAATACCAAGAAGTTTGAATCAGGCTATGACTCAGATTTCTTAAGAAAGAAAAGATCAGAACCTACTTTGACCTATTTAGTCTTAAAATCAGAACCACTTTGGGGGCAATGTTAACTATTATCCAAGTCGGTGTGTAAATAAACAGATCCTCCCTAGTCATCCTCTTTGTACAGTGTACTTACTGACTTGACAGATCTTTATTGCTAAGTTTTCATTCCTGGGGAATGGCTCATTATAAGTGTATATATGGAAGGCAGTGGTTCCAGGGTATGTGGGTTCAAGTCCCATCTTCTCCTTTAACACCGATGTGACCTTGGGCAAATTACTTAACCTCTTTGTATCTGTAAAGTGGGAATACTGAGAGTTTGATTAATAGAATTATTGTGAGAAGTAAGGTGTGTAAAACAGTTAGAGCAATGCTTGGTACAGAGTAGGTGCTCAATAAATGTAAACTGTTGTTATTCTCTTTCATTAAATAGTGAATTGTACATATATACATAGTCATAGAGTTTGGTTAAGCCAAGCCACACACTGTTCAAAATATTGCAGAGCTGTGGGGGAGTTTTGTTAAACAGTATGCATTCCTTCTTGTTTATCTGGGGTTTTTTCCTCTTTATTAATGTTACCATCATTCTCTGTGCTCATCATCATCAATCTGTGGTCACCAGTCAGGGCACTCTACTTGTGTTTAATGATGGAAATTCAAGGGTGCTTTCAGAGCAGAGATCCATGATTTTATGAGATTCCCACGAAAGCTAAAAAGATAATGTGACAAGTCCATTTTTCCTGCCAAGAATGTGAGTGGCTTCTATGAAATCCCATGTGACTATATTTCTTGAGCTGATGAGGATTAGTTCTCTAGGAAGCCCCTCATTTTTTAATCCTAAAAGAAGTCAGTATTCAAAGTAAAAATCCTTTAAAAAATTCTTCCTATTCAGGTCTGTGCTTTGCTAGTTTAGATTTTTATTTTCTGATTATAGTAACCATTAGCAAAAGTTTACTGTGATGGTTTTAAAGATATGCCTGCATATTCTTTGATGTTTCTTCCCTCAAGTTTTCCTCTTGAGTGTGGTCTGGACCTAGTAAAGCCCCTTCTAGTGACCAAAAATGGTGGAATGACTGATACTAGGTTCTAAAAAGACTGTGGCTTCTCTCTTGGATATCTCTCACACTCTCCCTTTGTTTCATGAATCACTTGCTGCGAATCAGCTGTCATCATGAGGCAGGCCTGGGGAATGGGAAATCAGCTGCCATGTCATGAGGGCACTCGGGCCACCATTGGAGAGACCCACCAAGTGAGGAACTGAGGCCTGGCCAAAGCCATGTGACTGTGGTTGGAAAGATACCCTCTCCTCCTTGAGCCTGAGATAACTGACAGCTTGACTGCAACTTCATGAGAAACACTGAGTCCCAGCCACCGAGCTAAACCATTCCAGGATTCCTTCAGAAGCTGTGTGAAATAATAAATGTTTTAAGCTGCGAGTATGATAAATGAATCTATCTTGTATCCATTTCTTGTAAGTCACATCGCCTCACATAATTTATAGCAGAAGGCTGGTTATAGGTGGTATATAACAATAGGTGTAGCCAAGAGTTTTACTTTTCTTTTAAAAAGCAAAATTGTCTCCATCCTGACACCTTTTCATTCTTTATCCTAAGTACATCTTCTTGGTATATATTATAATTCAGTCTCTCCTCTTTAGTAATTAGTCTGACAATCATGTGAAAATTCTTCCATTATCTTCAGTGGTTCTATCTCTTACTAGTCAAGGAAGAGCCAGCCCCAAGAATTCAACCTCTGGAAAAATGATCCAGGTTCTTGGTGCTCTGCCCTATTAGGAAGCAGTAAGGAGGAAGCATGTATTTTTTTTTTTTCCCCTCTGAAGCTATCTTAGTACTGGAACTGCCAAGGTTCAATTTCTCTTAGAATTTTATGAAGCTCATACCTCATCATGTTTTAAATTATAATACATAACTTGTACCATTTGGCAAGTTTAAGTAGAAGGCATTGAATAAACCTGCTTTCCATCTGCTGATCAAATGGAGTCTGAATTAAATAAACTCCTCCAGTACAGATGCCAAAGTCTGGTTCCCACAAGCCTTTGTATCTTTAAAAGTTGACTTCCAGAAAGGTGGTCCTAAATATCAGGCAATCTATACTCCCTTTGGGAACTAGGTATAAATCTACCAGGTTTGGGTCTAAGATGCTTTATTCCATTTGTATGCCCTCTCAAATGCCATAAGAATTTGCTACAGTTCATGATCACATTTTGAAAAGTATTAGCTGGTCAATTCCTTGATGCTTAGTGAAATACATCCAGTTATGCTTGGATAACTCTTTACTTTCTTCTTTATATTAAGATATTTCTTTAAAAAATATTTCTTTTGGAATGACAGTTCAATGTTTTGTAATCAGAAACTTTCAGTATGATACATAGTTTTATAATTATCTCTAAATTATAGCCTTGGAGATTTAATTCTTAAATAGTGCTGAGAACCTCCTCCCCTCCTTTATTAAAACTCTTCAGATGAATGTCAGTCAGCCATTGTAACAAAAGACTGACATAACGTGTGTTTTAATTTAAGTTCCTGAAGGCTGGGAATTTCCCATTATACATTAGTTTAAATTTGCAAGCAAGCAAAAGCTCTTTATAAGGTTAAACACGAAAACTGAAAATAGAGCAAAAGAAAAAAATCAAGTACAGTAATTTACTATCTCCAGTGGAAATTGGGCACGACAGCATATGGTCAAAGCTTTTACTATTAATTAGGTAATTACAAAAAATTCTGTGTGGATGATTTGTGGATATTCCAAAGTCAGGCTGGGAATTTGATTCTTTATCGTATTTTCTTTCTTAACACAATTTTCTTAAATAGCATGTGGGTCTGTATTCATATTTACGACTCAGTGATGTTTAAGAGCTTTGACATTTCTTAATGTCACTAATTTCCATATTAAGACTTGACATATATTTGGACTCACATTAACTCAGATGTCCTAGTCATCATTACATTAAAAAAAATTTGAAAAATCTTTCTCAAGTGCGGAAGAGGAAAAAAGATCCCCTTTCATTCATTTCCTAACCCCTGCCGCCAAGTGCACACACACACAGAGACACATGCATGTACACATACGCGCACACACACACACACACACACACACGATCTGAGCCTTGGTCCCCACCAACTTTGTTCAGCTAACTCCTATTCATCAGTCAAAACGCAGCTCAAATATCTTCTTCTCATACCACTGCAAGCAGGTTTCTGTGCTTGCCTCTTCAGCTTCAATTGAAACAGAATGATTTTTCTATTCTCTCCCCTCTGGCACCCCACCAAACTGTGACTTCTTCACCTCGAGACTGTCTTTTGTTTTTGAGTCCCCAGTTCCTACGAGAATGCCTGACAAGGAGTGACAGTTCATCTGAAGCTATTTATAACCAGAAAGTGCTAGTTAAAAGCTTGCTAAATGGATGAATGACTTTAGCCTCCAGGCTAGCTAGCAGATGAGTTCAGAGGCTATATATGCATCATTTATAAGCTCAGCCAGTACCTCCTTGCAGCCAAGGTGACAGAAACTCAGCAAGTCAGAGACAATGCCACCCTGGGGTTTATAGCTCCTGATTCAGGGTCTGTATGAAGCCAGACCAACACGGGAAACCGCGTGCTGTGGTGCCCTCCCATCCCACGTCCCTGCTGCCTGGCACTTTTGCACTGTCTGTGGGCCAGAACCATCCCTGTGTGAGCAAGACTCCTGCAAACATTTTGCTTATTCAGGACCCCCAAGAAGTGAAATAGATGGAGAGAAACATACCCCCCTGCGGGGCTTTGAACAAAATTCAATTAACATGAATCATACTTAATGCTTTAAAAACCTTGTTTGTTGTTCAAGTCCTAGAAAATAGACTGGTGACAAGTGAAGAAATTACCTTCAGAAGAAGCCAGCTCAACTTTGGGTGGATCCAAGGGAGCACCAGTGGGGAATGTGGGAAGCTTCCCTTCTTGCTGCCAAGCACGGCCGGGGGGTGGGGGGTGGGGGGGAAAGCTTTCTGGGGATGCTGGAAGGGGTGCTTGGATAAACGGAGGTGGTGCCCCTTGAAGTTTTCTGCTTTTCAGTTCAAAAGATGTCTCCAGCAGTTCACTGTAGTAAGAAGCTAGGGAGCAAGAGGGCCTTTAGACCTGCTTAGAGCACAGTGTTCCCTATTTAATTATGGAATCTCCTTCTTATCTGACCCGGCCAGGTCCTTTCTCAGTTAGAGTCCCGTGGCTCATGCCTTAAGTGTCAATTTTAACTCTTGGGCCCGTCACTGCTGAGGCTTTCTACCCACACTTGGAAAACATGAGCTTTTAGGTTCAACAGAGGCCCGCGCTAGCAGCCTGGCATATGCCCCAGCGCTGGGGAGGTGCCCCGAGCACCAGACTGAGCAGCTGAGAGGCAGCTTAAGTTCTGGTTCCCTTGCAAGCCAGCCACTGGTCTTAGTTCCTGAGCTGTTGCCTCATTTAATAAATGGAAATTAATAATGTCACTCGAGATCACTGGAAGAAGTATCTGATATCACTTCACAAACTCTGAATACTATCCAGCCCTCCATCTGGCACTGGGAACATTACATTCTACATACCTCAGGGCCCCTTCCAGGAGGACTTAGTCTCAGGGATGTGGGAGACTGTGTATGTCCGACGGGGTTTCCTGATCAGCCCCTCTCCCTCATCTATGCCTTGGCCTTCTCACTTTATTATTGTTTCTGCCCTCTAAGAAAACGACGTCCTTATTTTCCAGCTTAGCTATGTATTAAAAAAAAAATTTAGAACATTTTATACAGCGTTAGGAAAACTTTACCAAAAAGTTTTCTTTGAATATCTAGTTTATGTATTGTCCTGTATATTTCCTTAGTAGAAGGCACATACAAACTTCAGAATCCTTAAATAAAGCTATTTGCTGCCCTGACTGCTTCCTTGCCATGCTCCTGAGAAGGTTCTGCATCTTAGAGAAAATTTTAAAAGCCTCACTGAAGGTGTCAGACCTGGATTCAAATTCTACTCTTCCACCCAAAAGCTGAGCCTCTTGTTCCAAATCTGTACAATGGAGGGATGATGATGATGATGATGATGATGATATACATCATGCAGGATTTTTGGCAAACTAAATGTGGTGAGGTATGTGTGAGCAGCAAGCAGAGTCCCTGGCCCGTTGTAGCTTGTGTACTTAATGACGTTCAGTTTCTTCTGTTACTTAAAGTTCTGGCATCCTATAAGGTCTCCTCTTTTGTTTCCTGCTCCTCACCCCCTCCCACCCCCTCAATCAGCTTCACCTTCTGTAAGGTGACCCCCAGTCAGCAAGGGCCTGTGGCAGGAACCACCTGGCTGCCTTGGGGAACTGGCTGTCCCTGGTCAGAGCTCCTTGTGCAACAAGTGTGTCACAATCAGCCTGTTCCTGCTGCCCCCCATCCTCCATGGTCATCCTTTGCCACTTTCCGGGCAACAGCATCTAATCATGTCACGTGGCAGTGTGCCAGAAGTGTGATGTCAGCAAACCCAGAGCTTTCTGAGCGCTACCCTTGATGAGTGTGGGTCCTGGCACTCTCCCTGACACTGTTTCTTCTTTCCTGGAGTGACACTGGGCGAAATGGAACAAGGGAAGGCAGGAATGCTTATCAGTACTTCAGTTGGATAGCCTCAGTCTAACTGAAATGGCAGGATGGCTCCACAAGGAAAACTGAACAGCTAAACAGAAAGTCTGGTCAAGTCATTGTGGACTCTGACAGAAGACCCGAGTAGGAGGAAAGGGGCAATAAATGCCTAACATTAAGAACACCGAAATAAAAAGCACTGAATTCGGTAAAGGTGAAAAAATTCCTATAAATGAGTTACATTAAATGTGGAAAATTCAGAAAACTTTACAAAAAATAATTTAAACCAACTTTAATAACCAGTATTTTCTTTTTGTTTCCATCTAATATTCTTCTGTGTATATTTACATACATATTTATTAAAGGAAAATGGGAATAATATTTTATATAGTTTCTTTCAAATGAAAATACTAATGTAACATATCTTTACATATTGAAAGAAATTTTGTGTACTGTTTTACTTTTCTTTTAAGAGCACTTTCCCATGACAATATATATTCTTCAGAAATACTACATTTAATGTTTACACTATGCTTTATTATTTGAGTACTTCATAATGAATATATGTCTGCTCATTTTCATTATTTCTCTTGTCTTGCTGTTTTAAGTAATTCTGTGAGGTCAGTCCTTGTACATGAGGCTCTGTTCACATCTGATTATTTTCTTAGGATAAAATTCAAGAACTGGCATTATTGAGTCAAAGACTATAAGCAAATGTTTACTCTGTTCTTTGTTTAGAAAGTGAAATATGAAGAAATTCCCTTGAGGAAGCTTTTCCTTTCCTTTTTATTCTACAGATTCATTTTTTTTTTTTTACCTCTTTCTTTATGCCAAGAACCATATTTGGTATGCGAATTCATTAACCTGCTATACCGTCAAGAGAGGGTTATGGTCTCATTTCCTCCCTGGATTTCTCCCCACCACCTACTATCTCCCCAGACTGAACTAAGCTCCCTCCCTGCCATTACTTCTGTCCACACACCGAGGCTCTCACAGACAGCACTGTCAAAGCATTTACCAGGCAGGATTCTACGGTCTGTTTCCATCTGGTCATTAGGCAGTAAATGCCTTGGGATTAAGGACTGTATCTTGTTCATCTTTATTGTTCCAGCATCAAACCTAGTAATTTGCATGCAGTAGGCACTCAATGAGGGAACAGAGAACATAAAACTATTTAGCATGCGTCCACAAACACAATCTTATATTATTAGTAGGTGTAGAAGATAGAAGTCTGAGAAAGAGGAAGAAGGGGATCATTTTCACAAAGTAACATGGTTGTATTTTCCCAGGTTTTATTTTTTTTTTAAGATTTATTTATTTATTTGGGAAAGAGAGAGAGAAAGCATGAGTGTGGGGGGAGAGGGGCAGAAGGTGAGGCAGAGAGAATCCCAAGCAGACTCGGCACTGAGTGTAGAGCCGAATGTGAGGTTTGATCTCACGACCCAGAGATCAAGACCTGAGCTGAAACCAAGAACCGGTTGCCCAAATGACTGTGCCACCCAGGCACCTGGTATTTTCCCAGTTGTTGATGCATAGATGGGATATCACTTTTGGTATGTGCCCAGATGGGCCAGAAGGATTTTTTGACCTTTGAGGCAGCTGCTTGCCTTGGAGACACAGCTTGGAGAGTCAGTTCCATAGGCCACTGAACCCAAACCAAGTTGGGAAGTTAATAATTATTAGATCAAATTGGCCCCAAATCTAATTGCTTGTATTTGTCCTAACTGAACATATTTGTACGACCTTTTTTAAAAAGATTTTGTTTATTTATTCATGAGAGATACAGAGAGGAGGCAAAGGGAGAAGCAGGCTTCCCACAGGAAGTATGATGTGGGACTCGATCCTAGGACCCGGGGATCACAACCTGAGCCAAAGACAGATGTTCAACTGCTGAGCCACTCAGGCATACCATCGTATGGCCTTTATTTTATCCCTTTAAATGGGGATATCAGTGACTGTGTTGTGTTTGGATGGAAGAGATTGTCTAGAAATAATCTATGTGTGACTGCAGAACCTGCTGATGGCATGCTTCTCAAGGACAAAGTTGGCTTTGTTTCTCCTTCCAGCTAGAATTCTTCAGTAATAAATGTGTGCTGATTCAGTGGCCAGGAAAGTTGTCATGTTTGGTTATCAAACATGTTGGTACTGGCTACAGTATATTTAAAATTAAATTTCATAATTTCTGGGCCAGGGTAAAATTTAAGGTGTGTAATGTTCAGTAGGCATGAGATATCTATCATCTATCCATCCACATACATTATATAGCTACAAAATAAACGTATAAAGATATAACTTAATTTATCTCTCTAGAACTGAATGTACCTTGGATTTTGAGTCCATATTGGATCTGATACTAAAATCTTGGTCTATTTACTTCCAGGTATAGCCCATCATTTCCTGATTTTTCTCAGGTTCTTCTCAGTTCATGTTTTCATCCCCCTCTTCACCAGGGATGATCTGAGTGTCTGGATGTTGTTACTGACCTAGTATCTGTGGGATGACCCAGGTTCTCCAGAACCTGCGGTTGGCAGGCCCACTCATCCCAGCTTTGAAACACCTGAGAGTTGCCATTCCTCCCTCAGGGGAAGCCCAGCAGTTCTCAGTGGTCCTGTCTGCTTCACATGAGGTTGCCAGCATGAGCTCATGCAGCCTTTGCCTCTCCATATTGGGACAGAGGTTTAGGATTTCTCAGACTGTGGCCTGGAGAGCAAGGTCTAGGTCTTCTTTGCTTCAAGCTCCAGAAGCGGTGACTCTTGGAGACCCGCACATCAAAGACTCCCTCCTGTTTTCCTCTTTGTCTCCCCTCCATTCCCCCAACCCCCACCACGTGGCCAACATTAGTGGTCAGGAACTGGGAAGGGAGGACTCATGGGCAGGAAAACTCACTGTTTGCTCCATCTTCATAGGCCTGTGGTTTAGTATAGAACCTGGCTTGATGGATGCCCAAAAAGATTTTTCTCTTGAGAATACTGTTTCTTTGTGAGTTTCCATAGCCTCTTGGAAGCTCAAGAGACTAAACATGACTACTTCCTCTTTGCACTTTGGGCACAGCAATCCTTGTCTTCCCTAGGATGATGAGTGCCACAGACTGCATGAGGGAGAGTCAGGTACATGCAAGGGGACAGGAACTTCAGTGGATATCTCCACATGTCATTCTTCCAGAACGTGAATATGTACATTTATAGCTATAGGGTAATTTAAGTGATGATAACTGAATAAACTCAAAGCCCAGGTTTATTTTTAATTGAAACCAAAGGAAAGGGGGTTGATTTTTACGCTAAGAGAAAAAAAGTCAAAGAAAGTGTAATTTGTTAAAGCACCAGAGGAATTAGGCTGCACCTCTCATTTCCAGCATTCCTCTCCCCTCCCCTTTTCTCTGCCTTTTGTTAAAAAAGCAAACGCCCCTTTTATAAAGCTCAGTTTCTGAAGTTCCTATTATACCCACTCCCACAGCATTCATAAAGAAGCAGAGACAGTACTTGTAATTTGCTGGAAACCCTAAAGAGAAGTGAGATATCTCACTGAAGAATCCTCAAATAACGAAGACATGAAAAAATGTAGCCAGCACATCTCTGGCTTATGTAGGAAGAATCAAAGAACCATGAAATGAATTTTATTTATCATTAAAAGATACTGGACTTAGGATCCAGGATGTGATAATGTAATTATAAATTACTTTCAGTAGCATGCTACCATCTGAACTAAATGTCAGCAATAGATATGAGAAGAGTATCAGCGAGCATCAAAAAAGCTCGTCTGCTTACTTGTACCTCAAAATAGTCATGCCCAGCGAGTATAGATGAAAGTTCCTGGAGCAAGAGGACCTGCTAGGGTTTTCTAAGACTCCCCAATGCGTGTGATCAGTTTAATAGGAACCAAGTGTCTTTAACATGCTCATACTTAACTGAAAAGGAAGGATTAGAAGGGTGTCCACAGGCCACACTCAGGGGTGAAATAAAGATTATTATTACAGCAGTTGAAAGTAAAGTTGAAGAACTATTCAATTTCAAAATGGTGTTCAAGAGCATCAGACGATGCATCTATATTTTCCCTCTGGCAAAGTATGAAAGTTAAGTGAATATTCAAGCAGATTTTAAAAGCTTGAATTATGACCTCCCCCACCCCATTAGATAGATTATTTTTCATATTTAGGATGTCATACCTCATTGGTGGAAAAAACCTTTCTGGCATTCATACACTATTTCTTCTTTCTTCTAGTCATTTTGTTAATTACTATGTGTTTGCCAAGGAAGAGCCCCAGTATACCTAAATCTAGAATTAAACTACATAGCACTAGGGTTTAAAATAATAGAATTTGTCATCAAATTCTATTCTATTTAATGGGCTCCCATTCAGCCAGTGTCAAATTCGATGGTGGAAATTTTTGCTCAGGCAAAAAAAATCTCTCTAAGGAAATGAAAATTCTCAATTTGTAATAGATCTTTTTCTCATAAAATGTTATTTCTGCCCCTCTGCCCTCTGGAATGTGATGAGCGGGATTGTGATTTCAAGGAGCTTTCTGTCTGTGCCCCGCCCAGTGACTCACATAAGCCACCCTGCATGTATGGAGGTGTCCCATCACTGCTTCCTCCATTTGGAAACCTTCCAAGATAGTTTGCCATATTGGTATTTCAGATCTTGAGTAAAGAAGTCCTTAATGTGTCCTCAGTAACACTCAAATGTGGCCTTAGATGTGTTGCTAACAATATTTCGTCTTCAGGTTGGCTTTACGGCTACTGCTAGTCTCTGTGTGAAATAGAAACCCTCTAATGTGCTCTTCTGCTGGAATTCCTCACCGAGTAACCTTCTTCTATGGTGGCTTTCTTTCTGGGGTGGGTGGAAGCAGGATATAGCCTAGAAGCAGGGCCCCCCATATCGTTGTGCAGGTTTGACCACACAGCTCTAGGAGGCACCGTTCACATTGTGGTCATTATCAATCTGAGTATGTATTTTAGTCATTTTATGGAGATGGTAGTAAAACGTCTTAGAGGAGAAATAAACCTGTTTCTGGTTTGCACAAAAGTATTAAATATGGGCTAGCAACAGCCTGCCTCGAGGTTGGAATACTCCTACAACACAGTGGTTGGGCTCTCCCATTCACCAGCTGTGTGACTTGAGCTAATCCCCCCCCCCCTTTTTTTTTCAAGATTTTACCCATTTAGGGATCCCTGGGTGGCGCAGCGGTTTGGCGCCTGCCTTTGGCCCGGGCCGCGATCCTGGAGACCCGGGATCGAATCCCACGTCGGGCTCCCAGTGCATGGAGCCTACTTCTCCCTCTGCCTGTGTCTCTGCCTCTCTCTCTCTCTCTCTCTCTGTGTGTGTGTGACTATCATAAATAAATAAAAATAAAATAAAATAAAAAAGATTTTACCCATTTATCTATGAGAGACACAGAGAGAGAGGCAGACACAGGCAGAGAGAGAAGCAAGCTCCCCGCGGGGGGCCCGACGCAGGACCTGATCCCAGGACCCCGGGTTCATGCCCTGGGCCAAAGGCAGATGCCCAACCACTGAGCCATCCAGGCATCCCTTGAGCTAATCCCTTAATCTCAGTTTTATCATCTGCAAAGTGGAGATAACAGTACCTCATAAACTGTTAAGGTTAGAGAAGTTACATATGCCAAGGACTCTGGGCATAGGGCCTAACACGTAATAAATGGTCAGTGTGTGGTAGTTCTCATCACTGGGCCGGTACAAGCCTCTCTACACACATAGATCTCTTTCCAAACACGTTCCACCCAAGGCTCTCATAGCATAAAATAACTTTGAGGCTCATTACTACAAGACTTATTAGAGTGGAACTATTGATTTTTTTTTAGTATGAATCATTAATTAGTACTAATTCAATAACCTTGTGCATGGAGGTAGACAAATGAGTGGTGATTCTCCCCGCCCAGCTACACACATTCAAGTAACATTGAGGAGGGCCAACATCTGAGAGAATTCAGAGCAGGGGGTACAAGGACCCAGGCAGTAGGTGAGAGAAAAGGGATAAAGAAGGAAAACATTAGAATTCACTCTTTAGTTTTCCAGACAACAGATTGGCCCTGACAGGTCTGTCTCTGACATGGCATTAATTATTACCACAAGCTCTGAGCAGGTCAAACTTGGGCGGACTTAAAGATTATGCAGACAGGGGTTGGAGGCCAGGGAGTCTTATCTACAAATACCTGGCCCTTTATCTGTGTTTCAGGGCTCAGCACAGCGGTGGCGGTGGGAGGGGGAGGCTGGAGTCCCTGCTGACAGTGATCTTATCATTCCCCATGAGTCTTTCATTGATGACTGGCTTCGCCTGCTCTTTTACAATATGTTGCTCACCAATATAATTTCTGTCAGTCACTGGGCCCTGATGTCATCTAGGCTTGGGAATTGTGTTATTGAGCTAACATTCATTGTCAAAACTTTACAAGATAAACCTGTTTCTCCTCAACCTATAAATGTGTTGATTTTCCTATGCTGCGTATATTGAAGGGCCTTTAGACTATTAACGTCTTCACTGAAATCCTTTCTCACATGTGTGTGTGGGTGTGGGTGTGGGTGTGTGTCCCCTTCTCCGCCTCCCCTTCCCTACCGGAAGAGGGGTGACCTCTTCTCCATCCCACACCCAATTTCTTGCTCCCGTTCCTAAAGAAAAAAAATGTCACTGTTCCTTGTACTTTTACAAAAGACTTGATGTCACAGAGGGGAGTCACTATGTGGCATTGTATGGGAGCGTGTCCCGGAGCATTAGGAAGCCAGGCTCCTGAGCTACACTAATTCTGTCCAGCCTCCCACTCCCACTCCAAGAAAAAGTAAAACTACAGTGTCTCTCATATAAGAAAATGTGGTGAAGTGAACTTTCGGAACATAAGGATTCTCATGACTCCAATTTTTATCTTTTTTTTTTTTAAGGATTTATTTAATTTAGAGAGAAAGAGTGCATGTGTTGGGGGGCGGGGAGAGGCATGGAGGCAGAGGGAGAGAGAATCTTAAGCAAGCTCCACTTTGAGTGCAGAGCCTGACATGGGGCTTGATCTCACAACTTTGAGTTCATGACCTGAGCTGAAACCAAGAGTTGGCTGCTTAACTGACTGCACCCCTCCAGGTGCTCCCCTTCCCTGTGACTTCAATTTTTAAATCACAGCTGTGGGTGTCCAGAAAGTGGGGGTGGGGAGTGTAGGGATTGAGGGTGATGTGCTTTGATTGGCACCAGGGCAGGGAGGTCTGCTCTGAGTAGAAATCAGAGGTAGCTCTGCTCAGAGATAAGGTGAGGCTATTCCGCAGGGGGTCAAGGAGGTGAGGAGCCTAAAGGCAGCTGGGACTTGCCTGTCTGTCACTGAGTCATTGATGGATAATCACTGATGGTAAGAATTTGAATCTGAACTTGAACTGTCTGTGAGCAGTGCTGCTGTCACCATTGTCACTATTCTCCTGGGCTTTGTTTCCACCTGCACCAAGATTGTCAGTTCTGCTTTTCCTGTTTTATGTCTTGTATACTCTGCTCTGTGCGGTGGATGTGCTTCTGAAGTGTTGTGAACACATTTCGGTTTTAAATGACCTATTGCATTCATCTTAATACAGAAAAGAATAAAGAAAACAAAGTAGTCTAAAGTCTCATCACCTAGATAACCTTGTTCATGTATTCTTTAAAGAATGAATATTTACATGGCCAAAATATATATATTTACAAAGTGCAAAGTGTGAGCTGTACCAACGCTACCATTAGTACACGTGGTGAAAGCACTTGATGTCATCTCAATACTTAGCACCGCCCTTCGCATTAGAGTCTGTAGGTGTACAAAGCCCTATTATGGAATATAGCCATGAGTATTATAAGAAACACGTTCTTTTAAAGGACTTTCTAATTAAAAAAATGTATATACAACAATGAATAAGGAAAGCATCACCCTGGCCCAAAAAAGAGGCTGTTAATCTAATGAATCAAAGAATTATTTGATTCACAGTTGCCTTTTGTTTGTCTTACACTGTTTTTTAAAATAAAAGTTGCCAACATTTAAAAATCAGGAGAGTTCACATAATAATGGTTTCCTTTAAAAAATCTGAAGAAAGGGTGCCTGGCTGGCTCAGTCAGAAGATTGACTGACTCTTGATCCCGGGGTTGTGAGTTCCAGCCCCACATTGGGTGTGGAGATTACTTAAATAAATAAATAAACTTTTAAAAAAATCTTAAGAACTATTCACAAGGGGCCTGCATCCCTACATGGCAATGACCTTAATTGCTGGGGACCTGAGCCCCCTTAGTGTGTGTCCTCCCGTTTGCCACAAGCCCCATCCACATGCCCCGTGGTGGACCTGGTGCTGAAGCCTGAGGTCTCTTGTTACTTATCCTCAGGCCTGCCCTTTCTTAGAGTAAAACATTTCAGAACCCGTGGTTCTATCAAAAGTAGGGGGATAAAGCTATTCCAGGAGGGTCACAAGCTTTTTCTTATACTTGGCCGACCTCCCTGAAGGCATTAGGGTTTGCAGTTCCAATTGAAGACCTGCAGAATGTTGGAGCTGAAAAGGACTTAGAGGTCAACTAATCCCAGCCACTTGTTTTTTATTTCAGAGAGGTTTGGCTGCCTTCTGATGGCTCCTTATTGAGAATTTTCAACGTATCAGCTTTATTTAAGTTAATACAGTCACAGTTATAGTAAACAAACTTTGTATCACATGATCACATTTTTTCCTGATTTACCAACTTTTCTGTGACTTGCACCAACGTGTACTGTAAAAGGGGGCGAGTGGATGGGGACTATTCAAAACTAGAAATGGATCACAGAAATCTTTACTTCCGGGAGTAGGAAGAGAACAGCTTAAAACAGGAAGAAGCAATGATTATTACAAGATGTGGCCTGGTGGAGTCAGTCCCCGTATGTGACCTGGACAGGGTGTCATCCTACCCAAGACCTACTTCCCCCATCTGTGAAATGGGGGTAATTATGCCTTATCTCAAAGGGTAGTGCAGAGTAATTTACACAATGTAAGTAAATGTTTAGCATGATAATGAAAAGTTTAAGTAGCAGGATCTATCTTTATTATTATTACTAGAATAATCATCCTGGACCCCAAGGTTTTTAGTCACATAGTCATTCAGTACATATGCGTTGAGCCGTGTCACCATGTATAAGACACTCGAAGTCTCTGTGTCCCATTTTCTTGTCGGCTCAAAGGGACAATAATGCTGGCCCCTCCCCCACACTGACGAGTCAGGAAGTCAACTACGAGTGTGTTTGTGAGCCACTTAGTGGTGTTTACAGTGCTGAACAAATTGTTATTACCACTTTGCTGTTTAAACTAAGTTGTTAAAGTATTGATAACTAGGGTTTCCAAAGATGCCTGAACTAACCCAAGTTACTTAACCTTCATTAGGATTTATATTTTTCTTGGGGTGCCCCAGTGGCTCAGTTGGTTAAACGTTCAGCTCTTGATCTCCCCTCAGGTCTTAATCTCGGGGTCATGAGATCCACACTGGATGTGGAGTCTACTTAAAAAAAAAAAAAAAAAAAAGAAGAAGAAGAAGAAGAAGAAAGGATTTACATTTTTCTCAAGCTCAACTCACCAAGTGAATGAAGTGCCCAGTATTATCCAACCAGAATATTGAGATAAGTCTAGAGGAGATTTTCTTACGTGCCTTTACTTTATCTGCTTCCCAGAAATTAAATCAGAGGAGAGAATGCTGGTTTAGAGGGATAGACTAATGAATAATTTGCATTTGTGGATTTTTTCTAAAACAAACAAAACAAAACAAAACAAAAGCATGAACTAACAGGACAACATGAAAATGTGCCTATTTCACTCAAGTATAAATTGAGGTCAGAAGCGGACAAAGAATGTGCACGCAATTAACTTTTGGTTGTCCCCTCCCTAGGTCTTTGAGGGGTTTCCAGTTTCTTTGTTTCTATGTTCTTACTCACATTCTCCACTCCCACTTGGGCATTTTGGACGCTGGTCAGCTTGCGGGTTTTCTAGGACGTCGGGACACCTAGATGACCTTACTGGGTGCAATACTAGCTAAGTAAAAGCTAGAAGCCTACACCGTCACTTTACTGAGATTTCCGAGTATACCTTTCATATTTCCTTAATGTAGCAGTAATGTGTTTATGCATTTGTTTCTTTGCGCATTTTGTCAAATATTAAAACTCTACTTTTTTATGGCACATATTAGCATATAAGCCTTTATTCCAAGAGGTATTTATTTTTTCACTTGTAAAAAAAAAAATAATGTTTCCACATAAAGAACTCTGTTATATCCTAAAGGACTTCTGTCTTTTGTATTCAGGATAATAAAGACTTTAAAGCAAAAAAAAAAAAAAAAATTACCACCATGAGGCACTTTTTTATCACATGACAAGGGGCTATGGCTTTGAAAAGTGTGGTGAGGATAGAAGGCCTACCCATGTTTCATTTACATCGGACCGGGAGCCTGGACTGGGGGAAGAACCCAGGACAGCCCTGGGCCAGAAGTTCTTTCTAGTTACTGGCAGTGTGCCTGTGAGCCTGGCTATGCATGTACAGGAGGGTCCTCATGGTTGATCAACGTATAAAGTATATTTTTCTAGTTGAGTGTCTCCCTGTTGTGGTGGTGTCTGGAAGATGGTGTACATTGTATTATTGACCTAGGTGGACATGTTCAGAGCAAGTCAGAGGGAGCTCAGCATTATGTCAGAGCGGGATCAAAAAGACAGTGTGTGGTTATTTATGCATTAATTTATTAATTTGCTTATTCAGCAGGTATTGAGTACCTGCCATGTTCTAGGCATCAGCATTGTAAGGAGGGAAAACGAGCAATATCTGTACCCTTGTGAAGTTTACATTGTATAGGGGAAGATTGGCATTAATTAAATAGTCTAAATAAATGTACAAGATATTTACATAATTGTGTGTTGTGAGGGCAATAAGGGAAGTAAAGAGGAGATAAGATCCTTCCCATCAGAGAAGACCTCTTTGATGATATCACACTTGTATTAAGACCTCCCCGTATGCGTTAGTTAGCCAGTGTCAACGACAGGGAAATAGACTGGGCAAAGGCAAAGGGCAAACTGTTCCTTTGCCCAGTCTATTTTGTACTCTTTTGAGTACAAAAGCCCAAAGACAACAAAAGGACTGGCATGTTTGGACAACAGAAGGGAGGGAAGGCAAGGGAAAGGGTAGTATGGCATGACCTTGGACGGTTTGGGAGGGGGCCAGACCATGTAGGACCTGGCCACCATTGTTTCTCACCTGACTGCTGAAACAGCAGTGCTTAGAAAGGACAGCGGCTTGGACTGGAGTCAACGCAATGAGAACAAGAAAGCTGGAAGGGTTTAAGATGTATCTTAGAGGTTAAGAGTGACAGAACTGAATGAGGGATTGAAGGTCAGGAATGAGGTAAAGAAAAGAAACAGGATGGGCAGCCCGGGTGGCTCAGTGGTTTAGCGCCACCTTCAGCCCAGGGCATGTTCCTGGAGACCCTGGATCGAGTCCCACGTCAGGCTCCCCACGTGGAGCCTGCTTCTCCCTCTGCCTGTGTCTCTGCCTCTCTCTCTCTCTCTCTCTCTGTCTCTCGTGAATAAATAAATAAAATATTTTAAAAAAAAGAAAAGAAGAAAGAAAAGAAAAGAAAGAAAAGAAAAAGAAAAGAAAAGAAAAGAAAAGAAAAGAAAAGAGGAAAAACAAGGAGGACTCCTAGCTTGACTGACTGGATTGTGGTGCCATTTTCTGAGGCTTAAGAGACATAACTTGCCAGACCTCACTCAGTTGGGACATTGAAGTGTAGTCTGTGTGAATTTGCTTTCTTCATCTTTTTAATCTGTGAAGTGAGATTGATAGGCTAAATTTCCGAGATACCTTCCAGATTGGCAATTAGGTTCTCGTCTAGATTAAACTGTGAATATAGAAACATCCTGACATATTAAGTAATATTGTCAGATCCTGGTATTTGATAAATGGTACTATTTTGGAATTAATCTTCTATATCAAAACTTGTATCCAAATTTGAGGAAGTGTTTTTTACTCATGCAAACAAAAGAAGAGGTGATTTTGGTCCGTTTTCTCTTGGACACAATGTTTTTCATGAGTCTTTCAGCAACAAGGTAGTTTGTTCTGTAAAGTATAAACTGCCGCTTGCAACCCCTAACTAAGACTACAAAGCCCAAAGGATAAATTGCTTACAGTGAAGCATTTTTTTTAAGATTATGCTTGGGACTCCACCCAGGAGTCAGGCAGGTTTCTACAGAGAGGAAATGGTGACATTTCAGTGATCCTAAAGAACTGCCTGCAGCTCTAATTCCACCATCTGGGGCTAACCCATTTTGGCCAGGTCTAAGATTCTAATGCTAAGAAAAGCAGTCCCCACTGTCTCAAAGCAGTAAATTTCTGAAATCCGCGACATAGGATAGATCTTTTAAACCCACAGAAACATTGGAATCGTGTCCTTGACAAAGGAATTGGCAAGCCATGAATCTTAAGTATATCCAACAGCATGTGAGTAAAGCAAAGCAGCCACTCTAAATCTATCCACAGACCCCCTTATTGGACTATAAGCCCCTGAATCAATTAAGATGCTACAAGGAACAGAAAAATCCAACTTAAAAAGCCATGAGCAGTAAAGATACTTAATGTCTCACAAAACAAGTCCGTTTCAGGCTGGTTCAGCAGTTCCGTGGTATCTTAGGGACTCAGGCTCTTTACCTCTCTGCTCTTCCCGCAGAGAGAGCCTTGACCCTGAGGCCTATCACCTCGTAGTTCACGATGGCTGCCACACTTCTGGAAAACACCTGAGCTAACACTGGACCAAAGAAGTGGATCGTTCTCTTCACTGTGTTTCCTGTAGTGAGAGAGAAAGCCTTTCCCAGAAGCCCCAAGCAGACATCCCCTTAAGTGCTTGTCTGTGGAGCACCCAGCTCCCCCCGCCTAGATAGTAGGACTTGAGCCTAGACTGGTTCCCCTCTCTTTTATTTCCTTCACTCTCTATGACCTCTCCATTCAGGTTTTAAATCATCTGTCTCCTACCCTCTATCTCTGTTTACTGCGTTAATTCAGACCTTCATTATCTCTATCTTTCTCCCTGGTTCCTCTTTATCTTCCGTATTGCCACTGAGACGATCTTTTAGAACACATATCTCATCATGACACTATCCTGCTTAAAACCCTTCAGTGATTCTTAATCACATATACGATTAAATTTCAATTCTTTTCTGGCTGTAGGAATGACCTCTCCCTTCCCTCTTTTATTAAAAAAAAGACTTACATGGCAGCTCAGTACAGCTTACAGATGAGTGTAGAGCTGCTGTGCTGAAATGGGATAGGGAAAGGGCCCATAGCCAGGTGGATCCCTCTGCTCTTCTCACCAAGAGGCCCCAAAGCCCTTCCCTGGATCCCCAGCAGTACAGGCAAATCAGAACACCTACACACCAGTCGATGTGGACCTCAGGAGTGTCAACCAGGCTAGTGGCACAGGCTTAGATGGTAGTGGAGGCCAAGGTCAGGAACGCGGTCTCTCAGAGTGCGCAGAGTGAGAAGCAAAGAAGGGAAGAGGGTCAAAGAGACATCTCCAAGAGGTCTGTACATGCTCTGCCTCCCAGCAGTGCATATCCCAAAAAGTTTCTGTTTCACCTTCAGACTTCACGAATGTGCCTTATATTCTTTGATCATGCTAGATAAGTTAATCCAACAGATGCTTGAGAACAAAGTGAAAATGGTTGAAGACCAAAAGGCAACTCATAGCAAAAACTGAGAATAATAATTTCTGATTGTATGAATTGTTTTTGTGTTTACATTTTCACTTTTAGAGTGTTTTTTAAAGGTAAAAGATTTGCAGTTTGCTTGGAATCCCTGAGATTAGCCTTTTTTTTTCTTTCACAAAGCTTTTCATATCAGAAATCCTGAGTTATTTCATGTATTTCCATTTCTTTTTTTTTTTAAGATTTTATTTATTTGAGAGAGAAAGAGAGGGAGCACAAGAGACAGCAAGCACAGGCAGTGCGGGGGGAGGGCAGAGGCAGAAGGAGAGGGAGAAGCAGACTCCCCACTGAGCAGGGAGCCTGCCCCTGCCAACATGGGGCTCAATCCCAGGACCCTAGGATCGTGACCTGGGCTGAAGGCAGCTGCTTAAAGGACTGAGCCACCCCAGACACCCCTATATTTCCATTTCTGATCAAGGCCGTTCTGAATTAAATGGGCTTCAGAATGGAATTTCAAACTGAAATCTAATACTTGAATATACCGAATATTCTAATTATCCTCCTTCCCCTTGCTATTGACTTGTATTTATTCTTTATGTCCACTTGAGAATTCAGTCTTGTTTATTGTTCTGTGAAGGCTAAAGAGCTTTTTAGATGCAGTTTACATGCTGTTGTAGAATATGACCTTCTAAATGAGGAGGGAAATATTAATGAAGGCACTGACGGATAATTTTCACAAGCAAAGGCGTTAACAGTTTGAAGCAACAGCTTAATGGGTTGAACATTCCAGCAGGCATCCGCATCCTCCGTGACACTGTCAGAAGGGAGGGAGGAGAGAGGAAAGGGCTGGGCAGAGGACACGAGGCAGGGAATAAGGCCAGGCCCCAGGTGGACCAGACCGTCCCTCTCTGTTTGCTTTTATCCATTCTCATTTCAAAGGGTTTCAGAAGAGCTTGTCCTTTGAACAGTCTGAGCCTGTCAGTCAGTCTGGCTCCCCTTCTGACTCCGACCACCCCCACCCCACCTCCCATCCACCTAGATCTCATTTCTGTCATCACTGCCGGGTTTTCTGCTTCCACCTTTATAGTCTTCCCCCATCGCCCCCTGGAGCTGCCCTGTTTCTGGTGACCAATCTTTGCGTTAGGCTTTGTATAGGCAAGTTTGTATAGGCAGCTCCTTCACGGCTCCCTGGAGCGCCACGGGATTGGGCTGTTGACGTCTGTCATTCACTGCCTTTCCCAGACCCTCTAGCCAAGGAGCCCACACAACCCCCTTCCTCCCCACTTTGAACAGGAGCTCCATAGAAATTAGGCACCAATGAGAAGCAAAAAAATAGCTATCAGTTGTCAGAAGCTTCAGACTGATTTTTATTCTCTCCTAATCCTTTTAGATGTGATATGTGTTTAAATTAAGAGGAGCAGAAACAAAAATGATTTGGGAAGATGATAATGTTAGCCTAGCTTATTTCTGTAACATTCTAACATGGTTAGGAAAATTGACTGTCAGATTTGATCAGTGTTGTTGAAGTGAACAGCCATCATTCTCAGAGTGTCTGGAGTTAAATTCTCACCCAGCAGGGGCAGTTTTAATGACTGAAGAATCCGCTAACAACAAGAAATAGCTGAATCTCCATGCACTGCTCACCTCTTCCATCGCCTCTCTCTTCGGTCTTTCAGGTACAACGTGTCTGATTGCTCTGCTGTCAGATAAGGACCTCACCGTGGCCAACGTGGGTGACTCAAGAGGGGTCCTGTGTGACAAGGACGGGAACGCCATTCCTCTGTCTCATGATCACAAGCCTTACCAGCTGAAGGAGAGAAAGAGGATAAAGAGAGCGGGTGAGCTTGTGAACACCTCCAAGGACTATCTGCCATCCTGTTCTGTGAACCAGGTGGCTTGCTTGGATGGCCTGTGGGGGATAAGATGTTCAGTTACCCGGTGATTAGTAGAGATCAGCGAAGAGGCTGCTGCTGAGGTAGCGGAGACTTGACTTTGTGACATTTCTTGTCAAATAAATGGCCACTGAACTTGCCCTTCTTTATGGCCAACATTCCAAAAGAACCGCCACCCCCCCTCTTCGAAAAGCCCTTTACTAGTTTAAAGGCTAATGAGATCTTTGGGCTCCTGCTTGCCATACCCTGTTTCCCTCCAGCCATACCAAACTACTAACCGTTCCCCCAGTGAACCGTGTTTCTGCTAGCTCTG
This sequence comes from Canis lupus familiaris, assembly GCF_011100685.1. Classification (NCBI taxonomy): domain Eukaryota; kingdom Metazoa; phylum Chordata; class Mammalia; order Carnivora; family Canidae; genus Canis; species Canis lupus. Next base: position 27,275,843 of record NC_049255.1, read on the forward strand.
TGCCTTGGCAAGTGCGTCCCCACTGTCCAGTGGTTGACAGTGATTTGGCCTTGAAGAACCAGTTTAAGGGTATCCTTTTGGAAGCCTTCCCTGTCACCGAGCCAAAGGTTCCCCCAGTCTGCGTTAGGTGCCCCTTCATCTTTCCCAACATCCTATGGGGCTAGCCAACTGGGTTACCTTTCACGATGTAGGAACATACTTGGCTCTCTTATCAGGAGGGTATCGGGAGTGGTCACTACAGGCCTCACCAAAGTGACATTAGGACAAAGACTTGAGGGAAGATTATCAGTTTTCATGATTCACTTTGGGGGATTCTTTTCTACGTATGGATGGGAGGAATCCCTTCCTCTCCACACTGGCAAGTGCAGCATGTAGGCTCTGCACGACATGCCAGGCGGCAGGCCCACCAGCTGTCCAAGGGGAGCTCGTGTACCCTGGGTCTCTAACCAGAATGGGCCCCTGCTGCCCAGGGTAATTGCAGCTGACTCTTGGCCTCTGTGGGTCAGCCTCTGCCCAGAACCTAATCAACATCTGAGTTTTCACAGTAGGGAACTGTACTGTTGAGTCAGAAAGTGTTGAATTTTATTACAACCTCCTGCTTCAGTAACTGCTTGAGATGCAGAATAATTTTTAATGAAAGCTTTAGTCAGGGTTTCTGTTGGTGGGATGGAACAAACGATGTTTTAGGAGCATCTAGCAAGCTTTGATGAGCTGCAAGCAAATAGTCTGGCTTCCTTCCTTACAAAGACACCATTTCCCCATGAGTCTGCTGTGACCCTGGACTTAAAATACAATTAGCCTACTCTTGTGGAAGCACAGGCAAGGAAGGATGTATGTGTATACGATGCCTGGAAATGTCATCTTAGCATCCAGCGTGCCCTTCTGAAATGGTGTTCCCATTCGATCCTCCCTCCTCATCCCTGCCGTCCCCCCCTCCCCGCTGTACCCCCACCCTACAGGAATGCTTTATAGACGCCAGTTTGGACACTGTCTCCAAGGAGGTTAATCTAACCTGCTATGTCAAGGGTGTATTTTATAGCAAGGCTTAAGGGACAGTGATTGGTTTTATTACTTTTATGTGTATTTTCTCTGACCTCAGCCTTCTTTTCAGGACATTTTTTCCTTGTCCTGCTTAGCATAACAATACACTGCCAGCAGCCTGGGCCAAATACTTGTTGGTCCCTCTGTCTTCACTCCTTTTGTTGTTGCCAACAACAGTAATGGTATCAGCTGCCATTTATTTTTTGCTCTCTGCTGGGAGCCAAGCCTAGTTCTTTCCATATGCTTTATCTTTACTTACCCTATGAGGTTGATAATGTTACCCTCATTTGACAACCAAGGAAGCAGAGCCTTAAAGAGGCATGTGTGCCCCAGAACACACAGCTAGTGAATGGTGAGACAAGAATCAAGACCCAGGACACTGACCCCGGAGCCCATGCTCTTGCCTACTAGACCATACTTCCTGGAATGTTCTCATATATCCCTGCCCATAGAAGTCCTACCCATTGCTCAAAGCCCAGCTTTATTGCTCATTCCTCCGTGATCATCACAACCAGATATATTGCTCCTCCTCCATCTGACTACAGCATTTAACAGGTACTAGTTTCTTCCTGAAAGAAGACTGTTTGGTGCTTACAGTTGTTAATATGTGTAGCTTTCCCTTTCTGCCAAACTATCTACTTCTTTAGAGAGAGGTCTGGATCTTGTATAACTCCGTAGCCTACAAATTGCCTTGCATGGAGTATACATTTAATAAATATCTGACAAATAATATGTGAATGAGCAAAGTTCTAGCTCCCTTAAAGAAAAAATACAGGAGAATATCGAGTGCATGTGATATTCAGGCACTATGCTAAGTGATTTATATGGAGTAATTCCTTTATTTCTCACAACAGTGGAATAGGTACTGTGATAGCCCTCATTTTGTAGCCAGGGAAACCTAGAAGCTAGAACCACTCATCTGAAGCTACACATGGCTACAAGTGACAGAGCCAAGTATCAAATCTAAGCAGCCTGACCCAAAAGCCCAAGCCTTTAACCACTGTGCTAAAAAATACACCTTTCTTTAATCCCCATCCTATTTGGGGATCTGTTTTGCAATCTAGATGCACCCAAGGGCAGCCTCGAGCTAAATGAATAGCGCAGTGGTGGTCTCTGGTTCCCATCCTCGTGCCTTTCAGCACTCTTTTGCCATTGTCCTTGAATCCTTACCCTAGGGCTTCCTACTGTCAATCAATGAGCCACCAAGGTGTTATTAAAACCGATGCCCTCACCTATATGGATCTTCCTACCCTCAGTTATTTTTACTGATATATTCCTCAGAGCCTTTAAGATGCCAAGGATGAGGACATGAGGATCTACTGGTAGAGTGTGAAGCCTCAAGCCATGTGAGGTGAATGCTACTCCTTCCTGGCAGTGCCCAGGGGAGGTGCGGGGGCACATATGATGGATGGGCCTTTTGTATGCGCACCCAGACTCTACCGTGTGTGTGTGTGTGTGTGTGTGTGTGTGTGTGTGTGTGTGTGTGTGAGAGAGAGAGAGAGAGAGAGAGAGAGAGAGAGAGAGATCGGCCGCTCCAGCTAATGGGCTCCATCTTTCTTTGCAGGTGGTTTTATCAGTTTCAATGGCTCCTGGAGGGTCCAGGGAATCCTGGCCATGTCTCGGTCCCTGGGGGATTATCCGCTGAAAAATCTCAACGTGGTCATCCCAGACCCAGATATCCTGACCTTTGACCTGGACAAGCTCCAGCCTGAGTTCATGATCTTGGCATCAGATGGCCTCTGGGATGCTTTCAGCAATGAAGAAGCTGTTCGATTCATCAAGGAGCGCTTGGATGAACCACACTTTGGGGCTAAGAGCATAGTTTTACAGTCATTTTACAGAGGCTGCCCTGACAATATAACAGTCATGGTGGTGAAGTTCCGGAATAGCAGCAAAACAGAAGAGCAGTGAACCCTTCGGGGTCTCGGCTGCCTTAGACTAAAGGACTTTCAACACACTGGTCTCTTTTAATGTAGTCAAAGGTGTGGGAGTTACAGTTAGGATGAGCCACCTAGATGTGGGATTCCCCTCCCTGGTGGACATAGGTCTCTATGCAGGAATGGACAGAGGGTGCTCTTGGCCAGCGTAGCTGAGAGGCTGGAAAAATGGTTTCTTCGTGTTTTCCCAATTCTTTCATCCGATGTTCAAAATATATAAATATATAGCTGTAGATTCACATGTATGAGGTGAACGGCACATGTGCCATATATTCTCCCATTTGAGAGTCTTTGCAAGATCTCTTACAGGATTCTCTCCAACATCAGACTTTGTCCTCTCTTTGGAGCAGTGAGCAGGGCTGCAGGAGACGGGCTGCCGCGTCCCCCGTGAGTCTCGGCTGATGGGTCAAGGCCCGCTGCTGAGGGCAGAGCTATCCTGAGACTGCTCTGGCCTCCTGAACCCAGCTTTTCTGCTCAGCAGCAGCCCAGACACAGATTTGAGATGGTTTAATATTCCGTGGCTGCTTTTGGAGACCGAGGGAAGGAAGTGGGGAGGATGAGAGCCGCCTGCACAGCAGACATAACCTTTTGCCTTGGCTTCCTTTATTAGTTTAATAGACTCCCTGTACCACCTGACCAGTCTTCGTGCATTTATCCTAGTCGTGCATGACCTTAACCTTCTGCTTATACCTGACCTTATGTAATAGGCAGCTGTGAAACTTCACCACCAGACACCACAATTTTTTTTTTGTCTTACTAAGAAACCTATTAGGGGAAGCGAATAGAGTAAATCACAATACCATAATTTCTTCCATCTTTAAGGGTAGAGAGAGGAAAATAGAAGCCAAATAAGTCAAGGTGCCCTTTGGGCAATCTGCCGTTTGCATTAGGAGAGAAAGCTGGGGAAGGTCACCACCCTGAATTGAGCTCCAGTGACCATTTTTGTGGTCTCCTGTCCTAGTAGCTTTCAGGTGTCTCTCCAGAGGTGTTTCAAGAAGCAGTAGCCTAGAACTGAGTGTGTGTGTGTTCCCTGAAGCCGAGTACACTGTTCCCAGCGCAGTTTGCAATTTGGTGGTAAGATGCTGGCATGTGTTTCTCCTTGACAGTGGGAAGGCAGCAGCCTGTAACGTCTGGTTGCAGCTCACTGTCCACACCAGGTAGGTTGCCCCAGGCAAACACAAACTGCCCCACACCGTCCTGCATTCTGTGGCAACCACGCTGGCTGGGAATTCATGCTCTGACCTGTATTGTTAACTGGCTCAGGGTTATCCCAGGGCCAGGCTTGCTGCTCTTCATTTCCTATCACCAAAGTCATGTTTCCAATCTCAGTATTTTATAAATTAATTGATAGAGAGTTCTGGGTCATCTTGTTTGCCTGAGGTGACTCCAACAACCAAACAAGATTTTTGTTGTGTCCCTACCGCTCTGTGTCTAAAATGTCAAGGTGTCCACCTGGTTTTGTGCTTCTCAAGTGGGCACTCGTCATTAGAGCTTCTCAAAGGTCTAGTGCACTGGCCACACACGTCCAGCCCTCAGTCCCCTCCCTCCCCTGCCCTTCTTCAACGGTGGAGCTCTCCCAAAGCAGGTTCCAGGGGAGGACTTGGGAGGATGAAACGATTCCCTTGTGGCTCCCAAGGACCGCAACCTGTCTCGATTCCTCCAAGCGCTTACCTTTCTTTGACTGCAATGAGAATTAATAATGGTTTCCCAAGAGATTTGCTCACTTTTGTAAACTGTAACAATAGCATTTCCAACATTAGAATTAGAACCTTGTTTGTTTGTTTTTTTTAACTATACAGTGTTCTAGTGCAAAATATCTGTCACCATTTTAAATTGAAATATTTGCCTATTGAGAGGCAGTGAACATTTGGATGTATGTATTTAGGGCAGGGGTCACGAGAGGAATGTAGGAGACATGCTGGTTGTGTTCAGCAATGGAATGGTCAAACCAGGTGGCCTGAGCTTGGAGACCTAGGACATTCTGACTTTGGAGAGTTACCAAAGCCCACCATCTAAGTGAAGTTAAGGAATAAGCAGTTTTAGCATTTTATGCTATGCAGTCCATTTTCCTTTTTTATTTTTAACTTAGCTCTAAAACTCATAATGACAAGGGAAAGAGATTTTTAAATTCCATGATCATTGATAAAATCTAACATGAAAATAGACATGTTTTGGTGAAGATGAAAAAGCAAAGCTACAGGAAATCAGTGTTTGTTTACCCTTTACGAGGTCTTCCTCAGTGATGCCGAGGGCAGGAGTGCTCACTTCCCCCTGCGGCTGAGGTTCACCGGGTGTCTTCTAAAATTTGCTTTGTAGAATTAATTCATTTCTGAATTTAACCATGTAGTATGTGTCTTTCCTACTGCCTTTCTGCCTTTTTCCCTCCCACATTGGCTTGTAGATTTTGTAAAAGATAGACATTTTAGGCAAAATGGTAGCAGTTTGATTAAGAGTTATGGCTATAATCAGAGAACTTTGCTTCCTTCCTCTGTCCTGGAGCTCTCTCTGACCCTCATCCAGCTATTAGGGATCTGCAGGCATCACCCCGGGGGTGCCCTGTGGCTCATTTTCTAAGAAAGAGGGAAGCTGAATCTAGCCTTTAGGGAAATTGATTTGAGAAGTTTGCATGTGAAGCTTCCCTAAACAGCACTGCCAAAGCTTTGAAATTGTCACATGAGGCTGCCCAGACTCCCCAGCCTGAGTTCACATTGCCAATAGCCCCACGGTGCCAAATTTTGGGATGGTTTTACAGTCTTTTAGAAATGAACTTGGGAATGAATGACCGTCCACATGCTTGCGAACCCCCAGCAAGATGCCAAGCCCAGATCCTCATTAATGCACTGCTCTGCTGCTGCCCCACTGGTCATTTGTACTCTTAACAATGGGTTGGGATTGGGGGTGGGGGGTAGGACAAGATAGGGAAAATTTTTAAAAAATTCATTGTATCTGCAGTTCTCTAATCAAAGGAATAAATACTTACATTGAAAACTCCAAAGCAGTTCCCAAGACCTGCATTCATTTTATGTGACCAACTTGCCCAAGACACTGAACTCTAAAGTCACTATTCTAATATAACTTGACTGTGCACATGTGTACACATTACTTGTAATCAGTGGCTACATTCTATTCCTTTCCTTAGACAGAAGGTATTGGCCTCTTGTCTATGTAATAAGAGCGTAACAGAGAGTGTTTTATGGAGTGAAGGAGCATATGCAATCTAGGTCGTTTAAAACAGGGCTTATTTCATACAACTGTAATGATTTGAACCCACATACATTCTGTGCAAACAGGACTGCATGAGAATGATGGCATCATTTCAATCCTATGTGAAGTAATTCTGGGATATTGATTACATTATTTGCTTGGATCACTGGGATATCCAGCAATACATGAAGGATACACAAGGGAGTGATCACTTTTTCCTTTACCAGGTATATCTTGATTTTCCAGATCTTTTCCCCTGAGTTATGCCATACCTAATATTCTTAGAACCTCGTCAAGGAAGAAGGGTTAGAAAGGGCAACATTTCACTGTACATTTGAAAATATAAGAATACATGCTCTGGATGAAGTTTTATTCTTCAATGATTCAGAAATGATATTTTCTCCTTTGACCCATCATCATTAGACTGATCTTCCCTTAATATTCTCCTAAAATTGCCTTAGCTGGTCACACCAACATTCCTGAATCAGCTTTGCAGAAATGACTTGACTGTTAGATACCATGCTGGGGCCTACTTAATTGCCTCTAGATTAAATCATTGGTATCTAGACTTCTGGGCTACTTAGTGGAACACTGCAGGAGTAAAAGAATCTGCTGTTCCCCAAAGTGTGTTCCAAGAACACAAGTTTCAAAGATGATCTAACTATAGGGTTCCATGGTTAAGTGAGTTTGGGAAAATATCTTAAAAGTTAGTGCATATAAGCACATAGAAGGTTTTAATATAAATTTCCTATGGGGGAGTGGCAAGGGGGGTGCGGCGGGGGGACATGACAAACCACAACTGTAATTTCAGGTAGCTTATTGTTTGTTTTCCAGATTAATTTGGCCAGAGAAACTTTTCTGAGTGACACCTAATAACATTCCAAGGAGCTCATGTTCCATAGGGCCCACATTGGGAAATTCTGGTGTATGGAAATATTAGTATCTTCTCATTCACTGTGACTCTTAGCAGCACAATTTGCAATTTTGAAACACTAGTCCTTTCCGTATGAGGCTGATTTGTTAATGAAAGCAGTGTTAAACAGTATGACCTAATAAGACCCTTAGCAGCCTCCCATTGATAACAGAAGCCCAGCAATGCTACCTGAAGCTCTAAACTTCTCTCTTCTTGTCTATGAATAATAAGCAGGAGCCTTGCCCTATAGCTAGGAATTTCTCAAATTCATTCCAAGAACTTTCAGTTGGGTTTTTGAAGTTATCTTTGCTTTCCAGATTGAATCAAAATAAATATTTTTACATTTTATCACCATGTGAAAGTTTTAAAATACATATTTAATAGAAAAGGAGGGAAAGGGGCAGCCTAGGTGGCTCAGCGGTTTAGCGCCGCCTTCAGCCCAGAGCATGATCCTGGAGACCCGGGATCAAGTCCAGCATCGGGCTCCCTGCATGAAGCCTGCTTCTCCCCTGACCTGTGTCTCTGCCTCTGTGTGTGTGTGTGTGTCTCTCATGAATAAATAAATAAAATATTAAAAAAAAAAAAGAAAACGGGGGAAAGACATTTAGTTATATAATTCATTTTAAAATTTTAACTAGATTTTTAAATTATTTATCCATTGTATAATAATGGAAATGTAAACTATTAACACTTAATTTACTCTTTCCTCCATCATTCTTTCCAGATTCAGTGAAATAATCAAAAATCAATCAAAGCTCATTCATTCTAAAATCCCTATTCCATGTTGTCCCACCTTTCACATTTTATGTGTAGGATTAAGTTTGGTGAGTTATCTTTTGCCTAAAATGTAGGGCTTGACTATAGCTCCATACTCATCACTCTTAGCCTGGGCAAGGCTGGGAAGCTCTGGGTAATCCCAAAATAATGGATGAAATCAATTTTGTCCAAAACACAGTGCACAGTGAGTTTAGGGTAAAGTCATTAACTCAGAATTACCTCCAGTGTGTAGGAATATATCTATCCTGTGGACATTATCCAAAATAGTAAGCAACCCAAAGTAAAATTGATTAAGCTGGGTGGCAGATTTCCGAGGACAAGTGACAGTTGACACTATAAGGCTTCCCATGAGATATGTGCTTCTAAACATGTTTGGTAGTATGTAAATTTTTTGCTAATTCTCAATGCTTTATTATTTTTTCTTTTTACCACTGTTCAGCTCAGGCTGTTTAAGTAATGGTGGATTATGATAATTTTGATGTGTTTAGTAATGACCACACCCTCATTTGTACAAACACTCTAATAAATTCCAGTTAAGGACTTTGAAGAAAGCACATAGTAGCTGTTCATTTTAACAAATCATCATAGGTAGGCATTTTCACAGTTTGAAACTCTGCCAATAAGCAAGCAAACAGCAAAGGTGTAGTTTATATTTAGAGATGTGGTTCCATTAATTCTAGAAGTCCTATAATCTGGCATTATTTAAACACAAAATCCCCTCTGACATTTGCCAAATCCAAATTAATCTTAAAATCTCCAAGGACCTGAGTCCTTTGCTCTGAGCACAAGAGGATTGCTATGAAGGTTCTGGTGGCAGATTGTGATGGGGAGGGTGGGGGTAGGACAGTGTGCCTGGCTCACTCACTGTCTCTGTAGGAGAGGGACTATCAGCCACCCTCTCTCTTCACCTTTTGTCATGAGGAAATTCAGACGTTAAAGATGAATATCATGCATTATCTCAACATGGTTCTATATAAATCTGACAATGCATAATTTAAAACGTGTTTACACAGATGCAAAGGTAGAAGTAATAATCAAGGAATTGGAGAAGAAAACCTTTAGCGGGGATCCCTGGGTGGCTCAGCGGTTTAGCGCCTGCCTTTGGCCCAGGGCGTGATGCTGGAGACCCGGGATCGAGTCCCACGTCAGGCTCCCCACATGGAGCCTGCTTCTCCCTCTGCCTGTGTCTCTGCCTCTCTCTCTCTCTATCATGAATAAATAAATAAATAAACTTAAACAAAATAAATAAATCTTTAAAAAAAAAAAAAAGAAAGAAAACCTTTAGGGCACCCAGATATTAAAAATGTAAAAAGTAGGTTTCCCAAAATTTGGATTATCAGACTTCTGTCATAGCAATTGCGAACACCTGCACACAGATCAGTAGAAGGCACTTGTCCCCACATGGTACCTATTCAAACAGGAGGCTTCCTACTTAGCATATTGGCTAATGCCTTTTTTACATGTTAATAAAGACAGAATTCTAAAGCTTTTATAGGACTGTTAGTACAGACAGTCACATCTAAGAAAAATAGTTTGGAACATTTTTTAATTTGAAAAAAGGCAAAATTAATTTCAGTATGTTCCAAGTTGGAACGTAAAGAAAAGCATTTTAAAGAAAATATAAAAGACAAAAGTAAAAGAGTGATATAAAAGGAAATATTTTAAATTAAGAAAAGGAGGCATATTTTATGACTTTATGAATCATGCTTTCTGATATTTATGTTTTTTTCTGAAGTTAAGGACACAACACTGAAATAAGAAAATGAACATTGAGTTATTTGTAAAGTTAGTAAAATTAGAGCCCCTATTCCATTCTTTCCCTGTGAAAATGAAAATGTGTGGTCTTATTTATTGCTGTCCTAAACCACCTTCATTGTCCCAGGTCTCTTTGCAAATCTTAGACTTAGACGTAGTTTTACTCTGCATCCTTAGAATTTTTCCATTTTGCAGGAGGAAATACCCCTTTTTTAGAATTTTTTAAATAGTGAGCTAGAGTAATAAGCCTTTCATTTTAGAGTGCTCAGATAAAACTGAAGTCAGATCAATGCAGTGAGCTACAAGTGCGAGTTGTAGACATAATTTTCTACATAAATTATGTAGACATAATTTTCAAATGCCAACATGAATACCAGTGAGTATTCAATTTATTTACTTTTTTTAGAAGATCTTATTTATTTATTTGAAAGAGAACACAAACAGGGGGAGGGGCAGAAGGAGAGGGAAAAGCAGACCCCCGACTGAGCAGGGAGCTTGATATGGGGCTCCATCCCAGGACCCCTAGATCACCACCCCAGCCTAAGGTAGACGCCTAACCGACTGAGCCAGAGTACTAATTTAAAACAGACAAACTACAAAAACAACAGGAAGATTCAATGTTCTTGCTCCGGGGGGTTTTCTAACCCATATAACACAAAGGATCATATTTACTCATATAATTTTTTAAAATGCCAATCACAGAGAAATGATGCCCAACAGAATGTTATCTCTTGTGCAAATTTTAAATTTCTGTCCTTATCAGTACATGTAAGAACAATGCTTAGTGTACTAATGAAGAGATAGATCTACATCCCGATGTTTGAGAAAAAACTAAAGCCATGGGATGTTAAGTGAGACTACTGCCCCACCATTTAGGCTTTAAGACTACAACCAAACAGTCTTCATGTGTTGATAATTTTGATTGTCTTTTTACCTCAGATATACATTCAGAAAATAGAGTAATAAATATAAAAATGGAGAAAATCCACTAACTTTTCCTTCTCTTTTAGAAAGCAGGGGCACCTGGCTGGCTCAGTCTGGGGAGCATGCAACTCTTGATCTTGGGGTCATGAGTTCAAGCTTCATGTTGAGCATAGAGATTAAAAAAAATTAGAAAGCAGTGTTAGCCCTCTTTAATTTGTCTGAAATACCTGTTCATATTGAAACATTAACACCTCCAACTTTGTCTTCAGTTTACCCTTTAATTACTAATGCAAATAGATTTGATTTATAGCACTTATGCACTTCAATTCAGGCTGTCTAGTTAAAATCTATTTTGCAATGCCTCAGTGTTCCTATGGCGAGCCAGGAAAAAGAAAACAAAGACAAAAAGAAAACATTTTAGTAAGGTCAGAGAATGGTTATTCTGACAAACCTGGAAAATAGTAAAGTTAATTCCAAAACACTTCAAGATGAACTATGTTCATGTACATAATTTCTATTTTTAACTATAAGCGTCACTGCATTTATAACAGATTGATCTACCTTGTGATCAGATTTAATTAGAAAAGTCATTATTGGGACCCCTGGGTGGCTCAGCAGTTGAGTGAGTTGAGTGCCTGCCTACAGCCCAGGGCGTGATCCTGGAGTCCCAGGATCAAGTCCTATGTCGGGCTCCCTGCATGGAGCCTGCTTCTCCCTCTGCCTGTGTCTCTGTCTCTCTCTGTGTGTGTCTCTTGTGAATAAATAAAATCTTAAAAAAAAAAGTTATTATTTTTGCTGTAAGTATATCTGCTTGTATGTTTTGTTCTTCCCTTTCCTTTTTTTTTTTTTTTTTCTGAGCATCTGCCATGTGCCAAGCAGAGACAGTCTGAGTAGATCTAGGGGTGAGCACTCAGGCATCATCTCTGCCTTCTTGGCGTTTACAGCCCAGCAGAGGCTTCATAGATATTATAACACTCATTATCGGCTGAATGGGGTGAAAATTGGCATCTTTCATGATTTCTTCCAATAGCCTTGGGTTTGTGAGAACAGTGCAGAATTAGACATTCTTTCCTACGCATAGGAGAGTGCATGACTCTTTCCCCAAAAGACTAGGGATATCTTGCAAATTCCATCAGATAATTACTCCATGTTAGATCACCTAAGTTTCCCAAGGATACAGTGAGAAAGTGAGACAGGGAGCCCCTGGGGACCAGGGAAGGGGTAAGGCTGTCCCAGCGGGAGGCCATCACTGAGGCCTCCACCCAAGTAGGATAGGTGCTATACAAGGACTCAGCAATAGCATGGTCGAAGCCAAGGTGTCCCTCCTTCCAGGATCCTTTCCTGGAGGAAAAAGAGAATTATTGGAAAAGAGAATAGGGAATAATAAGAACATCTCTCCATGGCCCATCTTAATTTTTGTTCCCAAGAAGCTATGTAGCGTAACAACCTTATACCCCCAAAACAGAACCGAGAACTGTGTTTATCAGCAGTGTTCCTGAATCTATAAATTAGCGAATTCATTACACAGAAAATTGACGTGTCTCAGGAAGATAATAATTTCTTGGTTTTAAATATGAACAGAAAACTAAATGCCAGATTTTTAAAAAAAATCATAAAGTTGGTATCCATAGTAACTTTAGACATTCCAGAGTCTAGGCATGGAATTTAAGTTTTATATTTTGAAGAAAATTGCAACATCTATTTTCAGTATGGCAAAGCAAAACTAAATACCAGACTTTTATTTTTAACCACATAGGGCACCACTTCTCTCTAAGTTCTTTGCCTGGTCATTCTCCCTGGACATCTCTTTCTGTTTATGCCAACTGCTTCTTTATCCAAGTAATAGTAGCTACTGCCAAATTACATTAGAATCATATTGAATTAGAATAATAGAAAGTGAAAGATAAGAGACTGGGAATATCTCATAGTGATTAGAAGTGGGAGGATTTTGTTGCCATTTTGTTTTTAAGCATGAGAACATATAAAAGAAAATTCAAATTAAGTCAAAACAAATTGTGATTTGGTAAGATTAAAACCAGAGATGGAGCCCCATTATTCAGGGAGGGAAAGAAGGAAAGGAGAGTTGGAGAGCGGAAGAGAAAAAAACCCCACATAATTGAGAGGTGTTTTTTTATGAATGGTATATCCCCCAAGTTCTGATCTCATCCCCCCCCCGCTGGATTTTGAAACAGTGACTTTGTATATAAGCTTTTACTAAGCAATTTTACCACCATGAAAGTTTTTCCATCAGCTTTTTCTTGATATTTTAAAAATTATAAGAGGTTGTATATAAAAAGATTCTAGGATCCATAATTTATTAGATAATGGTTTCTTTTAGGAATCTTCAGATTGTATTTAATAATTAAGTTGCAGGTCAAAATGACTGCTCAAATCAATCAGGCTTTCCGATAAGTTGGTCCCTGGAAACTATCCATAATAAATACAACAAAACCTTGGCAAAACCTCATTACTCTTGGTACTCCTCAAAGGTTTTTATACCTACAATTCTATATTTGTCTCTAAGAGACATTTGAAACAATGTTAAAATGTCAGTTTGGTGTAGAGCTCAGAGGATATGGCGGTGCAGTCCCTCAAGATGCATGGCGTGTCATTCAGGTCCTTTGATGTGTGCTAGGGGTAGATTTAGCCTTGTAGAGACTAATGTGTTCATGCAATCACTGATTCTGTGTTGTTGTATACAAAATGAACAGCTAAAAATTCACCCTTGATGACAAGATTAAAGCAAAAATAAACACATTAAAGTTATTGGACTTTATACATGGGATTGCTGCTCTTCTTTTCCTTTGGTTCAACTCATTTTCCACTCTAATATCTGCTCTGGAGTTTTTCCATTTCCCAGTGCTTTTCAGTGAGAGTAGCTGTGGAGTTGAGATGCCAGGTAGAAAACAGAAGAACAATTCACGAGCCAAGACCAAAGCACAACAGAAGCAAGAGACAGGAGATGTTGAAACTTTGGGTGTTTTCCTTTAGAACAGGAATAAGCCTGGCTCTGGCTCAAAACAAGGTAACTTTTAAAAGCGAATGCAACTAAAATGGTTTGTTGTTGACACAACACAACTTTTACCCAGCTTTATGCCCCGTCAACCAAGTTTGTATAGTATATAATCAGCATTAGGTGATAAGGGTTAGAGAAGCTGTACATACATGCCAACTCTCGCAACATGATATTACACACCTCTGAGAAGAGTGTTCAGAAGAGAACGACCATCTGCAAAGTTTCTCACAGATGCAGAAATGAACACTGTGGAGTCTGGACACAGAGAAAGAGCTATACATCTATACACGTGCACACATGTAAGATACTACTTTTAAGTATTCTAAAGGCAAAATGCTCAAGTGTGAATAGTACCTGGAACCTAGATGAAGAACAATAAAAGTGACTCTGCAGATTGCTGAATTTGGAATTGTGTGTAACAAAGCAGAAAAATATGGCTTTGGATTATTTTTCTCCTTTTCATTAAAATAATATATGATAGCCAGAGTAGAAGACGCCGCCCACAAATTCTAGTCTTCTATTCCTTTCTCTAGGTAGAAAATTTCTTTTCTTCTTTAAATATTTTTTAGAGGGGTGGAGTGGGGGGAGAAGGAAAGAGAGAATCTCAAGCAGGCTCCACACAGGGCCCAATACAGAGTTCAACTCCACCTCCAAGATCATGACTCAAGCTGAAATCAAGAGTCTGATGCTCAAGCAACTGAGTCACCCAGGTGCTCCAGAAAATCTCTAATATAGAATGAGGGATATGATTCAAAATTTCAAGATGAATATTTGTCATCTGGGGTAGAATAAGAAGTATAGACTTTTCCTTTTTTTTTTTTTTTTCCAAGACTTTTCCAATATCAGCCACAGACCAAAGAAACAGGAATCAAAAGCCACAAACACTCCAATTTCACTTACAGAGATGGGTTATATTCTCTCTTTCTTTCCCTCCTTTTGTTTTGTTTTAAAAATATAGTAGTGGCAATCTCTATAGTTTTTTGAGGTAACAACAAAAGATTCTGGTAGCTTAAGCAGAAAGAGGACTTTAAGGATTTTAATATAAGTGGTGCCTTGTGCAATTCAAGGTCCGTCAGTATTTAAGGGTAGTCTTGGGAACAATTCACACCTAAGACTCAAAAGCTGTGAAGGAGTCTACAGGGCTTCCTCTTCCAGCTCGAACAGATTAACTGGTATTGAACTAGGCCACCTACCATAAACAACTCTAAAACTGGACACTCTATATTAAGCAACTGTTTTCAGGCTTTAGACAACAGACAGTGCAAGACAGCAATCCTTTAGAGAAGGGATCACAAATTGTTCCATGATCAACTCAGCTGTGTAAGGGGACAGGTTTCTTTTTTTTTAAGATTTTTATTTATTTGAGAGAGAGAGAGAGAAAGAGAGAGTGCACAAGCAGCGGGGGAGGGGCAGAGGGAGAGGGAGAAGCAGACTCTCCGCTGAGCAGGGAGCCCAGTGGCCAGGCTTGACCCCAGGACCTGAGACGAAGGCAGAAACTTAACCAACTGAGCTACCCAGGTGCCCCAAGAGGACAGTTTTCTGATTGTAGCACAGCAAGCTAAAGTCCAAGCTGGACTGAAATGAAGATACAGAAATCAGAGTTTGGGGCAAGTGATGTGACTGGAATCTGTGGGGAGCTGTACAGAGGGGGAGCTTCAGGAGTTATGGGTGGGCCCCTTGGGAGCCCTTAGCTGAGGGATTTTACTGAGTGTGCCCAGGATGAAACACTGAAGCTTAACAGAAAGTGGCCACTGCTACATTGAGACTGGGAGAGAAATACTGGATACTGAGCATTGCTGGGGAATACCAAGTTCTGGCCCAAGAAGAGTGGAGACCTCCTTAACACTGTGAACAACCCTGGGGTGCCTGGGTGGCTCAGTCGGTTAGGCATATGCCTTTGGCTCAGGTCATGATCTTAGGGCCCTGGGACCAAATCCCCATGCCAGGGCTCCCTGCACAGTGGGGAGTCTGCTCCTCCCTCTGCCCCTCCCCCACACTCATGTGCTCTTGCTCACTCTCTTAAATAAACAAAACAAAAATCTTAAAAACAAAACAACAACAAAACAAAACAAAACAAAAAACCCCTACTATTAACAATCCTCACATCCAACCTGAGACACTTAGAGTATGCCTTAAGAGTAAAAACTACTATCTAGATTAAGGCTTACATCGGATCTAACCTAACTGAGCCTAAAACCAAGTTCTGGCAAGATCTACAAGGGAGGCTGAGGTAGGAAGTTGAGTTCCAACAAGTTAGAGGGGCTTGAGAACACCTTACGGTTTTATAGACTGGCTGAAACAGACCCTAACATGTACTCCCTTCCTTCGTCCAACCCTCCCCAAGCCTACCCCCAAAACAAAATCAAGATGATCAGCTAATAACTGAACTACTTATTAGAACAAAACACAAAAGTTAAAACTCTTTAGAGGAAGATAATAGAATCCAGAATATTTATATATTTATAATGTATCACTCACATTGTCTAGTATAATATAAAACCAAGAATCACCAGACAACAAAGCAACAGGAAGATGTGACCAATAGTCATGGCGAAACAGCAGTCAATAGCAACCACCTCTGAGAGGCCTAGTTACTTGATCTTAGCATATTGTACAGCAGTCATAATAAGTATATTCAAGGAACTAAAGGCAACTATGGTCTTAATGGAAAAAAAAAGGTAAGGAATATCAACAGAGAAATGGAATATTACAAGTGAAAATTCTATAACAGAAAGTAACTGGAATGAAAAATTCACTAGATTGGCATCATAGAACTTGGAGATGACAAAAGGAGTCAGTGAACTCGATTAATACAAATTATCCAATTTGAAGAAAAGGTGAAAAAAAAGTTGAAGGAAAAGTAATGGAAACTCAGGGATTCATAGGACATTGTAAAACAGTGTAAGATACATGTTACTCAAATGTCAGAAAAAGACAAGAGTGAGAATGGGGCAAAAGAATATTTGAAGAAACAATGGCCATGAATTTCTCAAATAGCAGGAAAAATATCGATATATGGAGCCAGGAAGATGAGCAAACCATAGGGAAGTTAAATACAAAGAAAGCACACCTCACAAAGAATGATCCAACCTAAAGTTCCTATGGTTGAAAGGTCCTGCTCTGAAACAATCAATTCAAAAAATAATTTTAAATAAGAGAAGTAGCTAAGAAGGCAATTGAGGAAATTACATGGAATATTTGTGCTTAATTAACTCAAAAGAGGGGAGGGAAGGAGACACAGAGGTACAAAATGAAAAGTAGATAATGGGATGGTATACATAAATCCAATCATATCAATAATTACATTAAATATTAATGGACTAAGCACTTCTTAATGAGGCAAGTCTCTCTCTCTCTCTCTCTCTCTCTCTCTCTCTCTCTCTCTCTTTTTGGATGTTGCTGAGACAACTGGGTATTTGTATGGGAAAAATGAACTTCAATCCCTTTCTCACTCTGATTAAAAATTTAAATTAGAGATGGATTATAGACCTAAATCTAAAACTTAAAACTCATAAAACTTCTAGAAGAAAATATAAGAGAAAATCTCACTGACCTTGGTGTAGGTAAAGATTTCCTAGGTGGGGCACAAAAAGCATGAACTATAAAAGAAAAAATGTGTAGGAATGTACAGTGATACAGTTTTGAGAACTATTTGGCATTTTATTTTTTTTCTTATTCTTATTCTTTTTTTATTTTTTATGATAAATTTATTTTTTATTGGTGTTCAATTTGCCAATATATAGAATAACATCCAGTGTTCATCCCATCAAGTGCCCCCCTCAGTGCCCATCACTCAGTCACCCCCACCCCCCGCCCACCTCCCCTTCCACCACCCCTAGTTCGTTTCCCTTAGTTAGGAGTCTCTCATGTTCTGTCTCCCTTTCTGATATTTCCCACTCATTTTTTCTCCTTTCCCCTTTATTCCCTTTCACTATTTTTTATATTCCCCAAATGAATGAGACCATATAATGTTTGTCCTTCTCTGATTGACTTATTTCTCTCAGCATAATACCCTCCAGTTCCAACCACATCGAAGCAAATGGTGGGTATTTGTCGTTTCTAATGGCTGAGGAATATTCCATGGTATACATAGACCACAGCTTCTTTATCCATTCATCTTTCGATGGACACCGAAGCTCCTTCCACAGTTTGGCTATCGTGGCCATTGCTGCTATAAACATCGGGGTGCAGGTGTCCCGGCGTTTCATTGCATCTGTATCTTTGGGGTAAATGCCCAGCAGTGCAATTGCTGGGTCGTAGGGCAGGTCTATTTTTCACTCTTTGAGGAACCTCCACACAGTTTTCCAGAGTGGCTGCACCAGTTCACATTCCCAGCAACAGTGCAAGAGGGTTCCCCTTTTCTCCACATCCTCTCCAACATTTGTGGTTTCCTGTCATGTTAATTTCCCCCATTCTCACTGGTGTGAGGTGGTATCTCATTGGGGTTTTGATTTGTATTTCCCTGATGGCAAGTGATGCGGAGCATTTTCTCATGTGCATGTTGGCCATGTCTATGTCTTCCTCTGTGAGATTTCTGTTCATGTCTTTTGCCCATTTCATGATTGGATTGTTTGTTTCTTTGGTGTTGAGTTTGATAAGTTCTTTATAGATCTTGGATACTAGCCCTCTATCTGATACGTCATTTGCAAATATCTTCTCCCATTCTGTAGGTTGTCTTTGAGTTTTGTTGACTGTATCCTTTGCTGTGCAAAAGCTTCTTATCTTGAGGAAGTCCCAATAGTTCATTTTTGCTTTTGTTTCTCTTGCCTTCATAGATGTATCTTGCAAGAAGTTACTGTGGCCAAGTTCAAAAAGGGTGTTGCCTGTGTTCTCCTCTAGGATTTTGATGGACTCTTGTCTCACATTTAGATCTTTCATCCATTTTGAGTTTATCTTTGTGTATGGTGAAAGAGAGTGGTCTAGTTTCATTCTTCTGCAT
Organism: Canis lupus familiaris; assembly: GCF_011100685.1. Classification (NCBI taxonomy): domain Eukaryota; kingdom Metazoa; phylum Chordata; class Mammalia; order Carnivora; family Canidae; genus Canis; species Canis lupus. The sequence continues at coordinate 27,294,349 of NC_049255.1, forward strand.
GTGGATGTCCAATTTTCCCAGCACCATTTATTGAAGAGACTGTCTTTCTCCCAGTGGATAGTCTTTCCTCCTTTATTGAATATTAGTTGACCATAAAGTTGAGGGTCCACTTCTGGGTTCTCTATTCTGTTCCATTGATCTATGTGTCTGTTTTTGTGTATTTGGCATTTTATAATAAAGTCATACACACACCTACTCAACACCCCAGGATTCTGTTCCTCCGTGTTTACACAAGAGAAACAAAAACTAGCAACACACAGAAAAAAATGGTACAAGGCTTCTTGTCGCAGACTTATTCATGGTAGCCCCAAACTGGAAACCACCAAAATGGCTATGTTGCTTACTCATATAACAGAATAATTTTCAGCAATAAGAAGAATAACACATTTGTGATCTGGAACCAGAAACCTCCTGAAGCGCTAGATCCCCCTGAAGACCTTTTGACCCCAGATGTCAACCCTTTATCTGCTTGGCCTCTATCTGGCCTGCCCAGTGGGAGGCCAATCTGGGGTTGGCATCCCTGGTAATCCTTGCTGGGTCTTGCAAGATCCGAATGGCGGAGAAGCCTATAGAGTCTTGGGTCTACCAGCCAGGCTGCAGACCAGCCATGGAGAAAAGGTACTGGCCCTGGTTAAGGGTCTGTCTGAATGTGGGCATTTCTCTGCCCTTCCATGAGTTCTGGACTCAATTTCTGAAACTCTCCCCAGAGATTACAATGTTAGCCTCACTGAGGGTCCACCAAGAGTCCAATGTGTTCGAACTATGAACTTTGGGGGATCGTGTTGTGTCCCTGTGGTGTTGGCCACCCTAATAAATGCAACACGCAGGTGAGGAAGGCGTGTTGGTAGTAGGACAGGCTGTGCACGTGCGGGGGTCAAGGAACCATAGGGAAAGTTGCTATACCTTCCTCTTCACGTTGCTGTGAATTTAAAACTTCTCTAAAAAATGAAATCTAATTTTAGAAGAAAAAAAAAGCTAACACCAAAATTTGCCAGATTCACATCTCCTTAGTTGGAGACAATGCTTAGACGTAGCTTGGGTTGCTTAGCTCTCATTGTAAACCTGAGAGCGGCTGCTGTCGCCCAGAGAGTGTCAAGTAGACCAACCGACTGCCTCCGGGGGCTGGGGTCTTAGGAGGCGCGAATCCTCATGGCTCGGGTGTTCGAAAGTGGTGACTTGCATGACCCTGTAGGCGGAGTTAGCTGAGGACACATTTCTCAGAAAGTTCTACAAGTTTCTAGAAAAGAGGTTATCTGGCCGGGAAAGCAACAATGCCCACTCTGTTTTCATATTTAAGGCTGAGAAATATGAAACAAACATCCTTTCGAACAAGGATGAATTACTTCCCTAAATGTTTTAACAAATTTAGGTAAACAGCAGGGACAGACACTGTCCTGGGGAGGCCGGTGGGTGATAGGATCTAGTGCGGTGCTCGCACTGGGTGCCCTCCCACCCCTGCCCACATGGAGGCCTGGTGTGCAAGCCAGTCCCCGCCGGCAGGGCGGGAGTGTCTGCTGGTGCTCTTCTGGGAGGGTCCTCCCTAATAAAATAATAATAATAATAATAATAATAATAATAATAATAATAATAAGGCAGCCTCTGTGCAAACCAGTCCCTGCCAGCGGGGCCGGGAGTGTCTGCTGGTGCTCTTCTGGGAGGTCTCCATCATCATCATCATCATCATCATCATCATCATCATCATCGGACAGCCCCGGTGGACCAGCAGTTTAGTGCCGCCTTCAGCCCGGGCGTGATCCTGGAGACCCAGGATCGAGTCCCACGTCGGGCTCCCTGCATGGAGCCTGCTTCTCCCTCTGCCTGTGTCTCTGCCTCTCTCTGTGTGTCATGAATGAATAAAAAAAGTCTTTAAAACTAATAATAATAAAATAATAAAATGACATGGGAGAAAAGCTCTCTTCTTTGCTCAGGTGTTCTGTCTGTGATGCTGGCATCCCGGCTGCGCCCAAGGACAAACAAGCCTCCATATCAGGGCAGCGGACTGAGGTATGAGCCTGGGCCACCCCGAAACTGCTTCCTTCTAGAAACCTTTCTGTTTGTTTTGGTTTAAGATTTTATTTATTTATTCGTAAGAGACAACAGGCAGAGACAGGGGCAGGGGGGAAGCAGGCGCCCTGCGGGGGCCCATGCGGGACTCGAACCCGGGAGCCGGGATGGGGAGGCGGCCGCTCAGGCGCTGAGCCCCCGGGGGTGTGGTCGTCCCGGCCGCGGGGCCCTGGGACGTGCCCCCGGGCAGCCCGAGGTGGGGGGGGGTGGCCCAGGGCAACCGCGGAGAGGCCCGGAGGAAGCCGGCCTGGGTCCGGGAGCCTCGGGCGGGGGCGGCCGCGGGGGGCGGGGGCGGGGGCTGCTCCGGGGCCACCTGCGGGCCCGTCAGGCTCGCCCGGACTACGGGCAGCGAAGGGCTGTGCCAGGAGCTGGGCACCTGGGCACCTGGGCACCAAGGCGGCTGTGCGCGGGGCCAGCTGCGCAACCTCCGGCAGGTGCGGACTTGGCGGTGAAAGGTCGGGCCCAGGCCCCAGGCCTCCGTGCTTCCCGCCGCGGGGCTGCTGCAACCCCAAGGTTTAGGGTAGTGGAAACCTAGGAACAGTGATGAGTCTGAGGGCCTGGGTCAAGGGATAATCAACCCCATCTCTCCACTTTTTTTTTTTAAATATTCCACTTATTTATGAGAGACACAGAGAAACAGAGACACAGAGAGAGAGGCAAAGACCCAGGCAGAGGGAGAAGCAGGCCCCATGCAGGGAGCCGGACGTGGGACTGGATCCCGGGTCTCCAGGATCACGCCCTGGGCTGAAGGCAGGTGCTAAACCGCTGAGCCCCCCGGGCCGCCCTATCTCTTCCCTTAATGAGTAGCAGGAAAGTAACTGAATCTCACTTTTGTTATCGGAACTCCTTTGGTATGTACCCAAAGTAAAAATTTAAAAAGCATTGTATTTGTGGAAATTAAATTTCGTATTTCTCAGCCTTAAATATGAAAACAGAGTGGGCATTGTTGCTTTCCCGGCCAGATAACCTCTTTTCTAGAAACTTGTAGAACTTTCTGAGAAATGTGTCCTCAGCTAACTCAGCCTACAGGGTCATACAAGTCACCACTTTCGAACAAGTGAAGTAATAAAAGGTACTTTAAACAGGAAAAAGTCGTTGAGGGGCAATTCTTGTTAACATTTCAGTACATCCTCATCCTGCCTGTTTCCGTACAATTCCTACATCTGTAGCTGTAGCTGGGGAGGCGGCATTTAAAAATCGTCCCTGCAGCTGCTGCAAACTTTCAAGAGAATGCCATAATTTATCTTGAGGGAAGTTGATTTCTTAACTGGGAAATGTGTTGAAAGGCCTTCCTCGAGGGGGAAACAAGTGGCACTCATCTGCACCCTGCCTGCCACCCAGTCTAAAAGGCAACAGTGAGACATAAAGAGGACTAAATTGAAAGACATTTTTAGGGGGCACCTGGGTGGCTCAGTGGTTGAGCATCTGCCTTCCGCTCAGGTCCCGATCGCGGGATCCTGGGATCAAGTCCTGTATTAGGATCCCTGCAGGGAGCCTGCTTCTCTCTCTGCTTGTGTCTCTGCCTCTGTGTCTCTCATTAACAAAGTCTTTAAAAAAAAAAAAAAAAAAAAAAAGACATCTTAAAAATCATTCGTTGATGACCTATAAACAGGCTTGAGGGCTGGTGACTATAGCGAAAGGGCCGGATGCGGGGAGAGAAGGCTTGGCCCGGGCCCAGGGAGGGGCTGCGAGGGCCGCTCTGACGAAGTCCCACAGACTGGGTGGCTGAGGAACCGCAGGAAGGTATTTGTCACCGCTGGGGAGGCTGCAAGTCCGAGCTGAGGGCAGCCGCACGGGGGTCTGTGGGGCCCCCTCCCGGGTTCAGATGGCGAAGCTGTTGCATCCTCCGATGGTGGAAAAAAGAGAGGCCAGCCCCCCGCCCCCCGACCGCTCCTTCTAGGGCGCTACTGGCATTCAGGAAGGCTCTACCCTCATGACCCGGTCACCGCCCCAACTCCGCCTCCTAACACACCACCGTGGGGATTAGACTCCCACATGGGAATTTGGGGGGGACACAGTCCGTACCCGGGGGGCACCGGGCCTGACTGCAAATCCGAGTCCCCGCGCCGGCGTGGTCCTCCCTCCCGGGGACCCAGGCCTCTTCCCTGCACTTGTAAGAAAGCGGCGGAAGCCTGTGGCACAAAGCCCCGGGTCCCCTGTAACCACCTCCCTGGTCGCGGCCCTCGCCCGCCTCTCCTGCTACCCAGCCCAAGGCGTGGGACACGTACTTACTTGGAAACGCCCGAGCGGCAAGCTCTGCGTGATGTTATCAGGGACCCGGGCTCCCCTCCTGCGGCCCGCGACAGGCACCTGCCACAGTGCCGGGGCAGCGGGCGCTGCGCCCCTCCGGCCACCCCCGCTGGCCTCTGCCCGGCAGCCCGCATACCTTCCCAGGACGCCTGGCGGCCACACGGGTCCATAATTCCTTTGGAGGCCGTGGCCCGGCTCCTCCAGGTTCCCCTCACCCCCGAGTCAGGGGTATTCATATAAATTTCTCCACTTCCACTGTGGGGTGTGCCCGAACCCAGCTCGCTGTTAGCACGGGAAGAGCAGGGGAGCAGGGCCTGGAACATCCTAGTTCTGGCTTGACAATGGCCTTGGACAAGTTACAAGCCTTCCTATCCGAGAACAAGAGTTCGGAAGTCTTTTTGGCAAAGGCCCCCTTGCCCTCGATGAGCTGCACATCCATGACTCTGCGCTTACTAAATTATAGTTTCTCTATTTTATTAAACAAACCAACCAACCTCCAATTACTTTCTGTGTAGTATAAGCTGATCATGGCTGTCTGTTGTCTTAGCGGAGTAGATTCTAGCCAACGGAGACGTTTTCCTTAGCTTGGGCAACCTTATCTTACTTAAATGTATGCATTCCCTTCAGCTTTTGGAATTTTGAGAATTGTGCAGACTCCACTAACCACCACCCCTGGCTGTGTGGACCATACCGGGGACTCAAAGACGAAGCCCAAGTTTGGTGCCTCCATCACTTATCTTAAATACGGAGTGAGGTTTCTGTCCTTTTGGGCCCTTTGTCCTTACAAGACCCATCACGTGGCCCTTCCCTTGGGCACAAACTCTGTCAAGGGAGTGACCACTCAAACCTCCCCTTTGCTTTCAGGGTCTTGCTCACTTTCATCGCCTACCAACACCATCAACATGTGCCATCGATTTTGATGGCTTCCTGGAGGGCTTACTCCCATATCAACCACACTGGGACAATCAGGGAGCTGGTGGAGAGTGTGAGGAGATGCCCAATTAGTGTTAGTTCAGCTCACACAAGATCCAGAGGAGTTGGCTTAATATTGATTAATTCCCAGCGGATTAAAGGATGGAACAACCCCAAAGATGGCAGGATGGACCTGGCACATATTCACCCTCCCTGCCACTTAAGTCTGGACCCCCCTTCCGATGCCTCCTGCTCTCCCTCCATCCTGCAGTAACTGCCTGCGGTAATTGCAAGGGAGCAGGCCTTTGTCCTGAACCTAATGCTCAGAAAATACTATTGTCATAAATAGCTCAGCTCTGACCATTCTGCATTTACCGAGTTGTTCCGAACACGGTAATGCCCAGCATATTAGGGTGGAGCTAGGGAAAGATTAACAGGGGTGCAAGGGTAGCCAGCTCGGGGAAGGGATCAAAGCACCAGCTCCAAGTGAGCCAGAAAACTTCTGATCCACTCAGGCCAGCCGCAGACCTGCAGATCCCTGGGCTTCCTCTCTCTTCCACATACCAGGTGTGGCAGATTGTAGGACTGTACCCTGTCCTATACAACACATGCCTTCTGCCACCACATGACTTGCACTATTTCCTGTGAGAATACACCACCCCCACCCGCACTGGCCCTGGACTTGGCATGAGATTTGCCTTGAGTATCCTGAGATGAGATGATTCAAGCCAATGCCCGCCACCAGTGGCATGCCATGTGGGTGAAAAGAAAACGTGACTATGTCACCCTGAGACTTGAGAGTTATTCCTGCAGCATAATCTGGCAAAAGTTAATGTGCTGGGGTCAAACTCAATGCAATGGAGAAGCAAAGCAAACGAGTGAGGGAGAGTGCGCAAGGCCATGGTGGTGGCGGGGCTGTGGCAGATGGGAGAGGATCAGCTTAAGGTCAGCCTCCAGCATTAAGCTGTGTTAAGAGAATAAAAAATGCTATTTGGTTAAACATCTGAGGCTAAGATTTTAATAACGCTGCTGACTGGTATTTACTACTAAAAGTTTAGACTATTAAGAAGCATGTAATTAAAAACAAAAAGCATAAAAAAAAACAAAAAAAACAAAAAGCATAATGACCCAACCTCTTGTTTTTCATAATCATTTAACTTCTTAGAGATCTTTTTTTTTTTTTCTTCTTAGAGATCTTTTAGGCACCAATTTCTAGTTGAAAGAAACAACCTTCTGAAATTGGTAATTATTTGCATTTCATTGTGATTTCTTTTGTTTTAAAGGGAAATTATTTTTTTATTTTAAAAGTTTTAAGAAATTCTTTGATGTAGCTCCCCCAACATCAATATAAACTTCTACAAAACCAAACTAATCATAACACAAAAATAACCACCATCTGTCTTAAAGAAAGTGACTCTTATATGAATGGGGATTAGCAAGGGCATAGATTGATTCCACAGGATATTTCATTTAATTGATTTTATTATAAGTGATCTCAGACCAGGAAAATGGAAATAACTGTCTTATAGAGAATCACACATTAAAATAGTTCTATTTGGGTGGTTCAGTCAGTTAAGCATCCAACTCTTAAATTCAGTTCAGATCATGATCTCAGTCCTTGGGATCAAGCCCCGAGTCAGGCCTCTGAGCTCAGTGG